>NC_026659.2:28805849-29116632 GCF_000004075.3 Cucumis sativus | reverse complement strand
CCAACCTAAGCTTAGCTTAGCAATAATTAGAATATAACCCTTTCATTGGGATTGGAGGTTGAAATATCCACACCCAACATTTGTTGCACTAATTAAAACAGATCCAACTTCTAAGGAAACAAAACCAAGAACTACTTGGACTTGGGAAGGGGCAGTATTTTGCATTTCTACGACCAAGAACTGGATATTGCTGCTGATTACTTTATCCCTTGTTAATTTCGATTCTATAGAAAATGTTATAAAATTACCTGAAGCACTCAGATATATTTGAACAAATCTTTTGCGCTCCTCCAAACCTGTTAAGCATAAAGAAGTCAATATTGCCCTTCAATCAAGACCAAGTGCATAAAAGCATACTGATAGAGTTATACAAAACATACCCGGATATTTGATGTAGTCCAAAACATGAGGAGTATCTGTATGATAATCAGCTGTCATTTCACAGAAGTGATTTGCAATGTCAAAGGCTATGGGATTATAACTTGCATACTCATAATCCTGTGATAGGAAATTATAAAATCAAATGAGTAACGTGACTGAAATCCATATTCTCTTGCCTAAACGAGTAAACTTGTAAATGGGTTCAAGCAACAATAATAATAGTTATAAATAAATAAACCTAACTTAGCAATGGATCAAGCAACGGTAACATGTTCATGTCTTCATGACTGATTAACTTTAGAGAATCAATCTTGGATTAATATTCATCAAACCAAAACGAGCCTTATGTAACAAAATCTAAGCAAAAAAATCTGTCATAGTTTATGTCATTTCAACTACTTCATTAATTTCCACACACCACAGCAAATAAATTGAAATCCAGTAGAAACAGAATATTACGATTATAGTTATTGATCTCGTCTCCTCATCTAGCATTATGTTTCCGTACTGTAGATCATTGTGGCAAAAACCTATACTTTGACGATCACCCAAGAGGTCCTTTTCCAATATAGAAATCTCTTCTTCCATAGAATCCAAGTGAAAGGCTTTGGCTTCTTCAGGCAGGGAACATTTTTTGGCAGCAGTTAGCCAATTTCTGAAGATTCAAAAGAATAAATACATACATGCAAAAGAACCATGAGAGTTATAACGAGCAAAGACAGAACTAATATATGCTCATAAAGTGTCATACCGTAATCTATTCCACAAACACACATTCTTTGAACCTGGAATATTGAGATCATGGAACTCCTTCATTTTAACAGCTATAAGGGAAGATATTTCTGAATCGCGTAGATCCACAGCTGATAGTGTCTGATAAACATATGAACAAGACAAGACCAGAACTATAAGAAGAAAAATCAGTGTTCTGCCTTTAGAAAATAAAAGGTGCTAATATCATGTTAAATTCCATTAGCCTGATACAAATTATGCAGGTAACACAACGAAATGTATGTTATGCTGTTTCGTATAACATTATCAAACGGATCCTTAAAAAGATATGCAATAACAAGTTAGAAGTTGCATAAGTATGCTATGCCAATTGCCAGGAAAAAATTATCAACAAGCCAGGTTGAAGAAAGGAGCTAAAAACATGGGTAAGGTTAGCATCGTGGCACAAAACTCGTCAAATTGCTATCCTACGTTAATCAAGGAGGAAGTTGTTGAGCAACATAGGATCTCCAATACAACAAAACAATAAAGATAAGAGATCACCGTCTCACAAACTTATCATACCTCAAAAGTATTTTATCAACTGTTCTACTTGTGATTGTGACATCATTTTAATCTGATTTTTATTTTGATGAAGATTAAAACCAAAATGAAAGCATCATTACTAAGAAAATAAAACCTGTATACCCTTGCATGGATGAACTCTTCAATTCGGCCACTTGAAAATCGCCCTAGAAGCCGAGGTCCCTGCCCGTGCTTTGACATAAATTCAAATGTCTTTATCTCATCTTCTCGGTTAAAAAACACGTCCACGCCTTCACCATAAATCCTAACCAAAACCTTTCTTGAGACATCCTCTGTTTTAGTCGGCCACTTGATTTGGAAGACCTCATTGGTCATGGCTCCCTTCAAAGGGATCATTTGCAATGCACTTGAATCAATTTCATCTCCCCACTTGATAGCCAATGACTGCAAAATCTCCCTTGCTTCTCTAGGTAGACGATCTTCTTTCTTATTTATTGTATTCTCCACTGTGACCATAGTTAAACCAATTTCTAAAGAAAATCACTATTACAACAAACTTCTTCAGGTGAAATTATCCGATCTGAAAAAATTAAACCAAAGGTTGATAATCAATATCCTTAAAGAACCAATTCTATTCAACAAATCCCCGACTGGTGTGCAGGAAGAAGAAACTCGATTTAAAAACCCAATAAAAATAAAAACTCTGTAGGTAAAATAAACAACATAAAACCTAATTTTCATTCAGCAAAACTTTGGAAATAATGTAGTTTATAAAGATAATTCTTCTAATGAAAAGTAAGAAATATATATAATTATATGCAGTTTATAAAGATGTTTCTTTTGTGAAAAATAGGAACTATGTATAATTTTGGAAACGGGCTGTGAACATTCGGATTGTGAAAATAACCCAGAATATAGAAGCGGAATTGTCAATAATTCAGGACATTGGTTTTTTTCCCTTGCCCCTTTCTTATTTATGAGAAGAAATCGAAGCCTAAACAACTTCACATTATTCAGGGAAGCGTATGTAACAAAAAGTTGCACTTTTTTTAATATAGAAAAGTTGCACTTAAATTATTGAACTAATAAATGGACAATACATAGCATTGAAGAACTAAATTTATCCAATTCTTCACATTTACCCATCCTGGTTCATCCTAGGAAAAAAAAACATTGACATATAATACATTCCCCCAACGCTATACACTTTTATCGCCAATCAAGCAAAACCGGAATTTAAAGGAGAAGAAGAAGAAGCCTCAGGCAAGACTTCCGTTTCAGATCTCCGAAACTCAATTGAGAAAATAATCGTAAAATTAAAAGACAATTCTACCGCAACAACGTCAAACCTTATACGTGATCGAGCCAAAAGCCCATTCAAATTACAAACCAAAATCCCTTCCTATATAATTGGAACCATTGCAATAAATATATGATTGGCAAACATTGATCGGCAGTCGATACCGAACCTTTTAGCAGAAATGAACGGATGACGAGCAGAAAAAGTTGAAGAACAGAGAAAATTTCCAAGCAATTCCCGAGGTTTTTATTCTGCAGAACAACGGCAGCAAGAACTGAGAAAATTATAGAAATTTTTCATTTTGAGTTCAAACAGAGAGAACGGAAATTACTAAGTTTTAGATTTCGATGATGAGAGATTAAACCAAAAAGAAAAGAAACGGTTCCTTAACATGCGGTTATATTTTTAAACTGATTAATTCATAATTCCACGTGGGCGAACGAAGTTCAGCCGTTGAATTTTGAGATCGCCGGATCTGACACGGACATATGAAAAGCCATATGTGACCGAGTAATTATAGATTTTCGTGATTTTTTCTTCTTGAACAGCGAATTATTAATTGGAGTAGCTGTGCCTTCACCGGTGTAGTTTGCAATAAGATGCTGACACTTGTCTACAGGATTAAATTGACAAATGCCACGATTTTAAAAGCCATGTCTTATTTACTTTTTGCTCTTTGGCATATATGTAAAACTATCGCTTTGTTCTTGCTTTCTGTAAATTAACATATTTGAGTGCTTCCTTTCCTTCTCTCGGGAAATGGCTAGTACGCTCGGGAAATGGTAAATTAACATATTTGAGTGCTTCCTTTCCTTTGCTCGGGAAATGGCTAGTACGCTCTTAACTCTCTGCTCTCTGCTCTCTCGCTTCCTTTCCTTCTCTCACGCAGAACGTTCTTCTTTGTCTTGTTGTCTCTCTGTATGGCGCCTGCCTCGTTCTGCAGCATTAACGGATTAAGCATAATTCATCCAATAAGACAAATGACTGAAAATTAACATATTTGAGTGCTTGACAACAGAGTATTAAGGCTCTCAACACTAAATTAATCTGCTCTAGTTTTGTTAATGAATGACTTTAGCTATATGTAGCCAATAAGAATATACAAGCTCATGCGCCTTATTCATGGGCTTTTTCAAATGGTTACATCTGCTATTTAACATATATAACAAACTAACAACTGATTTAACTAAAAGCATAACTAATCTCAATACTCCCCTCAAAATGGCTTTACGATATTAATGATCCCCATCTTGGAAAGTAGGGTTGTAAAAGAAGAGATAGGTAATGCTTTAGTGAATATATCAGCAACTTGGTGTTGTGTTCGAATAAGCATCAACTTTATTGCTTCCTTAACTATCCGGTAAGTGGCAACCTATTTCAATATGCTTTGTGCTTTCGTGGAAGACAGGATTGGAAGCAATATGTGTGGCTGCAGTGTTGTCACAGAAAATCAGCGAGGAGATAATGTGAATACGTGTAAATCTTTTAGTAACTGAACAATCCATGTAAATTCACTTGCTTTGGCAGCCAACGCTCAATATTCAGCTTCAACAGATGGGCGTGATGCAGTTGTTTGCTTGTTAGATTTCCTAAGAGATTAAGAAATCTCCTAAGAAGACACAAAAACTAGCAGTGAATTTTCTTGTATCAAGACATGAGGCACAGTATGCATCACTAAAAGTGGAGCTGGAAGGAAACAAAGGGCTTAATGAGGAAGCCTTATCCAGGGGAGCCTTTTAGATAGCGAAGTAAATGATTATGGGCTTTTTCAAATGGTTACAACGGCTATTTAATCGATATAACAAAGTAACAACTTATTTAACTAAAAGGATAACTAATCTTAATACAGAGTATCAAAAGAAGTTGAATGAGAGAGAATAACAAGAAAAAATAAACAAAAGAAAAGGAAAAATAAACGTCTCACAAGAACAAGAGAAAGTAACTACAAAATGAGGGATCGACACCCGTAGACGAATACCTTTAACATTATATAGATGCTTGTAGAAGATAAAAAGTATTATTTATTTAATTAATTACAAGTGAAATATACTGATAACATTATTCCCAACTTAGTTTCGAAATACACTTAACTTAAATATTGACGTAACATATTTTCTAAGTTTTTGGATTCATCCATCCTGTAAATTTGAAATTCAACATCAACAACAACATTTTTTTTATCATCGATTAGAATGATGTATTTCAAAATTAGAGTACAGTAAAATTGTTTTCAAAATTTACATGTTCATAAAACTTCAACATAATTTTCAAATTCGCAATTCTAATTTTCCACTACTGGTACTAGATTTTTAAATTTATCATCGTCACCGCTAGATTTCTCAGGAACCAACACATGTATGCAATCTCCTCCCTATCCATCAAAGATTGAGACATCCCAACATCTATTCTCTTTTTTCTCATTCATTTAATCCAAGACATTAATGTTATCATGTAAGTTGTTTGGCACTTTGGGCACCATATTTACTTATAGATTTGTCATCTAGAGTTTTGTTAGGGTTTTATGATCTCTATTATATTCGTTAATATCATTTGAAGTTTATGGTCGTTAGTGAAAAAGAAAGAAAAACGAATTATTACGTGCAACATTGTTTTTTGTTTACATACTAATTAGTGTAGTACCATGCACATCTTATCTTGTTGTCGCTCTCCAACCAATAAAAAATAGACTTTATTGGTTCAAACATGAGAAGTAATGCATCTACTTCCTCTAGAAACAAGAATTAATGTAGTTATGTTCTCGACTTTCTAGTCGGACAAATTCTGATTGAATGGACAAATCTCACATTTCTCTCCATACATATAAAAATAGTAGTACGAAAGTTTTAATTTACTTGTGATTAATGTAAGGTCACCTATGGTCATTTTGTAACATGTTCATGTAAGCTCTTAAAAAAGAATCTAGTTTCTTCTTCTTTCTCCAGGCAGCCGACAACCCCCTCCCATATCACCTATTATCTCGTTCATTCCACCGCACGTTCCTCTCGCCGGAAGCGCTGAACGCCGTCGAAACCGAAGCCTAACCACAGCCGCGCTACTCAATTCGTCGTCCAGCTCACGCGCACTCGAGATCTGAAGTTGCGGGCTTCGAAATTTGTTGTTCTTCGTCCCTTCTCCGACGCCCAAACGGTATCCGCCGAGCACGCCACCGCCCGACTAACACTCACGCTACCTCGTGAAAATCGCTCGCGCTACGGTTGGATATGAAGTTGTAGCGGTCGGATCTCACCACTTGAACCCGAGTCTTGATAATACAAGACAAGACGCTTCTTATTGTGGCTACATTGCAACCTGCGGCGTGTAGCTGCTGACTGTCTTAAAATGTTCAAAAATACGTTTCAGTCCGGATTTCTGTCTATATTATTCAGCCTTGGGTATGTTTAGGTGTTTCGAAACCAGTGCTTACGGTCTGTCAAATGTTTTGCCTTTTAAATTCCTAGGATTAATGATCTGATCTGTTATTTAATATTTGTTTTTTTTATAGGAGCAAACCTCTCCAGATATGGGATAAAGAAGGTGAGTGTTTTCGTTATCGAGATGCGGTTTTTATTTTGCATTTGATTAAAGATTCTCTTGTCTGTTTGGTATTTGAGTACACGGCTATTAAGTTCTTGAATGGTCTGAAATTAGGGATTTTTCCGGGGTGGGGACAGTGATGGCTTCTCCGGCCTCGTCCCTAGTTGTTTAGTATACTCTTCTTACTTGTTGCCATCATAAGCATAACTCGGTTAAAACATCTACTCCCTCATTTTTGCCCTTGACGTCAGAGAATCGGAAACAAATCCCCACCTCTACTTTTGTTGTCCTAAAAAGATCATTTATGTTAGTCTAGGTGGAGTTACTGATCTGTTATCCTATAAATTATGGAATGTTAAAATGGGAATAGGCACAACTTTTTTTTTAGGTGTGTTCGTACAAGTCAAGTGCACAGCTTGCATCAACCAGAAGCTTTTTTTCCCTCTCTCCATATCCATTACAGCAAAATTTCCCAACTTACATTTCATTTTATATTGGAATTGATAGGTATTATGTTCGAAACATAAGGGTCGTAATAGAGTTGATAGGGATTACTTTAGTAGTCTATTTAAGACTTTTATTCCACGATCTAGAAATTTTGGCATCATCTGCCACTCATGTTCTCGTGGTTAATGTCTTGTAGCTGAGATGTTTTGGGATGGAATGTTTTTATAAGATTATACTAATGGAGCAAGGGCATGGATGTTGAAAATTTTATAGTTTTACTATGAGTTTCTAAAGCAACCATCAAGCTTTGCCAACTTTAAAAGAATGGTTATGGTTATGTAGAGAGGAATAAGGGTTTGCTTTCGTTACTTATCTCTAACTTTTGTCTCAAAGTGTGAGAAAATCAGGGATGAGTAAGTTTAAGATCGACAGGAAGAAGTTCGTGGTTGGAAGCCTTGGGAGTGGTAGGAAGATCTGCATAGAGGAAAGGAATGGAAGGAAATCGGGTAAGATTGAGCTGGATCTGGGTACCTCAACCTGGATTAGGGACTGTTTGGTGGCTGCTTTGGAATCGAGTCATCCAAACGACTTCTAGAGTAGAAGAACAATGGATTTTTTCATCATCTAATTCAAGAGGTAGGTTCGCATTATTATCCTTAGAATCTTTCAAGGGGAGGAAAATGAGGATTTTTATACCAGAAGGCATTAGAGGAAGTGGATGGCGGATGTTGGCAGGGGAGGTTTCGGGAGTGCTCCCGAGTGTCGGTTTAGGTCCCTAGAAGTCAGTTAAAGAACCCCAACTTTTGAAGGGTTTCATGCGAAAAGGAAAAGAGGTTGCGCATTTGCAAATGGTGTTGTTAAAAAATGACAGGAAAAGTTTGAACCAGATTGGAATGAAATCTTTTCAGGGAGCAGTGGATGGTGTTAAGGTAGTTTTATTTTTAGATGAATCAGAGAAGGATTTGGATTTTGTGTTCAAGTGTGAATCATCCGTGATTATCAAAGTGTGCATAAGTTGGACCAAACACTCACTAATATAAAAAAACAGTGATTATCAAGAAATTGAGGGCTTCCATAGATTGGGGGACTCGAAAGCAATTGTTCGATCAACCATCGTTTATCAGCTTTGGTTTTAAAAAAATTTGTGTTAATCTTGGTGTGGGGATTTGCGATTCAGACTCAGAGGCAAAAGATCTCATTCGACTTGGCTCGTCTTTGAGAACCCAAGAATTCTCCTTCCAACTATAGGACTTCCAAGTGGTTGAAAAGGAGAGAAAGCAGGAGTTCGACGATGGGTGGGTCACAACTCTAGATGTTTCTCCTTTCTTACAAACAAGGGAGTTTATCGAATCCTTGACAAGTTGGTGCGGAGGTTTAGATGAAGAAGAAGAGTATTTGTTCAACTAAAATTGGATGAAGGGAGCTTCAAGGCAAGAGGCACTGAAGAAGAATTTATTCTAGTTTGTTGTATAGTGAATCACTTAAAGTTTGCGTTTTCGATGAGATTTTGTGTTGGTCAGAGTGGCGAAAGTCTTGGTCAGAAGAGGGTACGACTGCGCTTGTCCCTTGGTTCTTAGCCTGTCGTTAGGTCAAAATAGGAAGGAAAAGGGGAGTCACGTCACATGGTCAATCTAAGTTTCTATGGGAGTGTTGTGCATGAGGGGATTAAGGCCCACTGTGGGCTTGAAGAGGTTAAAGGAAAAGAAGTGAGTCATAACGAAGTGGGCCGTGGGAACAACTCGAAAATGGGATGTGTTGAATCAGATAGCATAGGCACTATTGAGCATCCGTTAGGGTTTATATAAAGGCCTTGTTGTCTAAAGGAAATATCAAAAGTAGGCCACCAAAGTCAAGAGTGGAGGCTCAAAAGGAAAGGAAGTTCAACTTTCGAATGCTCCTATGATTCATAAGAATCATAACATTTATGGGCTTGGAAAACCCTCCTTTCAAGTTATGTACAAACACCTTAGGATGCACTGGGTGTTGGGAGTTGGAGAATGGAGATGGGTCTTCAAACCAAAGTCATCGGTTGTCAGCTATTCCGTAGACGAGTCTTTCTTGTCAACTCCAACGTTAATGAAGTCTAGAGGTGGAAACATGTGATTTTCTCAATGGAGATGCAGAAATTCGTGAGGCTTTCTTGTTTTCGGCGATTGCAAAAGATTCTAATTGGTCGCTGAATGCTAAAGAGTTGCGCTCAGAGGATGGTCTTGAAAACACTATTTCTCTAATGGATTCTTTGAAGCCTACTTATAGTAATTTGGAGAAAGTGGAAGCTGGAAGCAAGGAAATTTCGCCTATGAACAAAAACTCACTTAATGGTTAGACAAGGGGGACACCTCCCAACTCCTACCCAATGGTAAGTTCGGTCGGCGTCACAAGCCAGTTAAATCCCCTCTCCTTGGTCCCTTGTCCTCCATCTGGTATGGGTGTGTCTGAGAACAAAGTTGGTTATGGGACGTTAAAGAGCGGAGTTGGTATCTTTTCACCTAATATTGTGTCTCTGATTCAATACAATTTAGGTGGGGGGAGTTGGGCAAGTGGGTTTTGAGAGTTATATCTCTCCTTCGGTCTTTTTGAACTCATATTCTTATTAGGGATACTTGGGTTGTGCCTTACTTTTTTCGCCTATGTATTCTTTGGGAGAGAGGTGGCGGGCGTTAACCCATTGTTCCATGTTGTGGGTGTCGACTCAGGAGTTGGCAAGGTGCTTCTTACCAACAATGGTTCTGTTGGGGATTCGTTTAGCCCATCAAATCCTTCTTGATAAGTAGGGTTTCTTACCATGTGAAAATAAAGTGGTCAAGATGTGGGAGGCATTGGCTTCGATTGGAATTAACAAAGTGGACATCAAGGTGAGGCAAATCCAAAAAGGGGAATAAGGGACTGGTAGTGAAGGAGGGAGGGGATACGAGAAAATGTAAGGAGGGTAGTGATAAGCTATCGAGGAGTTAAAGAAATTGGATAGTTCGGTGAATTACAAGAGTAAAAAAGCTTCTAAGGAAGTAGGGTCATCTTTGTTAAAATTGTCTCTTGGAATGTTAGGGGTTTGGAGGGTAAGGATAAAAGAAGGTTGGTTAAGGAGGTGCTCAGCCAAGAGTGTTCGGATATTGTTAAGTTGATGGAATCTAAAAGAAGTAAGTTTTGTAGTAAGAGAATTGCTAGCATTTGGAAGCGCATGAGGGTGAAGTGGGAGGTTCTGGATGCTGAGGAGTTGTCTGGCAGGATTCTTTTAATGTAGAATTCGAGATCGTGTGTTGCCACTGAAGTGGTTAGGGGTAGACATTCCATTACTATTGCATTTTTGGACAATGATGGTGAAGAGTTTTGGGTTACAAAAGTTTATGGTCCTTTGAGAATTAGAGCAAGGGGATTGTTTTGGGAGGAGCTTGGGGATTTTTATGGTTATTGTGGCCCAAGGTGGTGTGTGGTAGAAGACATCAAGTCATCCTTTCCCCTGATGAGAAGGCTTCTAGTGGGAGAATTACTAAATCCATGAGAATGTTTAAAAAGTTCATTTACGAAAGTTTATTTGATCCTTCTTTAATTAGGGGTAAGTTTACTTGGGCGAACTGAAGGGCAGCAACAAGGATTGACAAGTTTCTCTCATCGGAGACCTGGATTGAGGTCTTTGGAATCCCCAAGTAGTCAAGAGGGTCGAGAATTGCTTTGGATCATTGGCCTATCTTTTTATCTTTGGGTCCTCTGAAATGGGGTCCGTATCCTTTCCGATTTGAAAATATGCGGCTTGATCATCCTTCTTTCAAAGCTAATATTTCTGATTGGTGAAATGCAGTTCAAGGAAAATGGGAGGGCTATCGATTTATGGAGAAGCTGAGAGCTTTAAAAGATTAGCTTATAGGGTGGAATAGAGATGTTTTTGGAGATGTCTGTATTAAAAAGGAGCTTATTGCTAGGATTGATGAGGTTGATGCCCTAGAGTTGGGAGGACCCTTGAATATCGCTCTCAAGGAGGAGAGGTTCAGTTTAAAAGGGGACTGTTGAACTGGAAGAAAAAGTTAGCTGGAACCAAAAGTCTAAAACTAAGTGGGTTAAGGAAGGGGATTGTAATATTGATTTTTTCCATAGAATGGTGAGTGGCAGTAGGAACACGAATCATATAGGCTTTCTGCTTTTAGACAATGGGGAGTATACAAGAGGTGGTAAGGTGATTGAAGAGGAAATCATCATTAGGTTCTTCTCAAGTCTTTATAGTCCTGAAGTTAGGGTCAAGCTGTTTGTGGAGGGTATAGATTGGAGCTCTATTTCGACTAGGGAGGATGAAGGTTTGGTGGTTCCTTTTGCCATGGACGAGATAAAAAAGGTTGTTTTCAGCTATAATAGGAACTAATTTCCAGGCGCCGATGGCTTTTATATGGCTTTCTTCAGGACAATTGGAATCTTATCAAAGGAGATTTGGAGGGAGTTTTCAAGGAATTCTTTGAAAGGGGTATTTTAAATAGTTCATTGGTGGAAACCTTCATTTACTTGATTCCTAAAAAGGATAATACTGATAAGGTTAAGGATGTTCGGCCTATTAGTTTTATTACTAGCGTTTATAAGATTTTGGATAAGGTTCTTGCTAATTGGTTAAAGTTGTGTCTTCTACTATTTTTTTAGGCTAACGATGCCTTTGTGGTGGGAAGGAAAATTTTGGATTAAGCTCTTATAGCTAATGAAACCATCAAGGGAAACTACTTTGTAACTCATCCGATGAAGGCGGTCCAATTGAGATAGATGTCTTGAATGGAGTAATCTTTGAATTCTGCATTTGAAGAACACCAAGTTGCTGCATTTCTTTTAGAAATCTCTACGATGTCAGCCCAATTCCTTTTTTTATCATGGAAGATGCGTTGGTTACGTTCAAACCAAATCTTAGCTATAATCGCTTTTATCAAATTAACCCAAATTAGAAAAGATTTTTTGATAAATAAGGCCCCTTCAGTAATTGGTGCACATTGGCGCTAAATGAACCATCAAAGACCCAAACTGATTTGAGCATAGAAAATATGCTAAACCAACAATTTCATGAGAAGGGACAGAAAATGAATAGGTGAATTAATAGCTCACTGTTTTCCAAGCAAAGAGGGCACACTAAAGGCAGCAAACACATATTGGGAAGCTTCCTTTGCATAGTCTTGGAACAATTTAAGGAACCCACTGCCATAATCCAAACCAGGACATTTATTCTCCTTAGACTGCTGGTTTTCCAAAGGTGAAGAGGGAGAAAGGTGCTTTGAAAGGGACTTAACTGAAAAATGGCCTGAAGATTCTAATGACCAAACTCTCCTGTCATCCAAGTCCATTAGACCTTTACGAGATATGAGTGTTAAAAGACATTGGAAATCTTGAATTTCTTCATCTTTAAGCAATCTTTGAAATACTAATGACCAAGATTTAGTGACAAAATCCCAATTATTCCATTGGTAACATTTTACTCAGGTGGGCCCCTTCTTTTAGTTGGAGTGTTTTGATAGACTGGTTCTTTTGCATGTCCTTGTATTCTTTCATTTTTCTCCATTAGAGCTGTTATTTCTATTTTTTTTTAAATAGTTATGGATATGATCTAGCTTTTTTTTTTTTTTGTTGGCAGTTTCTAATGGCCACATCAAACGCCCTCAAGATGAAGACATCCAATCAAATGTTCTTGAAATCGTTGGATCAAAAATTCAGGCGACTTATATAACATGCCCAGCGGATCCAGCTTCTACACTGGGAATAAAATTGCCATTCTTGGTTATAATCGTGAAGAATCTCAACAAATATTTTACTTTTGAGATTCAAGTTCTGGATGATAAGAATGTCAGAAGACGGTTTCGAGCTTCTAACTTTCAAGTGTGTAAGTTTGCCTTTATTTAGCTGCTGTTACTGAAGTTCTCTTTCTTTCCCCTGCACACACACTCATGCATGAATACCACACCTTGAAAGACAACAACTATTCGGTTATTGAAGGACTTAAGTTACTATTGTATCTATTTATGGGTGATTTTGTTTATTAATTTATCTACTTATCACTATTATTTTTAAAAATGGGCGATATTGTTACCGTGCCAACCAAAATAGCTTGTTTAATCTAGTCGTCAAAGCTACCTACCTAAATATTCTACATTTTTTATTGACAACCAACTGCACAATTTGGTTTGGACATTTTGCTTTAGTAAAATAAAATAATGAAAAGCAAAAATGTTTAGTGACGTTTTGCTTTACATTTATGTAGAATTTTGTATCCTTGGTCTCAGAGAATGTCGTTGCTAATGCGGTTAACTTGATAGTTCCAAGTATGATAATAGATTATGACAACATCGATTCTATTATGTTCTTATAGAAAGAAAGTTCTCTCTTCTATTTTGTAGGCTATCACTAGAGTTAAGCCATATATCTGCACCATGCCTCTTAGGATGGACGAAGGTTGGAACCATATCCAGCTAAATCTGGCTGACTTTACTAGGAGAGCATATGGGACGAACTATGTCGAGACATTGCGAGTTCAGGTACATGCAAACTGCCGCCTGAGGAGGATTTATTTTGCTGACCGCTTGTACTCGGAGGAGGAGCTTCCACCAGAGTTTAAGTTGTACCTCCCTACGCAGGTGAAGTTTTAATCCATGTTAACCAGCATTTTGTTTATCCATGTAAGGTAATTAACATGCATTATCTTATCTTCACCGAGATTATTTTCTTGCAGAGAGCTTGACAAGTTTTCTGGCGGTGCTTTTACTTCTTGGAGAGCTTGAAGTTGTACTCTCTCTTTCTAGAAGACTATCCTCATTCATACACCCAGACCGAATGAACAAGTGACCATGAAATTTTGTGTCCGGTCTAAATTCCTATTGAACTTAGTGAAGTTGTGGACGTTTGTACTCTGATTGCCTTGAACTTTTTGACACCGTAATGGAAACCTGAACGTGACTAATTTGTAATTATATTCATAGGCTCACTCGTAGAATTTTGTGCTTTTCAGTTGTGCAAATCATCATATAGTTTATGTTATAGAAGGTGGTTGTGACTTCATACCACTGCACAAACAATTACAATGGGCTAAATTATAAAAAAAAAAATGATCTCAAGCACTACACAGAATATCTGAAGTTTCAAAAAGTATCAGAATACTTTTATGCTTTTAAAATTAGTTCATTGGCTTTTCTTTTATGGAAATTGTTACCGTTTTGTGTTAAAATTACTTTGGGAAGTTTTGAACTTCTAAAAGTAACCCAAAAAAAAATACCTTTCAACTATAGAATATATTAACTGTTATGAGCAGGAATTGTTAATATCGTTTTATCTCTCCATTGTCTATTTTTTTCCTCCTATTTATTTTTAATTTTTTTTAACTGTTTGACACTTGTTTATCTAAAATAAATAAATAAATTTACACATTTTTTAAAGAGAAAATTGTAAAAATATTTAGAAAAACAATTCATGATGTTTTTTTTTTTTTTTGCATATTGTGAATATGGTCATTATGATAAGTAATTAGTAATATCAAATAGGTATCAAACGATTGCTCGAAGTTTATTGCTTTTAAATTTGTTGTTTTTATAAATTTATAAAATGTTATAAAATCCTCCTTGATCAAGGTATATGAATTGAACTCTATTGAGTAAAGATACTAAATAAAACAACCAATGATTTTATTATTTTAAGGCTTCAATATTTTAATAAAATTGTATTTTAGTGATTTGATGTGTTAATAGGCAAATACATTTTAGCATTCTGACTATTTTATTGTTTTGTTTGGTATGCTTAAAATGAGGTTTTGATTTTGGAGTTCTATTATAAAGTTTTATGTTTTAACTTAAAATCTTTCGTTTTTATTTGAGCTTTCATAATTATAAACTATGAAAACATGGGAGTATCTAAATGAAAAAATTAATATAAAAAAAACTTTAAATAAGATCACAAGATTAATGGTAGAAGTCTTTTTAACTTTCTTTTTAATTATTTTAAAGTTATATTTTTAGTTAGAGTGACTAGTGTCACGGTCATATTTCTCCAAGGTGTGTTTACCTATGGCTATATGCTCTGAATACCTTCAATTTATCTTATTTTTGTGTCTCAAATTTAGTTTAGATAGTTGCATTTCATTTTAAGTCATGAAGCTTAGGTGTGACGCTTCGGCATTTTCATATACAAGTTTACCAGAACTGAAAAATGTTCAAAATATATTATAGGAGAGGTTGAATCCCCGCCCAAGCATTAGTTATACTCTTTGCAAGCAACCCCTTGTCCCTACAACTGACAGTCTTTAATGCATATTGTAACGTCTATTTGAATGTATTTATTTTCTTCTCGCGTTTTATAAACAAAATTTCTGAGAACGCCAAGGAAGGTTATGACATACGTCGACGTTGTCCACAACTTTCGGATTTTGATCGGCTGATTTGTTCATCGAGTTAAAACAAGTGCCACACAATCATCCGTCTCGAGGTTGAAACGCTACGCTACGCTACAATCATCCTCCCCACGTTTGTGATCAAATATTAAAGTTGTCTTTTTGTCAAATAAATTAAAAGAGTACTTGTGTTTCAGAAGAGTGAGAAGTTAGATAAATGTGGGTATGACAATCTTTTCACACGCGTTGTCGTTCGTACATCCTGTCGAACGTGGCGATGTGAGGTCAAAAACTATTTATATTTATTTTCGGTGAAATATTTTATTTCTCTTACCTATTCTTTCACAAATGAGTCTTTACACATCGTACGAAATAGTAGTTATGTGTGGTATAACGGGGCTTACATGTTTTTCAGTTGGCTTCAAAGGCCTATGAAAGCACGTCTCTAATCTCTCCCTCTCATTTTTTCACGGAACATCTCTCTTCCCTTCTCTGCATACTACCTTCTCCTCTCCATCCATTTATATTTTCGTTACTCTATTTTTTCTAGCAACGTCATGTTTTCGAGAGGATGTCTAGTTTCGTCGATCAATTTTTGTGCAAAGTTGGTTGTTTTATTTTGGGATGTCGTGGTACTTTCATAGCTGCTTGCACAGCCAAGGACAAAGCCATGAAATGTCTTAAAGAGAGTAAACTTCACAACTCCGTCATTAATGAGTTTTGTTTTGCAAATTATACTTTTTGTGGAGTTGTTGTTTTCATTTGTAAACATTTGGAGACTTCTAGTGATAACATAAACCAAATGTAATGTGACATGGGTTGGGTTATCAATTCATTTGGGTTGTGTTGGATTCAAATAAATAAAATTTTGATGGTTTGGGTTGGTTCATAATTTACCTAATATAACCAAAACCAACTATAAATTATTATTATATTTTTTTTACTTATAATACAATTTTTATACATTATTTATTTTAGTTATATATAATAATTTTATTGTTTTTTAATAATTTATTCTCCAAATACTCTTAAAAATAGTTTTCTAGCACTTTGAAAATAATTTCCATTATATAAATTGAAATTGAATTGACTTGTCTTAACTTCATATATGAAAATAATTAAATGGGTATTTTTTACGTATTTACATTTTACTTCTTTCTAGAACAATATTTAATCTGAAGTAACCAAATTCAAATATTTGAAGGTTGGGTTAGATTTGGTTTAGGGTTTAGGGTTTAGAGATGGGTCTTCTACATATGTGTTGAAGAAATCTACAGCACAATGAAAAGTCTTTCATCCCCAACCCACGAAAAGCATCCCTTTCCCTACTCCTCGCGTGGAACCAGTACCTCCTCCACCAACTAATTGTCATCAAGGTAAGTTGCTAGTCATTCTCTCGCTGTTCCTTTTTCCTGTTTGCAAGTCACCTCTTTCATTCATGTTGTTGCACAAAGAATCCAACTACCTAGTTAGATTCATGGAGACCCAACACGGCCAAACAAACTCCTTTGAGATTTGACGATGAACAACTGCAACCAATGGACGACATAGCGTCAATGCCTTTAGGCAATAATACTTGGACAACAACAATTTTATTGGATCATGGCAAATCCACGCAAAGCTCTAAAGCTCTAGATACGTCAAACATATATGGAAATCAATCTTAATTGAAAAGAAAACAATAAAAGAATTCATCTTATGACATCCTCTTTTGATATTGTCGTACATTATCAATCAAATCAAAAGTTTAAAGTTAATGGATAAAGATAAATTTAATTATATAGAACTAACATAATCCATGAACGGTTCGAAAAAAAAATTATATATAATACTGTTCTCATTTAATTGTAAATTTTGTTTGAATGGGGTTGCAATGTTTGAATCTCGTGCATCAAAAATACATCTTTTGGTTTTTTTTTTAAAAAAATCAGATTCTAAGATTAGTGCTAGTTGCTTTTAATATATATTTTAATTAGTTTGAATATATATTATTATAGTTTTCAACTTTTCAATTTTATCTGTTCGTGTGAATATATTATATTATATTATAAAATGAATAAAAATATTTACAAAATATTATAAAGTTTTAGATTATTAACGTGTATAATGGTTTATTATTAATTAAATCTGAAAGTTTGTTATATTTTGTAAAATTATCGACATCCCGTCGTATAAAATATTTTTTCTTACCTATATCAATATTAATGTGAAATCATAAATTAGGTATCTAAACTCAAATGTCTCTTAAATTATTTCGTATCTAACAAGTTACAAATGTATGACTATCCATAAATTTTTAATGTATTCGTGGAGCAAATTTTAGAAAATAAACAATTTGTACTTTATAATAAACAATATTATTGGACAAAATTGTAATGTTGTAACTAACTGTGAGTTGAATTTTCATTGGATAAACATTATTTAAAAAAAATCCAAAAGATTTATTAGATACGAAGTTGAGTTGTACATACGTGTGAGAATACGCGTACATGTGAGATATACTTGGTGTGCTCCATTAGACACGCAACATTATTATTATGTTCATAACAAAAAGTAAACAAATCACCTAGCGAGACCAGTAATAGATTCCTT
The DNA here is from genome assembly GCF_000004075.3 of Cucumis sativus. Lineage (NCBI taxonomy): Eukaryota > Viridiplantae > Streptophyta > Magnoliopsida > Cucurbitales > Cucurbitaceae > Cucumis > Cucumis sativus. Next base: position 29,098,789 of record NC_026659.2, on the reverse strand, counting down.
ATCGAGTATATTTTATATACACTATTTTTTATGTTTAATAATTCATGTAAAAGATGGAGGCTCTGGAGAGCTGTCAAGCAACGTGAAAGGCTCGTGACATGCCATATAGGAACGATGTTTTGCTTTCACATATTTTTATTTAAAAGACCTTTCATTATTTTAATTTTTAGACATTTTATTTAAAGTTTATATTATTTATCTATTTTTGTTTTCTCTAAAATTATTAAAACTCAGTTTTTAGATATTGCAAATTTTATGTTTTACAATTATTTGATATTAGTTTTATAAGAAATTTAGTTTTCCACGTTAAGCGTCAATTGTTATTAGTAATTGAAGGAACCTAATTAAAATATTTAAAATTTATAATGTGTGTTATAAAAACGGTAGGCTAAACTACAAATCCATTATTTATGGTTGGGACCGGGAGAAATTAGAGTTAGTCTATCTAACTATTTGTGAGACCTTGTGCAAATTACAACAACTGTTGACAAAGTCTTATCAAAGTATAAGGGGAAGATTTTTTTTTTTTTTTTTAAATATATATATATATAATGGATTCCCACCATTTTAATTTTAAAACTGTATGGTCTATAACTATCTCCCAAACAATGATAGAACCAAAATTTGTAACCTAAAGTTTATAGCACGTAAATTAGGAAATTTAACACATGGGAAAAGTACAAATAGGTATTCCGTCACCTGGCCATAACGGCGTTTATCCCTTTCTTCGTACCACAATGCCTCTCAGCGATTCCCGTAACGGTGGGAATATTTGGCGGTAAAAGAACATAACGTATCCCACGCGTCGAGCTCCCATTGGGTGAAGATGTATGTATGTATGTTGGGCATGGTATGAAGACATGTTGTTGTTTTTCCCGCGCGAGACCACTCTAAAGGGTTTTCCTGGAAGAGCGAGAAGCCCAAAATTTTAGAGAGAGAAGGGAACGAGGGAAATTCTGAGAGAGCAAGCGATAGAGTGAGAAGATAGGGTTCATTGTTTTGCCCTTCAAGAATCCTCATTTGATTCAGTTTCCACGGAGAAAGCCGGCCATTGGAAGGGTTTCTTTACTGGATCTGCTAGCTGGTGGGAGTTCAATTAGAGATCCGACCGATTTCTGTCAATTTCTGAAGCCCGTGCTGAGAAATTTGCATCTCTTTCTTTTTTTTCTCGTTGGTTTTAAGGTGCGTTTCTACTCCCTACGCCGTCGAATGCTGTGGTGCTTTTCGTAATAGGAATTTCCTGGTTACTGGTCAGTCCTGTAATATAAACTATTTTCCATTTTTTCCATTTTTTCCATTTTTTAATATGGACGTTTTGGAGAAAATAGAGATGATTTGGTAGTAATTGGTTGCGAATTCGCTGAGAAAATGAGGATGGAACTTCCCGTAGGTCTAATTTTGTAGGAACGTTTAGTCATCAGTTTGTGTGTGTGGGTTTCTTAATTTTTTGGGTTCCCTTTCTGTGTGAACTAGCCTACTCGTGTGATGAATGTGGGGGGTTATTTGCAAGAGGATTGGTTTACGCTGCAGTCTTCGCGTTTTTGAACTCTTACTGGCGCTTAAATTACTACCATCGGAATATTTGTTCTTACAGTTATAAATTTAATTTTTTAATTGACTGAATAGATTGTATGTATCGGCTAGGACTGTATTCATGGAAAACGTGGGCGAAACAAAGCCATTAGCTACAAATAGTTGCCATACTGATGGTGGAACAGACACTGCTGCCGACCTTCAATTTTCAGTACTATGTCAGGTGTTTTTTTTCCTCCCGATGTCTTCCAAATCGTAATTACACACATTATGTTTCTCTAATGATCAATCATTTGTAGATTTATCTAAGTCAATTCATTTACGTCAATCATAATTCAATTTTTGCTGCAGCATGGACTACATCTGGACGAGAATTGTTGTAATCAAGCATTCAAGTTATTTAGAGAGACGAAACATCTTTTGGGGGCAAATATATCAGCAATTGGGAGTGGAATTGTATGTTCTTTTAGCATCTTCTACGTTGATTCTCTTTCTTCTTTTTTATAAAATTTCCCTTAAATCTAATCAAGTTCTATTTTAGCAGCCTGAAGAAGCCGAACGTTTTTGGTCTGCTTTTGTTTTATATTCAGTGAAGAGGCTGAGAGATAAGAATTCAGAGACTTCACATCAGGGATCTGAGAATAACAGCTTCACTTTATGCCACATATTGAGAGTTTGCAAGCTGAAGTACATTATCATTGATGCTCCCCCCCAAACTTTTTAGTAGCTTCTATTTTTATAGGCTTTAATTTTTTTTATCCTGCTTATCATACAGCATTGTAGAATTTTTTAAAGAGCTGCCTCAATTTGTTGTTAAAGCTGGTCCAGTATTAAGTAATCTCTATGGTGCAGACTGGGAGAATAGACTAGAGGTACAGTAATTTTAGGCATACATTCTGAGGGATTATTTATAACTCGTCATGTATTTTCTTTTAATTTTCACTCATGGTTTTTCTCGTATATTTTCATTTAAGCAGGCAAAGGAGTTGCAGGCTAACTTCGTGCATTTGAGCCTCTTAAGCAAGTTAGTTATTTTCATCATTATTGTTATCACTATTTCTCTGTGATTTACTAGAATCATTAGGGCCTCTAAATAGTGTTTTTTGGTCACAGCATCTTTTATTTTCTTTGTTTGCATTTTGTAAATTTTTATATCACACCTATGTTTCAAGGTATTATAAGCGTGTCTACCGAGAGTTCTTCTCCACCAATGATGCTAATGTTGAAAAGCAGTCAGCTATATCCTGCCCTACCGGTTACTTATCTGATTATCATCGTTTTGGATGGTTGTTGTTTTTGGCACTTCGTGTACATGCTTTCAGTCGTTTTAAGGACTTGGTGACTTGCACTAATGGTTTGGTTTCCATTTTGGTGAGTTTTGTTTCTTTATGAATCTATGACTATATTTGTAAGGGATAATGGAAAGGTCTAATTATAAATGGCCCACTGCTGTTCTTGAGCTATTTTTTCCATTGGTCAAACTTGAACACAATAACTAGGGGGCTAAAATTACGGTACCCTAGAACCATGTCTAATTTATGCAATGAAGTGTTGAATATATGAGCAAATGTCTGTCCAACCTTACACGTAGTAAACTCTCTTACAGGCTATTTTAATTCTTCATGTTCCGGTTCATTTCAGAAACTTCAACATTCTTGACTCTGAACGCCTTGGTAATATTCCCTATGTATTTATTTTGTCATATTTTCTTGTAGTTGCTTATCTTGCTAATATTTTGTCCAGTTAAGAAAGGAGGAAAAGGAGTGGATCTGCTTGGATCACTTTGTGATGTCTATGACACCTCAGAGGAAGAACTGAGGGAAGTTATGGAAAAGGCTAATGGCTTGATAGAAGATATTTTGAAGAAGAAGCCTCGTTTGGCTTCTGAGTGTAACAGTAAAAGCTTGGAAAATATTGACACTGGTCCGTTATAGTGTGCTTCATTTGATGAATTAGTTGGACTCTACACCCCTCATAAAATTTCATTTTTTTTTTCCTTTTGCATTTAATTGCAGAGGGTTTGATATACTTTGAAGGCTTAATGGAGGAGCCATCTCTTTCAGCCAGTTTGGAAATTCTTGAAAAGGACTATGAAGATGCAATTCATAATAAAGGTGAGCAGCTTGATGAGCGGGTATTTGTTAACGACGAGGACAGTTTACTTGGGTCAGGTAGCTTGTCAGCAGGTGCTGTTACAATGGGTGGAATCAAGGTATTTTCTTTTGAGTTTGCAAATTTTCCAATCCCATTGCAACCAACATCACTGTTACTTTGTTTTCTTATACTTCTATGTGGATTGTTTTTCAAATTATTCTATCCAACGTTAATTTTAATTGGAACACTTTTATTTTTTCAGTTTAGGCTTATTGCATCTCATATCTGATTATGTTTCTTGTATTTGAGCAATAGACTCTTTTCATTGTATTAATGGAATGTCATGTTTCCTTGTAAATAAATTCCTATGTGGATTATGATTTTGGTTCTAACTTTTTCAGAGGAAGCTTGACTCAATGTGCTCTCCTGCAAGGACAATAACCAGTCCAATGTCTCCACTTCGCTCTCCTGCTTCACATGCCAATGGCACTCTTAACAGTGGCAACACAAAAATTGCAGCCACACCAGTTAGCACAGCCATGACAACGGCAAAGTGGCTCAGAACTGTTATTTCCCCCCTTCCAGCAAAACCTTCAGTGGAGATGGAGCGCTTTTTGGCTTCATGTGATAGGGATGTAACTAATGATGTAGTCCGCAGGGCACACATTATACTAGAGGCTATATTTCCAAATACCGCTCTAGGTGAGCGCTGTATAGCTGGAAGTTTACAAAGTGCAAGCCTCATGGATAACATCTGGGCAGAACAGCGGCGACTAGAAGCACTGAAGTTATATTATAGAGTTCTGGAAGCAATGTGCAGAGCAGAGTCACAGATGCTGCATGTGACTAATTTGACCTCATTGCTGACTAATGAGAGGTTCCACAGATGTATGCTGGCTTGTTCTGCCGAATTGGTTTTGGCAACGCATAAAACTGTTACGATGTTGTTTCCTGCAGTATTGGAGAGAACCGGCATCACAGCTTTTGACCTTAGTAAGGTGATAGAAAGTTTCATTCGACACGAAGAATCGCTTCCTAGAGAATTAAGGCGACATCTCAATTCTTTGGAAGAACGGCTATTAGAGAGCATGGTATGGGAAAAAGGTTCATCAATATATAACTCCCTGATTGTTGCTAAACCTGGCCTTGGTGCAGAAATTAATCGTCTGGGTTTATTAGCTGAACCCATGCCGTCTTTGGATGCAATTGCTGTTCAAATTAACTTCTCTGGTATCGGGGTATCAGCCACACCTAATTTGCAAAGGCATGAGAGTTTGCCAGGTGACTGAATACTCCCTTTTTGGTTTGTGTCATTAAAATACAATTTGTAAAATCCAGCATTGGGAGAAAACAATCTGGTTGTCATTTTAATGTTTACTGAAATTATCATTTTTTTTGTTTTATCCTTGATAGTTCAAAATATTTTTGACTGCCTCAAAGTTTGTCTGAGTCAAATAGTTTGCATTTAATTTAACAAATATGTCTCTTCTCTCCCTCTATTACGAACATAGATCTATGTTATTATCCTTCAGGTCAGAATGGGGATATCAGGTCACCCAAAAGATTGTGCACAGATTTAAGAAGTGTGCTAGTGGAACGGAATTCCTTTACTTCTCCAGTGAAGGACCGACTCATGGCTTTCAGTAGTATTAAATCTAAGCTTCTGCCACCTCCCTTACAGTCGGCATTTGCAAGGTATATTTAGTATCTTTTAAGTGCTACAGCTCAAATGTCTCAATCTCGTGATTACTCCCTTACTATTGTTTCCATGCTTCTTTATTTTCAGTCCTACTCGGCCTAATCCTGGAGGTGGTGGAGAAACGTGTGCTGAAACTGGAATTAACATTTTCTTTAGCAAGGTATAAAATACGATCTTCTGGCTTTTGATTGATAATGTAGTGATCAGTTTTTAACATATGATTGTGTAAGATATCTTAAATATGTGACTAATATGAGAAGGTTAAGGATGTGTACTTCTGGCTTCGGCGGTATCAAGAGAATAAAAAGAGCAAATAAAAGCATTTTGAGACATTCTAATTCGCTCTTTTAAAGGATAGTAAGATGACATTGTAGGAAACATAATGAGTTGATCAACGTACTTGACTTATTCCTCAAACAACGTGATTGAAGTTTGTGTGTAGCCTGCATCTGTTATTCACATTTTGAAAACATGAGTTAGCTCAGCGTGGTGACTAGAAGTTATGGTAGTCATCTTTGACATTACTTTTGTAGCCTTTTTCTTTAATTTTCTGTTTCCCATTCTCATCACAGTTATATATGATTATTATTTTTGTTATAATAATAATCATTTCAGTGTAAGTGCTTCATATGGTTTTCAACTTTTAGATCACAAAATTGGCTGCTGTAAGAGTCAATGGTATGGTGGAAAGGTTGCAGTTGTCTCATCAGATTAGGGAGAATGTCTACTGCCTTTTCCAACAGATACTCAGTCAAAAGACGTCAATATTGTTTAATCGTCACATCGACCAGATCATCCTTTGTTGTTTCTATGGCGTTGCAAAGGTTTGCTCTAAAGGATGTTGAAAGATATTTTGATGCCATTTGATTCATTTTTTTATTTTTATTTTATAATAACAGAAACAATGTTGCAGATATCTCAATTGAGCCTCACGTTTAGGGAAATCATATACAACTACAGGAAGCAACCACAATGTAAACCACAAGTCTTCCGCAATGTGTTTGTTGATTGGTCTTCAGCACGCCGTAATGGGGTATGCTATTTTTTTTTTCTTTTTTATTCTATTCTACTTAAACAGAGTTTAATGATTAAATGTAAATTGTAATGGCAAGTCTAATTCCTTGAGTGCTCCGGATTCAGAGATCAGGACAGGATCATGTGGATATAATTACCTTCTACAATGAAATATTTATCCCTTCTGTAAAACCTTTGCTCGTTGAGATTGGCCCAGCTGGATCAACCATGAAAACTGACAGGGTTCCTCAAGTCAACAACGACAGTGATGGTACACTTGATCAAGTTTCTTTTAACTGTAATGATGTCCTATTTGCAGTTTATTATCTTGCATATTATTTCTAATTATGTTTTTCGGTCTTCTATTGTCTAATGATCAGCACCGTGTCCTGGATCACCTAAGTTATCTCCTTTTCCAAGCCTTCCCGATATGTCACCAAAGAAAGTATCTTCAGCACATAATGTCTATGTCTCGCCATTAAGATCATCAAAGGTATTTGTATAATCATACATTCAATATATTTATCTTTATACATCTAGCAGTAGTAGTTTGTTTTCTTTTTTATTTTATTTTATTTATTATTTTTTTGAATTGGTATATGACACATGCCTCTTTAACGAGCAAAGAGGATGGGATATATATTTTCATCATATGCATAGTTTGGCTCACTATATCATCTGAATGTTTTCTTTAACCATATCTTCTATCTTGTCTAGTTGAGTCTCTAAATGATCTGAAAAATTATCTACTTTGTTTTGCTATTTATTTCTTTTTAACTTTGTGCGTTATGCCAACATAAGCATAGCTTGATTGACATAAACTTGTATTATCAGTTTTGAGGTCTGAGATTTTGTTTCACCAACACATTGTCCAAAAAGAAAAAGGGAAGAAAAAGAAAAACTTTGGGCTATAATATATTTTAGGAAGATTTCAATTTATATCCTTAAACTTCGGGGTTTGTATCAATTTAAACCCTATACTAATAATTGTATAAATTTAAACCTTGAACTTTTGAGTGTTATATCAAATTTAACTCCAAACTAATAATTGTATCAATTTGGACCCTAAACTTTTACAAGTGTATCAATTTAACCCTGAACTTATATAAATTTATCAATTTTAACCTTTCATTATGTTTTACGTTGACACATTTATGAAAGTTGAGAGTTTAAGTTGATACATGTATAAAAGTTAGGATTTTAATTGATACATTTATGAAAGTTTAAGGTTTAAATAGATACATTTATTAAAATTTAAGGTTTAAATTGATACATCTGGTAGTATGAGGTTTAAATTAATACTACCTCCAAAGTTCAGGGTTTAAATTGATACTACCTCCAAAGTTCAGGGGTGTAAATTGATATTTGACTTGTGTTCTTGCTAGTGTCGCAGGCTACGTAATAAGCATTGTTTTTAACCCTCTTAACCCTCTTGAAATAGTATGCAATAATTTTTATTCTGATACAGGACTTAAGACAATAATCATGCCCTTCTTGTTTTTTATCATATCATTTACCTTTCTATGAGTTGGTGCAAATGTATTAATTTTTTCAATTCATACAATCTTATTACTCTTTTGACTATGTGGAGAAATCTTCTGTAACTTTGGCTTGGCCTTCTTGCCCTCCTTTTGTAAATTTAATGATAAATCATGCCATCAATAATTTCAAAAAATTAAAAGTATTATTTCCATCGGTCATTGTGTGGCACACATCTTTTCTGATATGACTTGTTGCTTATCATACCCCGGAAAAAAGAGGGAAGAAAAACTTGTTTGTTTCTCATACCCTTATCCGTTTGATCGATGATCTTTTTCTCATATGGTTTATCATGCAAAAAACTAGCCCAAAGTCGGTACTTCTTTTAAAGGTGTGGACTTTTTAGTGGACTCGTTGGGTTCTTTCAGATTTCATCCTGTAGTGGTATGTCATTGTCACAAGTCGTCGATCTTTGAGACGTTTTATTCTGATACAGTTATGTGTTATCTTTGGTTGGACCTTGATTTGGTCTTGCGAAGCCACATCGTATATAAGTGTCCAATTGTAAGTTACCATGAGTAGCAGAATCATATATATGTGTAATATTTAACCAAAATTTGACAATTGTGTTCAGATGGATGCGTTGATTTCACATAGTTCAAAAAGCTACTACGCTTGCGTTGGAGAGAGCACTCATGCGTTTCAAAGCCCTTCAAAAGACCTTACTGCCATCAACAACCGTTTGAACGGGTATGCTTCAATTTAAACACGCCAACTTAGGCCTTTAGGGCTTTATATATATATTAGAAAAAAATTGTTATCCATTTTGTATTGTCAATTCTTGAAAATTGGAAAAAAAAAAGTTTCAAAACACTTGTTTTTATTATTGAAATTGAAAATGATGAAAATCACAATTAAAAAAATAGAGGAAGCAAACGTCACTTAAAAAACAATTGAAATTGTTAGCAAACTAAACCATAGCTTTTGGAAGTGTCTTTTTGCTTTGTTAGAATTAAACAGGAAGGTCTGGGTAACTATTTGATTTGCTATTTTCAGATTTTGAAAATTAAGCCTATAAACATTCCTTAGAATTTTTTATCTTGGTATCTACTTTCTACCAAAGTTTTCAAAAACTAATCCAATTTTCTGGATTTTACTAGAAGAGATGTAGTCTTACTAATTTTGTTTTTGTTTTTGGAATTTAACTGCAGAATTCAACTCTTTCACTTTAAAATTATGAAATTATGAAAATATTTGTAAGAAATTGAGAACAAACATGCTTAATTGTTAAGAAAACAGAAACAAAAAATAAAATAGTAACCAAAAAATTTACCAGATGAGATGAGATGAGATGAGATGAGATGACATCATTAAATATTAATATACTAATTTGCTTTATTTCTTCACGTAGTACACGAAAACTCCGAGGCACGTTAAATTTTGACGATGCGGACGTTGGTTTGGTTAGTGATTCCCTGGTGGCTAACAGCCTTTACCTACAAAATGGAAGTTGTGGATCATCTTCAGGTGCACCTATTAAATCTGAACAACCTGAGTCTTAATTTACAATTTCCCAAACACTGGTACATATATCTCTAAATATGTTTTCTCTCTCTCTCTCTCTGCCTCTAAATCGTATTACCACGGGGGTATTGTATTGAGCGGTGAGTTGTTGTGTAGAATAGCCGCCACCACTCCCCTTTTTTTAGGCATCCATCTGAAATTTGTAGTTGGCTATAATTAATTAGTTTAGTTCATTTTAGCTGTGTTCAATTTAAGTTATTTAATTCACTGCAGCTTGGTTAATCTTATTACGATTTACTAGCAAATATGCCAATGGTCTAGGCTAGGTATTGTGTAACAAGGCGAATGTTCTTTTTTTAAAGATGTATATAAAACTTGAATTTGGATGGAAAAAGAGGTACAAGATTCATTTTGGTCCATCAGTTTTAAGTTTCGTTTCATTTGCTCTTAATTTTACAAATGTTTATTTTGGTTCTTTTATCTTTTGAATTTGGTATAGTTTAGTCACCCAATTTTTTAAACGATGGTCTTTTTTTTTAAATAACCGTTTTTTATTCTAACCTCCACTTTAGCTTTAGGGAACTAATAACACAGTTTTGAGGATGTACAATGACATGTTAGTGAGTTTGTTTCAAGCTATGGAATAGAGACAAAATAATATGAAGCCAAAATGATTATTATGGTTATCATTCTTAGGCTTAAATACTACTGTAGTCTTCTAGAAAAAATACTATTTGTAGTTTTTGTTTTGGTTCATTTTGGTCTCTATTTTCAAAATTTTCAATTTGATTACTGTACTTCTAACTTTTTTTTTTACTTTCATGAAATACCATTTTTATCTCTTAAAAATGAAATAGAAAGGAAAATGGACTAAAATGATCACTGTTTTAAAGTATAAAATAAATTAAATTTTAAACCACAATGATTAAAATGAATAGTTTTGAAGTGCAGGGTCTAAAAGGAAAGGTTGAACGCATGAGAACCAAAAAATGAATAAAAATTAAAAATTGAAGGATAAAAATAGTATTTTTAAGCCTTATTATTATTATATTAGTTCATGAATAAAATGAAATCAACTTACCAAAATTATATTCAAATATATGAACTAAAATTATATTCAAAGTTAAAAAATAGCCAAAATATTGACATCTAAAAGGCTGTACTTTTGTAGAAGTGCAGTACAAGTGACTTATGAGGAGATGCCTCTGGGTCATTAACATATCAGCTAAAAGTTTAATGAAGATTGCAAACTGCAGTCGAGAAACATTCTTTATTTGGGTATCGGACATTTGAAAGATATAGGTGTCATCAGTGGCGGATCCAAAAAAATTTATTGTCAGGGGGCTTCGAGTTATAACTTAGAGAAAAAATGAAAATTTGAAAAAAAAAACTACATAAGTAAGATTTGAACTTTGGATGATAGAGAAGCTAACAAGAATAGTTACTCTAATATGTCTACAAATATTAAGTATTATTGGGTTTGTTTATACATATTATATTAAGACAATAAAGTTAAGGAGCTTAAGCCCCCTTGAGCCTATACTAAATTCGTTGGTGGATGTCATGAGTTCAGTTGAACTGAAAGTTAAAAAGGTCATCAAAGTTAATATTTTATTTTGATAAAATAGAAATCTTACCATTGAAAATTGATTTCATTAAGCTATGAATAAAACATTTTATTTTTTTTAAAAAAAAAAAACTGTCATATCCATTCTGAATCAAAATTCTTTGTGACTTTATATTTTTTAAAGAAAAAAAGGTGCAAATATCCACGTCATTAATTGTAATTGCATTTACCCTTGTTAGCCCTTTAAAAATGTGTATGGGCCTTAACGGTAAATAGACCATACTGAAAATTTCAGTCTAAACAATAGTGATAAGCAAGCTTGCAATCTAGGGTTATACGTAGAAACCCTTCCCAAAATTATGTCAAGGACCATTATTCAACCAAATTTAGAGGCAGATTAGTGAATTCCTAAAAACCCAAATTCCTCGTTATGTTGTGAAAATACAATAATCAAAACAAAACTAATGCCCTCGATAAACATACTATGATATTCGAGACAACATTGTGGTTCTGAAGTTAACTAGATTAACTCGTTTACATTCTCAATGCCTATTAATTTAATTTTATCAAGAATTAAGAGTCAAAATTGGTAAACTCCATCGATGAATATTCTGCTACTGTCAAGTACCACAAATGTAGTGCAGGCTCCGAGACATTATTGAAAATCAGACCCGTTTTCAGTATGACATTGCTGATTCAGGATCAAAGCATCTGTCGTTTACGGTTTTCTATCTTAGTGTGAACAGTTGTACCGGCCAGTGGCGCTTCCTACCATCACCAGCAATCCCAGTAGTCTCTAGTGAAATGTCTATGCTTCGATGTTCAGGCGCACGGGCAATGCTAAGTCGCAAGTGAAGTTTGATAGCAGGGCAGGCATGGCTGCCTACTGGTGCTGATATATTGGTTACCGACTTTCTAGATGCTACAGCAATTGGTTCTCCGAAGGTTAATATGGTTTGAGACCAGTGAGTTTTGGGAGTGTATGGAGATGTAGACAGAACAGCCGGTGATTCCTTGCAAAATCTGCTTGTGAAACCAGTTTCAAACCATAGGACAACTCCGTGACACCAAGATGCTTCAACTTCAACACTATTTGAGTTGTTTGAAGGATTATGTAAATTTGGTTCCAACTCGGTCCTCGCTGTGAAGTCTACTTCATCAAGACGCATAGTTGCTAGATCGAAAGTCTACAAAAGAAAGAAAAAAAGATGAAGACATGTCTTCATTAACTGTCAAGACAAACTAGAACATAAAAAGAAAATAATAATTAAAAAAAAAGCATGTGAGACAACATTCAGACTTTGGACATGCACATATATTACAGCTTTATTAGTTTCTCTTGGGAGGAGGGTTGCCCACCCCTCTAAACCTAGGCTTTTTCGTTTTGTTTGCTTAATATTTTTCTGTTACATATATATGAAGTGTGTTTGGGAATACACTCGGACCATCTTAAACCACACACATGCTATTCTTAAAATGATACAAAAATCATGGATAATTAAGAGGCATATGCTAATCTAGCAACTGAAGAAATAGCTCAAGATTGCCGAGCTTTTCAAGCATTAGCAGAAGAGAGGAAACATAATCAAGTAAAGGAGGACAGAAAATATATGAAACTTTTCAACGTTGCACAATGGATCAAATTTTTATCCATTCATGGAGAGGGAACATCACTGAAAAAAAATTCTACATTAATAATGAAGACCACGAGCCCCACCAGAACGTGATGATGTGAGCATAACTAAAATATTAGTCAAAATTTCTAATAAGATAAAAGATCCAAGAAATAGACTTCCTAAACTAAGTAATAGAGCATATTAAATTGTTTTTTCCCCAGTAATCACGTTCTTTTCCAAGTATAATTCTTTCTGACCTAGCAGGAAGAGCATTCAGTGATTATAAGAACCGTGAGAAAAAATTTCATCAAGCTGTAGTAGAAGATTACAATGCATTCACAATAAATAAAGAATTTATTTGGGTGGTACTTACATGAAGAATTGCAGGACTAGTTACTAAATCATTAGCATCCACAATGTCCACGATGGGAGCTTTGGCAGCATCCTTTACAAGTTCCTTCCCAACACAAGACATTCTGAAACCGTACACATTTTCCCAAAATGGAAGACTGGTTCCACCAACTCCAAATCCTGCAACAAGCTGAAAAGTAGATAAGGAAATTAATGAGTGAAATATAATTTCAAGATTAGACCTCTCACAAGGTGAATAAAAATAATGCAGACTTACAATTGTGGCAGTATCTGGTAAGATTGCACCTCCAGGTTTCAACCAACGATCCCTTGCAAAGAGAACTGAGCTGAGCATTGTCTCATACAACAAGCAATAGCCCATCCATTCACTCAATAATACGTCAACACTATGAGGCTGAATCTCTATGCTCTTGTCGAGTTCTTCTACCATACCATGAACCACTTCTATAATCCCACTTGACACGCCACATTCTCTAGTTTGTTTCCTGTTCCGCCAGAGGCCATTGTCTTCTACAATCTGTAGCCAAATTCAGTAAAGTAGCTACTGTAAAACAAAACATCAGAGAAATAAGGAAGCTAAATGACTATGTTAAAGTTGATTCCCTACTTGAGTGGCCACTGCAGCCATCTTTTCACTCGCTTCAACTGCAATAACTCTTGATGCACCTGCTTTTGCAGCAAAGAGACTAGAAAAGCAGAGGGAAGATTACATAAACCTTGTAATTAGATGAACAATGAAAAGCGTATGCTCTGTCAACATCAAGCAAACTTGATTGAAAAACATGACAGATCAGGATGAATATCTAGAGACACAGATATACATAGCTTAGAGGAATTGTTTCTAGTTACTGCACGTAATTGAATGTAAATGTTGAAATATTGTAGAAACAAGTAGCAATTGCGAAAGCTTGAATGAAACTGCACCAGCTTATTCCCAGCTCACCTAAGTATGCCCGTTCCACAGCCTACATCCATCACAGCTGCATTCTGGAAGAGAGATGGATTTTCCAAAATAGCCTTCATATAAGCTTCCATTCTAACCTGCATAAAAGGTAATGTTCGTGATATATTACTTCAAAAATGAGATATTCCCCTCTATAATAAATCAGTTTTATGATGTTCAGTTCAAAAGTAGACTGAAAGGTAATACAGCACCTTGTCGCTTAACATCTCTCTGTGTATGCCAAAAGAGCCATACGAACCGAAGTAATTTTCATTTGCATTTTTTATGTCATTTCTATCAAAGATTTGTCTGGCTATTTTTAATTGATTGTCTTCCTGCACGTCATATTTCAACTCCAATGTTTTCGTGGTTTCCACAGTATTCTCAATCTTGGCCTCTAAGCTGCTTGCAGCATTCAAATAACCATGTGAAGCAGAAGTACAATCTTCCATTCCATTTTTTTGGTTTTGGTTTGCATGAAATGGAAGATTTTCTCTAGTTGTTTCATCATCATCCTCTTCATCTTCTGCAAAACTGTACAGAAGGGGATCATTTTGCTTGAAGGGTTTTAGATATTTATCATCGTCCCAAAGAGCCTTTATGTCATTGAGATTTAAAATTTTGTGTAAATGGTGCTGTAAATCCAGGTTTGATTGACACGAGAGACCACAGCTCCAGCACCTATTTTCTGCAACCTGATCAGTACCAAATGGTAAATAACAAGTGAACACTTGTTCGGTAGAAAGCAAGAAATGTAAACTAAAACATTCAAATCAAATCATCATGAACTTATGACTTAAAAATTAGTGCAAACTTGTTTTGCAAGCTATTAATTAAAATAGTTTTCTTTAATTGAAGTTAGTGGCTTTTATTTAAGGTAGTGCCTCCAAAATTGGAGCATAGTGGAATAATGGTCTAGTGGATTGATTAAGGGAGATTTTCTAGGTTAGTGGTAGAAACACTTTAGGACCCACCCCAGTCAACCAGGTGTTGGAAAGGATATCTATGAAGAAGCTTTTTGACAGTGTTTCTCTCTTTAAAAAACTAAACCATGACGTGGTTTCCCCTTGTCAATTTGGTAAGTCAGATCATCTACCTTTTCCAAATTCAAATAACAGATCTACTGGTGCATTGCAGTTAGTTCATTCAGATTTGATGGGACCAACTAAAACACCCAGCTATTCTAGTTGTTGTTATGTTATGGTCATTAATGATAGGAGTGAGCAAACCAATCCGGAAATGGAGTCAAACGATCGAAATCGAAACAAATGGGAGAATTTTAAGAAGAACCAGTCGACGGTTGGTTTTGTTTCCCAACAAACTGACTGGTCGGTTGAGCGGTTACAAAGAAAGCATAAATTCGACTAAACCATCTGACCTCAATGCCTTCACAGAAGAAAAAGAAAAAAAACAAGAACAACCATCGAGTTTTCCCGACTCCAATGATATCTGTTGTATTATAATAATATTTTTAAAACCAATTACCGTTTCACTTTTATTTTTTCATCCATCTTTTTCTTTCAAGCATTTTAATTTTTTTCTTAATTTATTGGGAAGAAAGTTTACTCTTATGTCTGATCAAAAGGCGTTGAAATTCTTGATTGATCAGCGAGAAGTCCAACACCCAGTTCCAAAAATGGCTAACGAAATTATTAGGGTATGATTTTGAGGTTCTTTACCAACTAGGTCTGCAGAATAAGGCAACAGATTCGTTGTCCAGAGTCAACCATCAAGCAGAACTGGCTATTATGACTATACCGGGGTTGGTGGATGTGGAAGTGGTTTTAAGGGAAGTAGAACAGGATGAGGAGCTGTCAGAAATCATAGAAACGCTTAAAAGTGATCCAGAAGGAAGGGCAAATTTCCAGTGGAAGGACAACAAACTATGTTATAAAGGCAGATTGGTGCTATCCTGGAATTCTTCTCTCGTACCTTCTTAGTTATACACGTATCATAATTCAGTGTTGGGGGGCCATTCGAGAATCCTAAGGACTTATAAAAGAATGAATGGAGAGCTACATTGGATAGGAATGAAGACCGACGTAAAGAAATATGTGAAACTTTGTGAAATTTGTCAACGTAATAAAACAGAAGCATTGTCACCAGCTGGTTTAGTACAAACCTTACCCATTCCAAAACTAGAGGGTATAACTCAATATTGGTGGTAGTGGATCGTTTGAGCAAGTTTGCACATTTACTTAGCTGGAAACACCCTTTTTCTGTCAAGCAAGTAGCTGAAATTTTTATCGAAAGACTTGTTAGTAAACACGGGGTGCCCAAGTCTCTTATTTCTAACCGAGATAAAATATTCTTGAGTAATTTCTGGAAAGAGCTCTTTTCTACCTTGGGGACCGTTTTAAAAAGAAGCATGGCATTCCACCCCCAAACTTATAGGCAAACAGAGAGAGTTAATAGGTGCTTGGAGACGTACCTAAGATGTTTCTATAATGAACAACTCGGAAAATGGCATAAATGCATCCCATGGTCAGAACTATGGTATAACACCAATTTCCATGCTTCCACAAGGACAACACCCTACTACATGGTTTATGATAGAACACCACCTCCGCTCATTTCCTTTGGAGTTAAAAAGACACTGAATAATAGGGCCGAGCAGCTCCTCCAAGAGAGTGACTTGATCATTAACGCTTTAAAAGAGAACTTGGTGATTGCCTAAAATAGAATAAAGAAACAGGCAGATTTGCATAGAAGGGAACTGGATTTCCAGGTGGGTGATGAAGTATTATTGAAATTAAGACCATATCGTCAGACGTTAGCATTCTTTGGCTAGGAAGCGTTGCGAGAAGTTAGCTCCCAAGTTCTGCGGCCCTTATAAAGTCGTGGAAGGATTGGTGAAGTGGCATACCGGCTGGAATTACCACCGAGGCAAATATACACAATGTTTTTCATGTTTCACAGCGGGACAAACACAGAGAGTTCAACACATTGCCCCTTCGCTCACATAAGAGTTTGAGCTCCAAGTCTATCCGAAAGGGGTTTTGGGTGAGAGATGGAATAGTGACCTGGGAGTAAATGAGTGGCTGGTGCAGTGGAAGGGGTTGCTGGAAAGTGAAGCAACTTGGGAATCGGTATATTTGATGAACCAACAATTTCCTTCTTTCCACCTTGAGGACAAGGTGAGTTTTGAACTGAGCGGAATTGTTAGAACTCCTATATTACACACTTATAAAAGGAGGGGCAAGAAAAGAATAACACCAGTCGGGACGTATAGACATGTTGCTAAAAGAGAGGAATTCACCTAATTGGGCTCCACGGTTTTGAGTGAGTATAAAGAGAGAATGTTTAGGGATTCGGGAAATAGGTCTTTTTTGTAGTAAAGGTTGTCGTGGCTTTTATTGGGAGAAGTTTCCACCCTTCTCTAAGGAGCTGGGTTTACATTCTGTTTTCCTTATTTGTTCTTTGATGTTTATAACTTCCTAGTGAACTGATATTTTGGATTAGTAATGTAATTATTACAGAGTACTATCTCTGTGTTTCTCTTGTTTGGGAATTTTACTAATTTTCAAGTGGAAGATCTTAACAAAATGCATCAAAACCAATGACTACTTGTATGAAGCCCTCCTTAAAGTATCGTAAAGAAGAAGGAAAACCATTGGTTGATGCAACACTTTTTCAACAATTTCTTGTTAGGTTAATTTATTTAACTATCACGAGGCCTGATATTTCCTCTGCTGGAGTTGTTGCTCAATTTGTAGATAAACCATGAGATTGCAGCAAAGAGGATTTTACAATATGTGAAAAGCACATTATGTTATGGCTTGTTGTATAAACAAGCTACATTTTTTGTTTTAAGTGGTTTTGTTGAAGCACATTGGGCTGCCAACGTAACTAACTGATGTTCCACAACATGATACTGTTTCAATACAGATTCAGGTGCTATTTCATGGTACGGCAAGAAGCAATCCTCTGTTGCTCTTTCAAGTTGTAAAGCATAATATGTAGCAACTACTATGGCTACCCAGAAGTGTATTTGGCTAACAAAGCTTATGGGAGAAGTTTTATCCAGTTCAAGTTGTCCATCTTCCATTTTTTGTGATGAAAGTGCAATCAAGCTTGCAAGAAGTCCAGTGTCTCATGCTCGTACAAAGCACATTGAAACGCATTTTCACTACATTCCAATGAGTAAGTTGATAATATATTTATCAAGGCTCTGGGTAAAGTCAAATTTGAAGAACTTAGAAGTGCACTTGGTGTTGTTGATCGTTTGTTTGCACTAAGGGGGTGTTAAAAATTAGTGCAAACTTGTTTTGCAAGTTATTAATTAAAATAGTTTTACTTTAATTGAAGTTGGTGGCTTTTATTTAAGATAGTTCCTCTTCCTCCAAAATTGGAGGATAGTGGCATAATGGTTTAGTGGATTGACTAAGAAAAATTTTCTATATTAGTGGTAGAAATTTAAGGATAATAGTTGCTTATTTTTCTTACAAATACTTGTATTGTTTTCTTTCTTTGTTCTTTTTTTTTTCTATATATCACGAGTGTTCGGACCAGCTTACTGGACACCCGTCTGTTCCTACAACATTTGGGTGTCAATGAAACTTATAGAAAATTAATTCTGAGGCAGGTAGCAACCATGTATTGAATGCATGACCTTTGAGACTATGTCTCATGGTTAAATACTTTATTGTTTTCACTTCAATAAATGTAGAACTTAATTGAATCACTTGATTTCCTTGCAATACTTTCTCTCTTGTTTCCAACTATAGTGCTCTTCGTTTGTTGCTTTTTCGTTTCAATGACTAATTCGTGCAAATTCCAGCTACAAAAATCCTCTTTTCTAGTCTATTTTGTCAACAATAGTTAACAAACGTGAAACTCACAAAATTAAAAGAAAAAAAAATCAGAAAAACTTATCTAACCTGAGAGCGTACGTAGTTGATAATTTTGAAAGAACCATAAAAATCTAAACCCAGATCCTTTCTGATGCTGTGGAAATCGAAATAGTGAACTGAGTTGCAATGGTTGAACAACACGTTGCAGTCGTTGTACTTTGAGTTGCAGAACAGACACAGAAAATTCGAATCAAATGCTTCTTCGCCTTCTTCTTCGTCTGCATTCCAATCGTCCCAGTCGTCTTGTCCATCTTCTTGATCCTCGTCGGCGTCGTCTTCTTCTTCTTCTTCTTCTTCTTCTTCTCTCTCAAAATTCTCCACGTTGGGTATTTCCTTGTCGAGGTATTTGGTAAGTTGATCCATGGTGTGTGTCGAGAGAGTAAACAGAGTGTAGTTGCCGCCAATGCTTAAACCCTATCGACCAGGTGGAGTCGCCAGGGTTTTTTATTTAACGAGGGATGAACCGGGAATTGTGAGGAATTGTCTCATCGTGAGCATTGGGCAATTGACACGTAGGGTGTCTTTGGAGTAGGAAGCGAGTGTTATAACTTACGTTTTATTTTAGTTAGTTACATCCTATTGTATATATGATAAAGTAAATAATAAAAATTGACAAATAATAAAAATGAGCTTAAAAAAATAAAAAAAATTATAATACGACCTGAATCAATTCATTTAATCAAACTTTAGATCGATAATTATGTTTTTTTATATGTATCAATTACATATCGAATATTTAAATATATCAAAATTATGGATATTGACATTGACTTGATTGTTGTTTGGGGTATTTTTGCTAATTCAATTTATCAAAAATTGTAATTATTTATTGTTTTAAAATTAATAATTAAATTTAAATGAAAATATAATGTTGAAATAATTAAATAGAGAAGACGTATTTTTTATTCGATCTCAGTTTTAAAATCCATAATATAATAGCAGTAAGGATATCCTACATCTTTACATAAAAAAAACATACTTAACTACAAAGCAATAATAAAAAATAAAAAATAAAAATTTAGTTATTTGGCATTCTCATGTCACTTTGTTGCTTTTTGGAAATGAAGTTTCTGGTTGTTTCCTCTTTATTCTGTCACCTTTACATTATTCATATTTGAATCCTCATCAATTTATTTGGATCTTTTTGGTTCACTACCCTCACATATATTACAAAAAAATTATAAATTGAGAAATATACATCAACGTATTTCTATATAAAAAAACAATGAACGAAATAAAATTTTTAAAAATAGAAGATAATAAAATACATGATTTGATTTTCTATTTACACTATTAATCTTTTATTGTGATATGTGAGGATGAATAGCAAACAAAAGAAAATGAATGAGATATTTATACCCAAATACTTGAAAAGATAACAGAATTTGAAAGGTTAGAAATACAAAATAAATAGTAGGTGAAGGATAGAGGGATGTGAATAGTTTTATAATATATTTAATTTTTAATTAGTTTATAAAATGTAAATGGCAAACCATTTACCTTCCACTGTTTCACATTTTTTTTTAAATAGCATGTTAAGTAGAATTCATAATTAATTATATTACAACAAAAAAAAATTAAAATGAATTTACCATAAAAACAAAAAGTGATTTGAAACACAAAACTAAAATTAGACGTATAATAGAGAGATAAAAGTTTATCTACACTTAAAGTTTTTATATATACTATAGGTTTATGTGGTATTTTTTGTTCAAAATGACCTCTAATTGTGGTTAAAAAATTTCACGCACTATTGGTGCACTAACAAGGGCGGATTTAGTAAGGGGTCAGCAAGGCACGTGTCCTCCTCACATTATTAGTTTTTCTATTTTAATATTAATTTTGAAGTGCTAGATTACAGTATATATTAAATTTAGTTTTGTTTTGCCTAAACCATGCTTATGCTGCAGTGACTGTGCCCCTGCACAACCCTTTCGTTGTTAGTTCAAATCCTACATGCTATAATTATTTCTACTTAACCTTTATCTGTTATCTAATATTTTTTTTAAATGCAAAGTCGGTGATCTAAACTTTTACCCTCTCAACAATATTTCATGAAAAATGTATTGTTCTTTCTTTTTTGTTTTTTTTTTTACGCAAATTTTAAATTTATATATTTACATTATTGGAACATCAATAAAACGTCGATATGTTTTTTTAATAAATTTTAGTGTATTTATTATATAGTGTTTAATGTACCCTATATAAAATTTATGAACCCACCGCTACACACTAACAAGTTGTTTATTCATTCATGTTATCTTACCTCATTTGTTGCTTTTTTAAAAATCTTCCCAAGTAAGTAAAAGCATAGATGTAATTTAACCCAACATTTATTTTATTTTACTGCTAAGAGTGTTATGGTACTTTTGTTTTTGCTTTTTTTAACTTTGTCACTTTTAGTGGTCATTCTTGCTTTTGATGTTAAGAAAATTTGTCAAGGTTTAGTTAATTTATTTATTCACTTTATATTGAGGTTGTACATGTGAAAATTATATTATAGCTTTATTTTAAAAACTAATTTAAATTTATCTTTCACTCAAAATATTAGAATGCAACTAATATGTATGCATGTGATTCTCATGATGTATTTTTTGTGTATTATAAATTGTGGTCTAAAAAATTAAAAGAAAAACTCTAAAAAACTTAATTAATGTCGTAGTTTAACTTTTACAATAAAATAAATTAAAAAGCTCAAATACCTTGAATTAGCCTATCAGCACAAAAGAAAAAAAAGCATAATTATTTTTGAATTTAACAATAAGTTTGTTTACAACTGCATTAAATACGGTCTATAAGAGAGACAAAATTTATATTGTGGTTTACTTTTTTATATATAAATTTTAAAAGCTTCATAAGTATACTTTAAAATTTTTGTAATTAAAAAATATATACTTTTTTGTGTGTTTTTTCTTTTAAAGTATTGAATATTTAAAGGGAATAACTACAATTCAATTAATATTTTTTAAAAATTAGAAAACAACAGGAACACCTGGACTATAAAAAGATGGCTAATTAATCGCGTACTCAAACATTTTTTTTTTTGTATTTTATATTGTGGATGTGTTTGATTTTTTTTGTTTCAAAATTTGTTATATACGTGATAATATTTTACCGATTTATTATATTTTTTTTGATACAATCTAAACTTGTTTACCATGGTCAACACGATAATTTAAATTTGAAATATCTATCTCATGGTTTAAAATGAACTGCATGATCTATAAATATAAATTGTCATAGTTAACACGATCATTTAACATGATTAAAACAATCATTTAAATTGAAACTTTTTTTTCCAATTGTTTAAAATAAATTATACGATCGTGTTGACATGATATAAATGATCACTTACCATAGTTAACATGATTGTTCGACATAATCAACACGATAATTTGATTTGAAGTTTTTAATGATCTTTTACATTGGACTATTCAGTCGTTTACCGTAATCAATACGATCATTTTTCATGATATAACATGATTATTTAATTTTGAAACATTTTACTTTCATTTGAAATAACTACATAATCATATATCATGACGTAAACCATAGTAGATAATTCATTTAGACGGCAACATACGATCGTCTAGAATAATATTACTCGTGTACGATTAATCGCATGTTGACTATGGTAATTTTGGTCTTTTATACCCAAATTTTGGGTATGTGATTTTTTTTTTTTGGTTTCGAAAAATGAGAAAATAGGTATAATTTTGCATACTATGTGTATACATACACAATATACACACACGTGTATCATACATACACTTCTAGCTTCCAAACACATTACATTCCCAACCCATTAGATTAGATCCATCTCCTATTTCTCAGCTCAGGCGGCCATTTTCCCACTTCAAGCTTCCATAGCCTGTACTTTTCATTCACACTTCAAGCATTGACCGTTGGTCTCATCGCCACTGCCTTGGCGCTCATTTTCTTCGACCACCCATCTGCATAGCGAAGGTATGAATGGGAATTATCTTTCTTTTTACTGCCTCTCAATCTTCCAGTGAAATCTCTTTCGGATTTTATTGTTTATGGAGTTGCTACTTCTGTGAGTTTCATAATCGACACGAAGTGATTTAGACGGAGTGTTTAATTGCAGAAAACTATTCAGTTTGCAGGATCCAGTGGCTTCTGGTCTTGGAGCTACTGGGACTGGGAGGACTCTGCGCAGTTCTCTCGCTTCTGGTAATCAAGGTATGGTTAGTTCCAGAACTTTGAACTTGAATTATTTATTTCCATAATACGTGAAATCCAGGAACGTCAGTTTTACTTCAGATTAATGCACAGGAAAGTTGCTGATCTCAAAACTATTACATTTTACGTTCACTTGCAAAGTTATGAATCATGAATTCGATTACCAGTTGGCCAATGCTTTTACGCATGACAGTATATTTATTTGTGCCTTTGCTACCAGAAGAATCCTTAGCTGGCAGAGATGAAACGGATGCACATTGTCTGAATTGAGGGATTTCGCTATTAGTATCATCGAGCTTCACCATGGAAGAGTAAGTGTCTCTCGAATATCTAGTGACTTTTCCCTTCATTTATATTTTTGTTGGCTGAGGAACAAGTCATTGGTTGAATGAATTAAAGAAATATCCAAAGATATACAAGATAAAAAGGGGCTAAATAGAACGCTTATAATTTTAGGGTTACTATTGTTTGCCTGTTTGGACTTCAATTTCTTTTGTTTTGGATGAACGATGTAGTCTACCTTCCATACAGGGAAAATGCCATCGAGCTTTTGCAACGCTATAGGCGGGACAGACAAACACTTCTTGATTTTGTACTGTCCGGTAGTTTGATAAAGAAAGTTGTAATGCCTCCTGGTGCGGTTACCCTTGATGATGTGGATCTAGACCAAGTTAGTGTGGATTATGTTCTTAACTGTGCTAAAAAAGGTTAATTGACTTGTCCATTCTTATATTTTTAAGTTTAATCCATTTCAAAGCATTTTCATGCTATCATCTGTCGAACAGGTGCGATGCTTGAACTATCTGATGCAATTAGAGATTATCACGACCTTACGGGGTTTCCTCAGATGGTAAGTATGATTAACATGCAGTCCCCACTCTGCTCTTAGTTTTATATTCTCCCCTGGGCGATCCATCCATTGTATTTGATCTATTCATATTAAGAGATAATGGCTTATCTTTAAGTTATCTTTGATATTCCAGAATAACTCGGGATCTGGGGATGAATTTTTCTTGGTTACGGATTTAGATTCTTCAGGGTCACCTCCGAAAAGGGCACCACCACCTGCTCCTGCTTTCACACCTCCTCCTGTTTACACACCTCCAGCAGTGATTGCACCACCACCTATGGCCACACCATCACTAATCGAACGAAATGTATCTAGATCAGAGTCTTTTGAGTCCTCACAAGCTCGGGAATTGACTGTGGATGACATAGACGATTTTGAGGATGATGAAGACGTTGAGGTTAATAGCGTGAGGATGTCAAGAAGAAACCCAAATGACCCAGCTGATCTTGCTCTCAAATTGCCCTCTTTTTCATCAGGTAGTAACAAATTGATCGGCTAGTGGATTGTTCATCTGTGTTGAGACTGATGGAGTTGTGTAGGTGTATATTCAAAGGAAGCAGTGAGAGGATATTCCGATGGCGATATTCTCCAAATCTTTCTTACTTTATAGGGTCTAATGTAACTACACAGATTGCCTACATCTGTTTTAGGTTGCAAAGGATAGAATTTTGGATGTTCTGTCTTTCAAATTGTTTGACTATATTCCAACTGCTAGTATTAAGTTAGTTTTGTTCTTGTATTTCCAATTGTTGTTATATTTCCTTTTGTTTTATATCTTGTACTTCGAGCATTAGACACATTTCATTAATGCAATGAAAGGTCTTGTTTCCGTTGTTAAGCAAAAAGACTATATTCCAATTGCATTTAATCTTTTATCTAGAGAAAACATATTCGGCTGAGGTTTTTAACTTAAAGTAGAACACTGGAGAGTGTGTTTTAAACTTTTTTTCTTTATTTGTTGTAGGAATCACAGATGACGATCTTCGAGAAACAGCATATGAGGTTCTTTTGGCTTGTGCTGGGGCCTCAGGGTATACCATCTTGTCTTATGTGTGTGTGTTTTTTGTGGATATATTTTGGAATTATTCTCAAGATCATTGGAGATCTTTAGTACTTACTCTAGGTAACTACTGAAACAATAAACCACTCAACTACTTAAAAAATTGTAAACTTGTTTGACAACTTCAGCGACTAATTCCTGTAAAAAAAGATTAATAAAATAATAACAAGTAAAATGCCAGAAAAAATAAGGCATAAAAGAAAATAGAATTCCACTTCTTGTGATGTAGAAAAATACAATTGAAAGTTTTGCTTTTAGCTCATCAAAAGACCAAGATAATGCTATAGTTAGTTGGAGAGCTGGATAATAGGTACTTCCAATGTGATTGAATACATAAAACTGATCTTTAAGATTATAAGGCATAAACTGTTGTTGATCTTTTAGGAACGCCTTCACAATTGTTTCATGATCTTTAAGATTTTTTTGATAAGAATATCCAAAAACAGTATCAGTATCCTCCTCGATGTGAACTTTGTCAGTAGGATTTTCTGATATCCTGTTGCAGAAGTAGCCATTACCGAAACAAAAAAATATTGGTCTGATACCATATGATGTAGCTTAGGATCCTCATGTTGAGATTCCAAACCTGAAACTCAGAAAAATCTCAAAAAGGACAAAACAGAGACAGTTCAGTTCCAATATATTGATAAGGAAGCCAAATGTTCAACGAACAACCAATAACAGAAAGATGGAAAGTAAATTCAACAAGGAATAACAAACCAGCTTCTTTGAGAAGACTGGAAACCTCTCCTAATAAAGCCTACAATAGCTTTCACAAAAAAACAAAACCTAATTCTCCAATCCCAAAAACCTAAGAAGCACATACACTTCAGTTTGGATAGCGTATTGACACGGGCACGTGTCGGACACTTGGCACTCTGACACTTGATGGACACCTTTTGGACACTTGCTAGTGCAACAAATGTATTAGATATACATAGAACACTCGTTGAGTAGACTAAAAAGACACATATATGACAATAATAATAATTTTTGGGCATGGAATACATCAAGCTAAGTCTTTTAAGCATATAAATGCATCAACTCATTTACTATGAATTTTCTTTTACTATAAAAATGATATATGTACTTTTAATAAACGTGTTCTTGCTGTGTTGTGCCCTAGATTTTTAAAATATGGTGTGCCGTCGTGTTTGTGTCATGTCGTTTTCGTGTCTTATGTCCGTGTTCGTGCTTCTTTGCCCAAAACATTCCCTCTATTTATATTCATGATAAAAGTGCGTTCTCGGGTGTTTTTCTCCTCTCTCATCAGCTCTCCATTTCCACTATTATGTGCATTCCCCCTTTTGCCCTTTCTTTTGTAAGTGTGCAGGATTGTGGTCTAACACCTCACTCCTCTACCCATAGGCTATTTTCCTCTTTTTGTTTGTATATTTCTGTTTCTTGTATATGAAAAGAAAAATCTCTAGGAAGTCCCCAAAGTTTTTTCTTCATTGAAAGAACATGACAACAACAACAAAGCATAATGGCGGTTTTCAACTCATTAACCAGCTAACCAAGTTACTAAGAAACAATAAACCACTCAAGTAATTAGTAAACTGTAAGCTAGTACAAAAACAACTAATAATACTAAAGGTAAATGGCAGGAAAACTACATGTTTGGCCTTTTTAAGTCACTGCAACATTTCCTTGTTATATCAATCAGTCCTTTTTATGTCAGCATTTAGCGCTTATCTTCACATTAGATTTTGTTATTTCACAATTTCTTAAATCTGTCTTGACTATTTAAATAGGGGTCTTATTGTACCATCAGCAGAGAAGAAGAAAGATAAAAAGTCTAAGTTGATGAGGAAGCTTGGACGTAGTAGTAAAAGTGGAATTGTTGTCGAACCTCATCGTGCACCTGGGTTAGTTGGGTTGTTGGAGACCATGCGAGTACAGATGGAGGTAGTTCTTTTATTCCTTTTTTGTCTGAACTTGATTATAATATTTGAACTTGATTTACTTGCATGACAGATTCTAAAGTACTTCATATTATTTATGAATGTGTAGTATTCATAGCAATGAAATAGCATTTATGCTGTATGCAATTCATTTAGGAATTTGACTTCGCGCACATGTGTTTTTCTTTTTTGGTAAGAAACTGAGTTTTTATTGTGAAAAGATGAAGAAAAACTAGGACATACACATAAATAGGCTCACAGAAGGAGTACTTGAGAAGTCCAAGGAAGATTCTGATCACAAGGATCAATCTTGTCAATCTCCTGCAGTTATTAACTTCGTTAAAGGAAGTTTGTCGATATTCACTAAGCCGTTAAGTAATTCAGATTGCTGTTCAAAATCAGGAGGGTGCAAAGTTGTGGAAGATGAAGAGGTGCAATTAGTGAAGGAAGAGAAAAATCTTGCCGTGCCACTTGTATTGCTCACTGGAAGTCCATCAGTCACAAGGACCTTTTACAAGCACTTCGAGCTCCTCCAACAGCAGAGCGTTGTCCCAAGTTTATTCAGATCTGTTAGTTCCTTCTCATTTGGCGATACAAATCAAGCAAGATCTTGTCTAGAAAACGTTCAAATAGCTCATCTTTTTCCCTCCCAAATTCTTCTTCTTCGCTTTCTTCCTCTGGTAGAGACACCTTTAAAAAAATACCAAGTGTCAACCAAAAGTGAGGAAATACTCAGACTTATTCAAGCCATTCCTGAAGTATTTTGTTAGAAGAAAGAGACAAAGGGAAGTAACTAAAAACAGACTCATCAAGGAGAAGTTGTTCCTTGAGCAGAATCCTGATGTATTAGAAAATAATTGTTCTACAATCCAAGCTCCCTCTCGAGCTAATATTTTTGCAGATATCAGATTTTGTGGTCACTTTTTCTGCTACTGATAACGGAGCATGTGGTTAATGATAGCTGCGTAGATTCCTGATGTATTAAAAGTGTAGCAGACAACCTTGATAGAAGACTATGGCCTTTGGAGGCTTTTGGAAATTTCTCGGTCAAATCTCTCACAAGAGACATCTCTCAGTTTCATCTCCTTTGGATAGGGACCTATACCAAGCTTTGTGGAAATCTAAATGCCCAAGGGGAGTGACATCCTTATATGGGTTATGATTTGTGGACTCCTAAACTGCTCTTCAGTCATGGAAAGAAAGTTACCAAACAGTTGCCTTTCACCCTCAATATTCCCAATGTGCAAGCAAGGAGGAGAAGATTTACAACATCTGTTCTTTACTCATTCCTACTCTGCAAATTGTTGGTGGAAGTTCTTCTCGATTTTTGATGTTGTTTGTGTTTTTGGAGAATCTTTTGGCCTAAATGTACGACAAGTTTTTTTGGGGCCCATATTAAAGGGAAGACCAAGACTAATTTAGGCAAACTTATCAAAGGCTGTGTTGGCAAAAACTCGTTAAGAGAGTGGTTTTGAAACACACGACCATTATCACTCCACAAGATTGCAATCTTTGTATTGAATTGCGTTTCTATGGTGTGATACAAGAACTTCAGGTTTATCAGAGATCAGGAAAACTCAAGTAAGACGAGTATGGTCATCAATAAAGGTTACAAACCATCGTTTCTCGGAGGAGGTAGTGACCTTGGATGGTCCCCAAACATCACTATGGACAAGAGTAAAAGGTCGGGTTGGCTTATAGGGATGCAAGGGAAATGAGACTCGGTGTTGTTTAGCTTTTATGCATACATCACAAGTTAAGGAAGAAACATCAACTTTAGAAAAGAGATGAGGAAATAGGTATTTCATATATTTAAAGTTGGAATGGCCTAAACGGAAATGCCACAGCATAAGATCTTTTTTAGAAGTGGTAAAGTAGGAAGATAAAAGACTCATTCTAGAAATGCTACTAAAAGAGGCATCATCATAAAGTAAGTAAAGACCCCTATTGTGCCGGACAATGTCAATCATCCTCTTCGAGATTAGGTTTTGAAAAGAAATAAAATCAGATAAGAATGTTGCTTTGCAGTTTAATTCATGAGAAATCTTGCTAATCGACAGAAGATTATATGAAATTCGTGGCACATGCAACGCATTGCGTAATGGGAACCCGTTGCCCTTTCCTGACAATAGGAGCCAAGGAGCCATCAACAATTCTTATCTTCTCATTCCCAGCATGCGGAATGTAAGACACAAAGTGTTAAGAGGAATCAGTTAAATGATCTGTGGCACCAGATTCCAGGATCCAAAGATTCTTACCATCAATACTAATGAGACTAAAGGACTGAGGTATACCTGACTGGACAATAGCTCCAATTGTGGTTGGACTAACATTCTCATTCACATAGGAAAATGATAAAGTAGGGAACGAGGTTACTGGATTTTTAGAATACATCGGTATAGAAGTGTTGGATGTTGTTCCTAGGGTAGCCTCAATTGATTCAATCTGTTATCGAAGCCCTTTCAGTTGCCGTTGAGCTATTCCCAAAGAAAAAGAGGAACCTTGCACATTAGGGTTGGACTATGCCGAATATTCACCAACCTCAAATGTTGAGTGAATTTGAGGATTCTTAACATCGGGATGTTAACTCAAATTTAGTGGCAGAAGCGGTGCTGGCCGGTCGGAATTTGGTGGCAGTACATAAATCGGGGCATGGGAAGCAATATAGGCCGCATATGAAGAAAAGGGTTGCACAGATGGGATGGCCAGCAGGTCTGAGGAGGAAGGACCGGCACGTGCAACTCTCACCTCATGCTTGCCGCCTTTGTGTTGGTAACGTGAAATATATTCAGCACCTTTTATTTGACTGTCTTTGCATCTAAATGTTGGTTCCGTCTTCTCCAAGCATTCAATATTTGTTGTACATTGAGTGTTAGTCTTATTTCATTACATTACTGAAAAGGCTTTAAAAAAACCAGAATTACAAAGTATGGTGTAAACTTCAAAACAGAGAGGTAAAAGTCATCAAAAGGGATCAGCTTCTAAAATGGAGTGACCAATCCATCCCATGTATCTGACCAAAAAGCAATGCTGCTACCATTTCCAAGTTCAGAATCTTTTCTTTGCTGCACTGAAGAACAATTTAGGATCCATTGAGCGTGGCTTCAAGTTTTCTTTTCTTATTTGTATTATGGAGCTGATGGGTTTCGAATTGTACTACTATTTTCATTTTAAGAAGACTACGCTATCTCATTGCTTATTATTTCTACTTCTAGTTTTTTTTTCCAACACATTTGTTTCTCGTTTTTGCTGCTAAGTTTTAGTTCCAATATGTTTGCAGATATCAGAGTCCATGGATGTAAGAACGCGGAAAGGCCTCCTAAATGCCCTTTCAGGAAAAGTAGGAAAGAGAATGGACACCCTCTTAGTTCCTCTGGAATTGTTGTCTTGTATCTCAAAGACAGAATTTTCTGATAGAAAAGCATTTTTACGCTGGCAAAAAAGGCAGGTAGGTTTCCTTTTTCTCTTTACTTCTTCTCTCTCTGTATAGATTTTATGATAAACCCTTGATTTAACCCTGCTGAGTATTATATTTACGTACAGCTGAACATATTGGAGGAGGGGCTTATTAATCACCCTGTTGTTGGATTTGGGGAGTCAGGGCGCAAGGCAAGTGAGTTGAGAATTCTATTGTCAAAAATTGAGGAATCCGAGGTGTGTTTGTGTTTCTTTAAGTTTTATTTTTATCCAATTTTACTTATTTACTCAATATTGTGTTAGTTTTCTTTCTATGAAAATTTGTTTTTTCTCCCTGATAAAAAGACCATTACTCATTAATCAAGGAAGGATGCTCACCTCATAGGCAACCAAGGGTGCATGATGTCGTGGTATCTTTTATTTGTCGCCAGACATTCACATGGATGATTATAGTGTTGGTGAATTTGTGGAAGATTTGGAAGGATGGGATATTTTTAAAATAAACAAAGTGAGATAGATTAGTTTTCTTTCTATGAAAATTTGTTTTTTCTCCCTGATAAAAAAACCATTACTCATTAATCAAGGAAGGATGCTCACCTCATAGGCAACCAAGGGTGATTGATGTCGTGGTATCTTTTATTTGTCGCCAGACATTCACATGGATGATTATAGTGTTGGTGAATTTGTGGAGGATTTGGAAGGATGGGATATTTTTAAAATAAACAAAGTGAGATAGATTAGTTTTCTTTCTATGAAAATTTGTTTTTTCTCTCTGATAAAAAGACCATTACTCATTAATCAAGGAAGGATGCTCACCTCATAGGCAACCAAGGGTGCTTGATGCCGTGGTATCTTTTATTTGTCGTCATACATTCACATGGATGATTATAGTGTTGGTGAATTTGTGGAAGATTTGGAAGGATGGGATATTTTTAAAATAAACAAAGTGAGAAAGATTAGTTTTGGAGGTTTTTTTTCTTTCAAAAAATTGATTAGGCCTATTTTTAACATTTAATTTATTATTTTAACTCCCCCCCCCTCCAAAAAAAATTCCATTAAAATGAAAATTGTTAATTTTATATAATATATTGAATAAATCGAAGTGTACATAATAACCTATTACACTGGTGAATAAATAGAGACCAAAGTACTAATAAAGGAAACATACAAATATGAAAAATATTAAATAAGAGTAAACCCAATAATCCATAAGTTCCTTCAACAAGAAGTATAGTTCCTTCCTGAAAAAGAAATATTTGTGCTGTTCTTTTCTATATATGTATACACATTTGTAGCTGACATTTTGGAATTTTCAGTCCCTCCCACCCTCTACAGGGGAACTTCAGCGAATAGAATGCCTGAGATCACTTCGAGAGATTTCCATTTCACTCGCTGAGAGGCCAGCTCGGGGTGACTTAACGGGTGAAGTCTGTCACTGGGCTGATGGTTATCCTCTCAATGTCAGGCTCTATGAGAAACTTCTTGCTAGCGTCTTTGATATGTTAGATGAGGGAAAGTTGACTGAGGTTAGTTTGTTTTGCCTTCTCATACACCATTTGCTATACTCGTATTGTATGACTAAGCAACCAACACCAGTAATCTTCAAATTTACCAAAATTTTAAAAGCTTGCTTTAATTCTTCTTCCTTTTGTCGACTCTCGTTCCACTTTATCCAGTGGTTATAGATGCTATCCTTTTCTGTACGCTCGTTTGTATTCTTACTTTTCTCCTTAGTCAGTGAAAGTTTGGGATTTCATAGAAGAAAGGGAAAAAAAAAAAAAAGGAAAAAGAAAAAGGACAGAAGTAAAGAAACAGAAATGATTGCAATCTTCAGCTGCTTGACAATTTGCTCTCCCTTGGTGTTCTCCTCCCATTGAAGTTTTCAGTCTGCAATCTTCAGCTGTTCTTGGGCTGTGGAAAGTTTTCTTAAGTTTGCTTTGTTCTTATTTTTCTTCTATTTTGCTAAGGGATTCGCTTGTGTTGTTTTTATTTGTTCAATTTGTCTTTACTTTTGTCTGTGATTACTCTTTTTGCTTTTAGTATAATTCTTATGTACTTTGAGCATTAGTCTCTTTTATTAATACATTTAATTTAATAAAGAGGCTCGTATCCGTTTTTTAAAAAAAGAAATAGAAAAGACTATCCTAATATTTTGTTTTTACTTAAGACTACTTTTATAGATTTCTTCCACCCTGCCCTTTGAACATATTTATATCTTTTCCATTGTTTTATAGAGAAGTTCATATCAAAAATAACATTTTGTTCTCATTTACATTTATAATTGAAAAAAAAATTAGATGCAGTACTATGGCATTCAATCTGCATGGATGTAACCCATCTATATTTTCAGGAGGTAGAAGAAATCCTTGAACTCTTGAAGTCAACTTGGCGTGTTCTTGGAATCACAGAGACCATCCATTACACTTGCTTTACTTGGGTACTGTTTCGCCAGGTATGAGAATCACTAAATTATCATATGAAAAGTTTAAGGCATTAGTTTAAGGTAATTTGCCATTCCTTAATTTCCAGTTTCCAGGCATATCTGTGTTTCTCAGATGATCAAATATTAACAAACGAAATAATTAAGTAAATCAGTTAACTCATATAGATATCGCTGGTATGTGAGGAATAAGAACGGCACATTTTAGAAGAAACCACGTTAATGACATAAAAGGATGCTACATATGATAATTATAAGGATCTGATATCTTTAACTAAATAAGAATCAAATGTTTGATAATTATAAGGATCTGATATCTTGTTTAACTAGAAAAGAATCAAAGATTTCAACAAAGAATTTCAGCTGCTGTATGAACTAGAAAAGTAGGTGGAAAAATTACTGAACTTGACATTCCCATTGCAAATATATCTGTAACCTTATTTCCTAAAGTCGTGCTGGTGATGGTGTTTTTCCCCTCTTTTGTTTCTTTGTTTTGTTTGTGAGAAACCAAAAGAAAGCATTGAAATCGGAAATAAGTGATCTTTCTCCCGTAACCTTAATGATGGGAGATACAAAAGGGGGCCGCCAAGATTAATGAGAAAACGAGGGAATCAGAGATGTTCCCATGCAAAACCGTCCAAGCGTGTACTGTCCATACTAATAAATGAACATACTGTTTTCAATATGCTTCTGAAGAGGTATAGGGAAAAAGTCAAAATCTTACCCCTAAACATGGTTATTTGCATCAATTTTCACCATAAACTTTCATTTCCATCAAATTGGGTTTTAGATAAGTGTTGCAATTTTTGTCCTTTATTCAATTTTCACTAATTGAACCCCTTATTTAAAAAAATATTGTAAAAAATTTAAAACTAATTAATTTAATGAAAAAAAAATTGATTGAGGCACATTATCGCCTATAAAATAATTTGTTGTACTAGACCCTATGTCTATAATTTGCTTTGTTCGCCTTGTATGGCTTCGTTTTGATAGTTGGACACGATGGGGGTGCTATGGGTGTGTCAACGTAGTTGAGATGTCTATGTGCCCCTCATAATCCTTGTGACTTTTTGTGTAAAAAAGTGCTTTCTCTTATTTCTCTTTGAAAGAAAAATGTTTTCTTTAATAGAAGAAATACCTAGTACAAATTAGGAAAATACAAATAAGGAAAAAATAAATACACAAATATCTCTTAAATACAATGAAAATATAAACAAAAAAGGAAGTAATCAACACCTTTTTTTTTCGTATCCATATTGTACATTGAGCTCTGGTCATTATCTTAAATGAAGAGACTGTTTGCTCCTGGAAAAAAAAAAAACTTATTGGGCATCTACAGTTCACAGAAGAAAACCAGCTCTATGTAATTTTTGTGTGCATCCCATCAAGTTCATATATCATATATGTTTTATAATTTATTAGATGCAAGTGAGAATACTTTATTCAATGATTATTCGAACAAAAACCTAGCCCAAGGTAAACACTTTTCAAAGCTTAGGGTAAAAGTTACACTAAATGTCTGACATATTAAATTTATGGATTAATTTTCATTTGATTTCATCATTATTTCATCTTCTATTACAGTTTGTTATTACATCCGAGCAAGGCATGTTGCAACATGCAATTGAGCAATTGAAGAAAATACCACTGAAGGAACAAAGGGGTCCACAGGAGAGGCTACACTTAAAGAGTTTGCATTCGGAACTGGAAGAGGAAGGGAGTTCTCGAGAATCTTCTTTCTTGAACTCCTTCATTGTTCCAATCCAGGGTTGGGCTGATAGGATGCTAGGAGACTACCATCTGCACTTTTCTGAGGTTCGATAAACAATTTTCTGGCTGCAAAACCTAAACTGGGGCTGTGGGTTTTAACTTTGTTAAGTACGAAGAATTTTCTTGTGCAATACACGCAGGGGCTTTAGCAATGGTGCTTAACCCATGAAATTGTTCCGTCTGTTTAAAAGTAGGCCAAGGTAGGCCAAAAATCATCATCAATCCGTTATTTGCTGAAAATGCCTTAATCAAGCTAGGCCAAGGTTCCATTGGGGAGTTCAGCAACAAGACAGGTTGTTGGCAGGAAATGGGGCCTTTTCATCTCAAATTTGAAAAATGGGATAAGATGAAGCACAACCGACCTATGGTAATGAAAGGTTTTGGTGGTTGGACTACTTGAGTCGGAAAACGTTTGAAGCTAGTGGAGAGCATTTAAGGGTTCTTTACCGTGAATATTGATTTTGATATAAGCATTTTCCTTGGATAGTGTTTTCTCTTTTTCTCTTAATCTTTTGAAGATCTCTAATTATAAAGTTTTGTTGGGCAACATTGTGCTTGGGAAGATTCCAAAGATATTTTCAGAGTAAACTTCTTAGCATTAGACCCTAGTGGAGTCACCACTTTTCAACCTCCTCGTGGTGTTCTTTCTCCAAAGATCTCGAGTTTGTCTCCGTGCAAGTTTTACGCCTACTCGGTCACCTTTTATTTAGAAGGATGTTTAGTTTGTTTTAGTCTCGTCTTTGTATTTGTTTTTCTCTGTACTTCTTTTGTTTTTGTTTTACCTTTAGACATTACTCCTTTGTTATGGGTTTTAGCTTGGTTGGATATGATGAGGGTGCTATGGGGTGTCCACCTAGTTGAGATGCCTAGGTGCACCCCCTGATCCACGGTTACATGCTCATTGTATAATTCTCTTGTATTGTGAGCTTTTGTCTCATTATTATTATATTAATATTAATAAAGAGACGGTCTCCTTTTCAAAAAAACATCTGGAGATTGGTATCCCGCATTGTAATATATATTATGCATCTTGCAGGATCCAAGAAAGATGGGGAATATTGTCACCGTTGCAATGCTTGCCAGGAGGCTGCTTTTGGAAGAATATGAAACTGTACGTCAATGTTTTTTTAGAAGAACATGGACGTTCCAAATAAGTTTATCAGTGATGGGTTCTGCTCTCACACAGGCTAGAAAACTGTAGTATATTATTTTATTTAGGAACTATCCTCTGGTAAAAGTAAGCTATTGAACATAGAGGAATTATTTTCTTTGAGATGATACTTTTACCCAACAGAAACTTCCCAAAAATGATGTTCACCCACACTCACGGCACTTAACATTTTAAAAGTTCTACCTTCTTCTTAACTGACTTTAGTTCTAAAGTTCCATTTTTACCCTTCTAAAATAAATATGCATGGCTTTTAGTTTCACCCGAAAAACGAAAGAGGTCCTGGATTTGGAAGTTTTAGGATGTTAATAATGCCTTATCCAACAACATTCATCAACCAAATTTGTTTTCCCATTTCTACTTATACAAGTGCTTCAGATGTATGAAATGTAAAATTTTTATTTCTCATATGCATTACAGGCAGAATCAATGTCGAGAACAGATAAAGAGCAGATTGAATTCTATATAATATCATCCCTTAAGTCTGCATTCTCCAGGGTAAGAAAAAACTATTATTTGTGCTTTACTTTTTGGCTGATGCATGATGAATGGACTTGTGTTTTGGAGATTGTTGTATAATCATGTTGAATCCTGGCTTGTGAACTATTATTTTGAAAACGTTAGGATGATAGAAATTAACTTGTAGTCTTGCTTCTAGTCCCTAGACTTCAATTTGGTACGGAATCGGTTTTCCTATTGTCCTTTCTTACCAAATAAAGTTTGGACTCTTGGAAGAGAAATGAAAGGAACACACTACCAAAATGTTCTAGAAGGGAAAACACTGATTACATGTAAGGAATTCTATACAGAGCTGTTTACACAACTATGCCCAAGAAATAAGATCTCCATAATCACCCACAGCTGATAGTTGGGATGCCTAGGCTTGCCTTCTGATTCTTAGTTCTTTTTGCTCTTTGTATAATTCTCTTGTACTTTGAGCATTAGTTTAAATTGATTTTATTAATGAAGATGCTTGTTTCCACCTTAAAAAATTGCTACTCTTTCAAAAAGAAGAAAAAGATAAAGAAACATCAACTGATTTTTTTCTTTCGAAAAGGAAACAACCTCTTTATTAATATATTAATAATGAGACATAAGCTTGTAGTACAAGAGGATTATACAATGAGCATATAAACCAATGATCAGGAGGTGCACCGGGGCATCTCAGCTAGAGCTAAAATAAACAAAAACAAATATGTAATGTCCAAAAGCAAAAGCAAAAGCAAAAGCAAAAGCAAAAGCAAAAACTAAAAACCCAAAAGAAGTACAAAGAAATACAAATAAAAAGACTAAACATCCATGTGAAGGAAAAGACGACCAATTAGGCTTATATCTCGTGTTGAGCGATTCTCTAAATCCTGGGAAGGGAGCACACGAGGTGGCTAAAATTTTGCTGACTCCAATCGGATCTTCCGTTGAGAAGCTTTGCTCTAAAAAATTCTCTAGATTCTTCCCAACCACAATTTCGACAACAAATGCTTTTATCACATTGATCCAAATACAATTAGATGCAGAGTTTAAGGAGAGTCTCGTCAGAAGCTGCAACACGTTTTCTTTAAAATAAATTCCAAATATCCATCTAATGTTAAAATCTGCAAGAATACTATACGAACATGAAGTTAGGTATGAGCAATCAAAAAACAATTATAGCTTGTGCATAAACCCCAAATATCCACTGAGTTTCACAAAGGATTCCATTCGGTCAACAGAATCAAGAGTGTATTTCACCCTTTTCCACCACCCACATGTACATTATCACATGCACAGAAGTTCGAATGCATCTTCTCCTATTTGTTAAGAGGCGTTGTTGTTGGTGGAATCTCTTCTCCTATTTAATTGGCTAAAAAAAGTCACAAAAGAGCTCCAATTTAAACTGATATCCTGCACCAAATAGTCTTCAAACTCTTTGGCTAAGGAACACCAGGAAGAGGCAGATTTCATACTTAAACTGATTCCACATGATCTTGCCAAGAAGTTTTCATATTGTGGAATACATGCTGATTTCGTTTTTTTTAACAGAAACAAGCCTCTTTATCTATGATAATAAATGAGACTAAAGCTCAAAGTACAAGAGTATTATACTAAGAGCAAAAGAAACAAAGAGAAAATACAGGCTAAAACTAAAAGCAAAAGAAACAAAGAGAAAATACAGGCTAAAACTAAAACA
This sequence comes from Cucumis sativus, assembly GCF_000004075.3. Classification (NCBI taxonomy): domain Eukaryota; kingdom Viridiplantae; phylum Streptophyta; class Magnoliopsida; order Cucurbitales; family Cucurbitaceae; genus Cucumis; species Cucumis sativus. The sequence goes on along the minus strand of NC_026659.2, from coordinate 29,061,116 downwards.
AAGACTATAATCAGGCAACATAAATATGATGGCAACCCAAAAACTAACTCAAACAGAGAAATAACGAGCTAATCAAAGCCACTCAAAGACAATACATCAGCAGAAAGCTAAATACAAAGCAGAACTTAAAACTCCCTCAAAAAAGCTCACTAAATTCTTGTACTCCCAATTCTTCGAGATAGGAGAAAGAGAACCCTAAGAAGATGCAAACAGCTGCTTCAAGACTAGCTTGCCAATGCAATCCAATACATGTTGATTTTGTTTAAACCACAAATCCGTCAAAAAAGCCTTTACGGCATTGAACTAGAGCAATTTGGCGCCCGATTTCAAAAAGGGTCCCTGATGCAATTACACAGTCATAATAAACAACACAAATAGATATTAGCTATTTTCCTGTTATTAGCTGTTTTTCTGTTATTAGCTGTTTTCTGTTATTTTCTGTTATTAGCTGTTTTTTCTGTTTTCTTCAAACTAATCGGTTACAATAACTGATTAGTTACACTCAACCAACACTCACAGCTATAAATAATCATTCTCCTATTGAGAATGACAGATTGAATTCTTGAATAAAAGAAAGGATCCAAATCCAACTTTGAATTACATCAAAGTGGTATCAGAGCAGCCCCGATTCTTGGACGGATGGCTGGCCGGAGAGGAAACAACCCAGCCACGGGGGACGACCGTGCGCAAGAAGAGACGGAGGACACCACCGCCCTCTCACCAAGGACATCAACGGTTCGCTTGCTGGCCGTCGAGGACTCCTTGGGAGATTTACACCGGAAGATAGACAGAGTCATGGACAACGTTGAACTACTAGCAAGAAGGATGGACGAATTACCGGCACCGCCCCGGCTCGAAGCAGAAATAGCAGACGATGGCGAAATCAACAACAGACGAAGACAGCGTGGACGGGGAAACTTCAGGAATCTCCACAACCCGCGATACGCTAACCGAGGAAGGGCTGATTTCAACGCACCACCACAATTCTACGCCGACGACCATGATGAACAAGAAGACGAATCTTCGAGCAGCGACGACCAGAACAACCCCTGGAACGTCTTAGACGAAACACAGAGAGGGCAGCACGGTAGGAGGTTCGGCACACGGGGAGAGACCCATCATGACTTCAAGATGAAGGTTGACTTACCTTCATACAGTGGCAAGCGAGATATCGAATCTTTTTTGGATTGGTTAAAAAGTACTGAGAATTTTTTCAGTTACATGGACACCCCTGAACAGAAAAAGGTACGCCTCGTGGCCTTGAAACTCAAAGGGGGCGCATCAGCATGGTGGGAGCAGCTGGAAGTCAACAGACAAAGATGCAACAAACGACCCGTACGCTCATGGGAAAAGATGAAGAAACTATTAAAAGGACGATTCCTGCCTCCGAATTATGAGCAGACCTTATACAACCAGTATTAGAATTGTCGTCAAGGCACCAGGACAGTCACCGAATACATAGAAGAGTTCCACCGATTAAGTGCCAGAACGAACCTCAGTGAGAATGACCAGCCGATGGCACCAACTCATGGAAAAGGAAAAGAGGCCGACCCCCAGACTGCAACGTATGAAAAGAAGGCAGAGATAATCAATAGAAGCAAGAACCAAAATAATTACACTCGCCCATCATTGGGTAAATGCTTCCGGTGCGGACAACCAGGCCACCTGTCAAATTCTTGCCCTCAAAGAAAAACAATTGCCTTAGCTGAGGAAGAAGGCAACTTGCCTGGCGAAGATGAGTCAGAACCAGGAGAGGAAACGGAAGAAATTGAGGCAGATGAAAGAGACAGAATCTCTTGTGTTATCCATAAAGTACACATTGCTCCCAAGGAAGAAAAGAATCCACAACGCCACAGTCTTTTCAAAACAAGGTGCACTATTAATGGGAAGGTATGCAATGTCATTATTGATGGAGGTAGCAGTGAAAACTTTATAGCAAAGAAGATAGTCCCTAACCTGAACTTAAAGGTTGAGCCACATCCAAACCCCTACAAGATAGGATGGGTAAAGAAAGGGAATGAGTCCACAGTTAATGAGATATGTACGGTTCCCCTTTCTATCGGAAGCAGCTACAAGGACCAGATCGTATGCGATGTAATCGACATGGATGTATGCCATGTCCTCCTAGGCAGACCTTGGCAGCACGACACTCAAACCTTGCATAAGGGGAGAGAAAACACATACGAATTCCACTGGATGGGTAAAAGGGTAGCCCTGCTGCCTTTGACCAAAAAAAACGAGGAGAACAGTAAGACAAGGGGCCAACTATTCACAACATGCAGTGGCAAAACTCTACTGAAAGAAAGAAAGCAGGATATTTTGGCCCTTGTGATGACAGGCAGCACTAATGGAGAACGGGCTGGGGAGTTGGAACCACAATTACAACAACTTTTTGAGGAGTTCCCACACCTCAAGAAAGAACCTGACGGACTGCCACCTCTTCGTGACATCCAGCACCATATAGATCTAATCCCCGGAGCATCATTGCCAAACCTAGCTCATTACAGAATGACCCCTAAAGAGTATGCAGCACTCCATGAACATATCGAAGATCTACTTAAGAAAGGGCATATTAAGCCAAGCCTCAGCCCTTGTGCTGTCCCAGCTCTCCTCACCCCAAAAAAGGATGGAAGTTGGAGGATGTGTGTGGATAGCAGAGCCATTAACCGAATCACAGTAAAGTACAGATTCCCTATCCCAAGAGTTGGAGACCTCTTGGATCAACTCGGCAAGGCCACCATCTTCTCGAAGATTGACCTAAGAAGCGGATATCACCAAATACGTATCCGACCAGGTGATGAATGGAAGACTGCCTTCAAGAAAAATGAAGGACTGTTCGAATGGATGGTCATGCCCTTCGGACTATCCAATGCTCCCAGTACCTTCATGAGGTTAATGAATCAGGTACTGCACCCTTTCCTCAACAAATTCATTGTGGTTTATTTTGATGATATATTGGTGTACAGTAGTGGGAACGACGAACACTTGCTCCACCTTAAAAAGTTGTTTCAAGTATTGACAGAAAAGGAGCTATACATCAATCAAAAGAAATGTGAATTTTTGAAGACTGAAATTACATTTCTTGGTTTTATAATCAAGAAAGGAGAGATAAGCATGGAGCCAAGAAAGGTTGAAGCAATACAGGATTGGTTGGCTCCAACCACTGTCAAAGAAGTTCAGGCCTTCCTAGGGCTGGCTTCTTTCTACAGAAAATTTATAAGAAACTTCAACTCCATCTGTGCACCACTGACCGACTGCTTAAAGAAGGGAAACTTTAAGTGGACCCCATCCCAACAGGAGAGCTTCGAAGAAATAAAAAAAAGGTCAGCTTCTAGCCCTGTTCTGCAATTACCAGATTTCTCTTCTCCTTTCGAAGTAGCAGTCGACGCCTGTGGCACGGGGATTGGGGCAGTCCTATCCCAATGAGGTCACCCGATTGAATACCTCAGTGAGAAATTGAGCCCCGCACGACAAACATGGAGCACGTACGAGCAAGAACTATATGCCTTAGTTCGAGCTCTCAAACAGTGGGATTTGTCCCTCGCACAAGCAGAATTTGCCTTCAATAACATGAAGAACCGATCGACTGACAAATGCCCCTTTGAAGTCGTATACACTAAACGACCTAGGTTAACATTTGACCTCGCATCTCTCCCTGTTACTGTAGAAAGTCATAAAGAAGCTGAAACCATGGCAGAGAATATCGAAAAACTACATAAGGAAGTTCATGACCACCTCATCCAATCCACTGATTCTTATAAGAAAGCAGCAGACAAAAAGAGGAGACAAGCTGTTTTCTCCAAAGGGGATTTAGTAATGGTACACCTAAGAAAAAACAGATTCCCCACTGGAACGTATAACAAGCTGAAGGATAAACAGATCGGCCCATTTCGCATTATAGAAAAATATGGAGATAATGCTTTTAAGGTCGAACTTCCCCCGGATATGCACATCCATTCGGTATTCAACATCGCAGACTTGAAGCCCTATTATGCCCCAGACGACTTCCAGCTTGCCGACTAGTGTACTCGTGGTCGAGTACAATCTTGGGAGGATGGAATGATGCAATTACACAGTCATAATAAACAGCACAAATAGATATTAGCTATTTTCCTGTTATTAGCTGTTTTTCTGTTATTAGCTGTTTTCTGTTATTAGCTGTTTTTTCTGTTTTCTTCAAACTAATCGGTTACAATAACTGATTAGTTACACTCAACCATCACTCACAGCTATAAATAATCATTCTCCTATTGAGAATGACAGATTGAATTCTTGAATAAAAGAAAGGATCCAAATCCAACTTTGAATTACATCAGTCCCATTAAAATATGCGCCACGTCATCATGGAAGACGTTTCCAAATACCCAACTCAAGCTGAAAGCTTTCAGTTGCTTCTGCCAACAATTCACAGCATAATAGCAACCAAAAGTAAATGTTGCTGAGCTTCTTCTGCTTTTTACAAAGAAGGCAGATTGTTGCGGAGAGGCACCTGTTGGGAAGTTTATGTTGAAGGACATCCAAACAGTTAATTGCACCAAAAATCATAATCCAGATCATTATATTGACTCGATGCATTGCCTTTTCCAACCCTTTATCAAGTGGAGAAGATGGTTTTAGGTGGAGATTAATGTTAGGTACTTAAGGAGAACCACACCTCAAAAGCTGACTATTGGGGTGGGAGAGCCAAGCCACTTAAGTACCACATTGGTCATCCCATTCTGACCAATGTGGGACAAAAACATCCCATACTAACTTGGATCCTAACAGTACCTCATCCTCGGAAAGCCAACATCCCAACAGCTACTTCGGTGGCATTTCACTTGGGAAAACTCGGTCAAAATTCTTCGCCGGTTCCACTCCGAAACATCGACACCGGCACTGATACCATTGTTAAGTACTTAAACACCTTGGAGTATCACACGCCAAAAGCCACCTATTGGGGTGGAAGAGCCAAACCACTTAAGTACTGCATTGGTCATCCCATTCTAACCGATATGAGACAAAGGCATCCCATAGTACCTTGGATCTTAACAATTTACTCAACCATCTACAACTTGTAATTGTACTCTATTCCCTTCTAAAAAGTTGCAAACATATGACAAACTACATTTCTCTGCGTCGAATGCTATTTGTGTTACCGGTACTACCAATTGTTTTGTTTTGCAGGTTTTACATTCTGTGGAGAAATCTGAGACAAATCATGAACATTCTTTAGCCTTGCTTGCTGAAGAAACAAAGAAACTTCTAAAGAGGGATTCATCTCTTTTCATACCAATCTTATCTCAAAGGGATACTCAAGCAACTATCGTTTCAGCTTCACTTCTCCATAAACTTTATGGTTACAAACTGGTAAGATTGTAGTTGATGTAGCCTAAGTATTCTCAAGGAATAGTCCTCCAAGAATCAAGATAGTAGATCTTTTATTAGAATAACAATAATTTTTTCATACAGGAGGGAATTACTCATTTATAGAATTTTATTACAAATGAGGGTAAAAAGAGAATTAACATAGAATATTACCCAATTAACCCCTATTCTTCTTACATCGGTAACCATTGTTGGGAATGCAAGTTACCTTCCTAATTTGTCTTTTCAATCCCTAAGGCCGTGGGGGTATTCTTCTGAAATCTTAAGTTCATTGGAAACCTTGCAGAAACCCTTCCTTGATGGAATTGAACATCTGACTGAGGATGTCGTCTCTGTTTTCCCGGCAGCCAATAGCCTTGAGGAGTATATATTGACCCTTATCACATCCGCATGTGAAGAGATGGGTGCTGAGATTCACATCAGAAAACTTGCTCTATACCAGGTTAGACATAATGTTGTTGCGACTTGCCTAACATTTTCCTTTGTGTTGCAAGGAAAAATATCTCCCTTACATTCTCTTGTAAGTGCGCAAAATTTCTTTCGAAATGATCCTAGTGAATAATTTCTGCCTCATGAGAAAAGATTATACGTATAAGATATGTTGAGGCAATGTTAATTAGAAGATTGGGGGCCTGGTTTATAAAGAAATTTGAATTTAGTACTTTATTTTCTAAAAAGATTACTAGGCCTGCTACTGAATCATATTATGGTATTGCCTATCAGCCATCAGTAAGATTTCATATGTATGTATGTATGTATTATTTTGTTAGTTGGTTTAGTAATGTATAAGGCAATAGCTTGCATTAGTCTCTTTTAATTATTTCAATGAGGAGGGCAAATCCTTAAAATTGCTATTGCCTCCCAGTACCTGGTTTCACCCATGAATATTATTCTTTTGTTCTCATCAACCTACATTAACTATTTTAGATCGAATCTATATCTGGAACCTTGGTGCTGCGTTGGGTCAACTCACAACTTGGACGTATCTTAGGATGGGTGGAAAGAGCTATTCAACAAGAGGCAAGCACACAACTTTTTCTCCCAGCATACTTCCTAAATCTGTGTTTTTTCCTTCTACCTTCCATCCAGGACAAGGGAGTTGGAAGAGGTGGTGAAAAAAAAAGAAAAAAAAAGAAAAAAAAAGAAAAAAAAAGAAAAAAAAGAAAAAAAGGAAAAAATAATAAATTTAAGAAAGAAGTGGGTAGTTGCATAATATTCAAAATATAATTTTGTAGTGTATCTGGAAAAGTGTCAAATGAACAAGATTAAATTTTGAAGATTATTCTATAAATCACCTCCTGACTGTTTTCACTTTATCTCAATTACTTTTTTGGTTATGAGTTTTGACATATGGGTTTGTCAGTCTTTTTGGCTTACTTGAGATTTGTTCTACAGAATTTTAGTTTTCTATAAATAAAAAGAAGAAGAGAATTCTTGAAAATGAAATTGGCAGTCTCATGTTAAAATGCTTTAAAGGTGCTATTTATATTAATTTGTTGGAAATTAGGGGTTACTGGAGTGTTTATAGCTCCAAGGGTTTTTGTGTAATTTATTGTTGTTAAATTTGATAGTATAGGGTTCCATCCCAAAGCCAATTGGCTTTGGGATGGAACCCTATACTATCAAATTTAACATGGTATCAGAGCCCAGTAAACCCAAACGGGTATTCGGTCCAAGATAGGTGAACCCAAAGAGGCACCATCTTGAGGGGGCATGTTGGAGAAGTTGAGTGTCCCACATTGGAAAAACATAGGAGACTCATATTCCATATAAGATAGATGAGCTACTTCTCTCATTGCCAATTGGTTTTGGGATGAAACCCCATACTATCAAATTTAACAATTGTATCCTAGTTTTATTTTCTTTTTTGTTAGGGCCTACTATGGCCTATATATTTTGTACTCTTTTGATTATTAGAAAATAATAAGAGTGGCTTCTGCCGTGGATTTTTCTCCCCCTGTACTAGGGTTTTCCATGTATACTTTGCGATCGTTTTTTTCCTTCTTCTTTTCAATATGGTGTCAGAGCATGGTGACGGAACCTTAGCTGCCATTGGCAAAAACCAACCCGTGCAAGACAACCTTAGTTTTGCACCAGCCCCACCTTAGCCACAGCTGCTGCCGCCACCAAAGCGGTCATCAGAGCTGCCGTTTCTTCCGCTGCTGATACTGCTGCGCTGTCCAAACTACCGTTGATTGTTTTCTTCAATCCTTGCATATCCATCCAACTCTCTTGTCACCACAATCCTTAGATGGAAACCCTAGCTGAAACATACACCGTGAAAAGGAGATTAGTGAGTTTTTTGCCTACCACAAAGGTAAATTCCCTTAGCTTCTTGCAGCAACCAGGTTTTCCTCATCATGCATCGCCTAGTTGCAGTAGAAATCAAGGATTAAATGTTCAATTTCCGACTGGGATAAAATACATCAAGCAGGACATTTGTACATGAGTGGACCAAGAGCATAATTCACATCATCCAATAAACTTTGGTGATAACAACAAAGCAAGGAATAACAATTCAGACAAAAGGTAAATTCTCTCTCCCATCTCTCCTCTATCCTCCCTCCTCCCTTTATCCTCTTTCCTTCCGGCCGCTGACGTTTTCATCTAAATATGGAGGTAGTTAGTTGCAAAGTCCTTGAGTCTCATTACTGTACTTAGAAAAAGGGAAATCAGATTCATGTTGAAGATGTGGAAGCTTGTAGCATCTTGTCAGTCTTCGGATTTCATCTAGAATGGCTGTTGAAGACAGTCTTAGAATTATTAGGAGGGCCAGAGGACAAGTTCTTTCAAAAGCTGGGTGAAGTGGATAGAGGTAGATTGAAAGTTTCAAAATTTAAAACAAAGACTAGATGGGTATAAGCTGTGATTTTTGGTCTTCATCAGGAGGGCATTCTAATATAAGGGTGTGCTAAGGGGAAAACAAATAGGGATGGAGATCCTTTCTAAATATGTTGGACAATTTCTATTCTAGGGAGGAATATGTCAAATGGTTTTCTAGAAATCACTTGAAGCACATTCCCACTATTATGGAAAGCAATATGAGTTATGTAGATAAAGTAAAACAAAAGAAGTGCAATAGATTTGTCACAAAGAAAGCTTAAGGGGATTGCATTAGTCCTGTAGTGCTGGCCAATACAAAAGTAGTAGAGGTTTCCCCTTGTCCTTCCTCAAATTTGAATATTGAAAAGCAGAAGCAATGGGTAATGAAGGGAAATGGCAGGTGATGGGCTCTTTTCACCTAAAATTCAAAAGATGGGATAAACACAAACATAGTCGACCGCTCACCATGAAAGACTATGTAGGATGGCTGAAAATAAAGAACCTCCCTTTGGATTACTAAAGCAAGAGAACCTTCGAGGTTATCGGGGATCATTTTGGGGGACTTGAAAGCATTACTGAGGACACTTTAAATCTCACCAACTGCAGTGAAGCTAGGATTCAAGTTAAGCAGAATCTTTGCAGATTTGTACCTTCCATGATTGAGATTACTGATCCTAAAAGGGGAAACATTTTTTTAAACTTTGGTGATTTCGAATGTTTGAATCCTCCCTTTCCTACTGATGTACTATTATGGTTAGTGATTTTAAAAATTCTATTGACTTGTTAAGAATTATACTCGCTTGCTTCTCTACTCTTGCAAAACACCAGATCATCTAAAGTCAATAGTTGCCAATTGTGGACTTATTCTAGTTTGAATCATCAGTCATTGAGTGTAGTACCCTAGTTGTTGGACCAACTTTTGTCTTTCCATGATTTCTCTTTGCGTGCATGAGCGAGTAAAGCCTCACTGATTGTGCTATCTTGCTCAATATTGGTTTTTGTGTTTGGTTTTTGTTTTTCTGGCTTGCCAAAGGGGAGAAACTACTGGGGTTTTCTTTTGGGAACATATCTTGTTGGTTTGGAAGACTTCTTCGAGTTCCTTTGGGTATTGGATTGCATTGGCAGGACAGATTTGAGGCCATTGGTTGCATCTTGTTGGTGTTTCTCTTACTCTTTTCATCTTGAAGAGTTGGGCGTGCAAGTTTTTAGATTCAAATGGGCTTCGTTTGAGAGAGATTTTGAGTTTCCTTTGTACTTAGCTTTCTATAGATGTTTTGTCTTTGAGTGACTTTGATTAGCTCGTTATTTTTCTGTTTGAATTTGTTTTTAGGTTTCCAAGGTATAGTTTTTGTTTTTGTTTTAGACTTTATTCTCTTTTAGTTCTAAGGTCCTAGTGTAAGATCTTGTACTTTGAGCTGAAGTTTCTTTTATTATCATTAATAAAGAGACTTGTTTTCGTTTCAAAAATAAAAAAGAAAGGTGGGATTTTGGTAAGGATTTATTATCCCTTATAGAAAAGTAAGAATTAAGAAATCAAAGATGCGTTAATTTTCGATAAGTTTATTTTATCAACTTTTTAAACAGCTTGTTTTTTATTATTTATTATTTTCTCCTTCTCGCTTCAATGTCTTAATCATAAGATGCATATTCTATCACTTGTTCCAACAGCGATGGAATCCAATATCACCTCAGCAGCGTCATGGAAGTTCGATTGTTGAAGTGTATAGGATTGTTGAGGAGGTATGGTTTGTTACTCTCTTATATTCTTTACGACACTTTTTCCAGGTTCTGGTTGTTTGCTTGAAATTACTTTATTATATTAACGGTTTCTATTACATTCATGTGATTCTTTTTGAGGGTGTGAACACTGGCCTACATTTTGTGCTTGATAAAATGTGTCGACATTGGACAGATGAAGGGACAAGATGAAATTGTTGATTAAATTTGTTTACGTCAAGGATGTCACCGTCTTAAAGTTTTATTATTGGTTTGCATTGTAGATATATATTCTTTTATGTATGTTTTTTTTTAGAAACAGAGACAAACTTCTTTATTAATAATAAGAATTCAATGTACAAGAGAATTATACAAAGAGCTAAATAAAGAAGTCTAAACAAGCGAAAGAAGAATAGGGATCAGAAGGTGCACCCGGACATCTCAACTAGGTTGACACCCCCTTAGCACCAAAACATCATATCCCAGCTAAAACTAGCCTATTACAACAATGAGAACAAAGTACAGCCTATTACCATGAGAGCGGAATCCAGCCAATACAACAAATCTAAAAAATCATCAAAAACTAGAAAAGAAAAAAAGCCAGAAAACAGATGAGCCTTATTAGTACAGTTAAGATACTACTGAGAAAACAAAAAGAAAGCATAGAAAAAAGCTCCATGGAAGTCCAGATAGGGAACACCACATCAGAAGTAGTCCTAGGAAACTAAATGAGATAGAAAAGCTGCCCAATTGAGGCAAAGGTCTTGAGTGGAGTAATTTGCAAAATTCTTGTTTACAGAGCACCAAGTTGCTGCATTACATTGCACTGGATTGAAAATTTATAGGCTTGATCTTTTCTTGTCTTGAAAGATCCGCTGATTACGTTTAAACCACAATTTCACTAAAAGAGCTTTTAATAGATTTAACCAAATCAGCAAAGACTTTTAAGGAAGAGGTGGACCCTCCAATAGCTAAAGCACCAAGGAGCTGAGGGACGCGTCGAATACCCGAGCAATATCAAAGATGGAGAAGAAACTATTCCAACAAACAGAGGAAAAGGGGAAAAGTAGGAAGAGATGAAGCAATGACTCATTAGCATTCATACGGAGAGGGCAAACCGAAGGTTGGAGGCACCTGCTTGGAGATTTCTTTTGAAGAATTTCTGCACAATTTAGGGACCCGAAAAGCATGATCCACATCAGAATGTTCACTCGTCGAGGACAGTTTGATTTCCATAGGGCTTTAAAGAGTTTTTTATCCATTGGGGAGGCAGAATTCAGGTGGGTTGAGAGAGATTTAACAGAGAATCTACCTTATTGTCCAATTGACCGAACCTTGGAGTCATCAAAATCAAACACTTTTTTTGGCGCAAGAAGAGCTAATAAGGAACTGGAGGCTGCTATTTCCTCATCTTTCAAGCTTCTTCTAAAGGAAAAGGACCAAGAGAGGGTAGTATGATCATATCAGTAACTGAGCCTTGTCGTGATAAAGCAATTTTGGAAAGCGAAGGAAAAAGTTCCTTTAGAGTAGAGGGACCGACCCAGAAATCTGTCCAAAAACCAATTCTGCTGCCACTGCCAAGTTTAAGGTGAGCTAAATGCTCCACTAGCCTCCATATTCTAGAAATGTTAACCGAAGGGCTCCACAGGCTATTTCTAGATTTTCCCAAAGTGAACCAATCGATTGTATCTTTGCCATGGATAATACAAATAATTTTCCTCCATAAAGCTGAATCTTCCTTAGAATATTTCCAGCCCCACTTAGCAAGCAAAACTGAATTTTGGGTTTTAATGCCACTAAACCGAGACCTCCATCTTTTAAAAGAAGGGAAACCAAGCTCCATTTTACTAGAGGATTGATCTTGCCGCCTGCAAATCTTTCCCAAAAGAAGTTCCTCATGATTTTTTCCAATGGAAGTTGCCACATGAACTGAAATAAGAAACAAGGAAAGATAGTAAGTAGGGAGGCTGGCCAAGACAGCATTACATAAAGTTTGCCTTCCTCCTCCAGAGATATTAAAACGCTTCCATTTGTTTAATTTCTTATGAATTCTATCAATGACTGACTGCCAAAACTCCCTTCGCTAAGGGTAGCCTCCTAGGGGGAGACCTAAGTAGAGAATAGGTAATTTTTCTGCCTTGCAACCCAGATGGGATGCTATTTGAAACAAGTCATCATCAGTTATATTTACACCACTAAGGGCTGATGGTTTGGTCAGATTGAATGGACATTGCAAAAAGACATCTGCTTGGTGCACTCTGAACAAGGAGTTCAGCACATACTCTATTCAAGATTTGTCTTTGAAAAGAAAACAGAACTTTTCATTTTTTCTAAAAGGAGACGGTCTCAAAATTTTATAATAAAATCGAGACTTTATCTTACACACTCTATTCAAGATTTGTGTTTACATGAGTAGTCGTTTTCAGTTTGTAGTCTATTTTGTTTGGGTTTTTTTGTTTTTGTTTTTATCAGATTCTTTAAGATGACTATGTTGTGGTTTGGTAGTTGGTTATATTGGTGTGTATTTTGATTTTAGATATATTGTTCGGATTGTATTTGCATGACTTTGGATTTCCTTTTCGATCAAAGTCGGGATGTGATGAGAGTACTATGAGGGTGTCAACCTAGTTGAGATGTCCGGGTGCACTTACTGACCTCATAGACTTTGATCTCGTCTCTTCATTGTACTCAAACATTACTCTGTATATTCATTTTCTTAATAAAGAGGCTTGTTTCCTTGTCAAAAAAAAGGTAAAAAAGCATTTTTTTGGCGTTCATCTCAAGTTTTTTATGGCTATGTGATCATGGGTTGAAAACTTGCTTCATACTAGGTTAGACATCATTCTTCTTTGCTCTGTGTTCCTGGGTTGAAAATTTAAGTTCTATTGTTATGGTAAAAGGAGCTCAAAGCACTCTTGTGGAGCTTTCATCTAAGCAACCAATGTATTTTGTGAACAAACAAGATTTTTGAAAGGATAATTTCACTATGATTAATCTTTCGGCAGTTTCTTGATAAATTTATCGCAAGAAGCTACACTTGGGTTTCTTGGGAAAAACTGTTTAAAGAGTTTAATCTAAAATTTTTTGGAGCTGATTCTAGAGGAAATGTGAGGATTTTATTAAGAGGTTCCAGTTTGAATAAAGAAGCTACACTTCTTTCGGAAAATGCTGTGAAAGCTATATTGGCAGAAATTTGGTTTGAGAGGAACCAAATAATCTAGGGTCAGACGGGTCCCGCGAGATTAGTTGAGATGCGCGTAAGCTAGTCCGAACACTCACAAATATAGAAAAAAAAAGGAACCAAATAGTTTTTCACGATAAATCATTGGGCTGTTTTGATCAATTTGTTACAGCACACGTAAATCTCACCTCCTGGTGCTCCCTCTCAAATCTGTTCGAAGCTACAGAATTCAAGATTTCAACCTAAATTGGAGAGCTTTTATATTTCTATCCTAATCCTGTTGCATATTTTACTCTTTTTTTACTTTCTATTCTCTTTCTTATGGTTACCTCTCTTTTTGTCTAAACTCTTTACTAGTCATGACCTAGTAAAGATTCATTATCATGGCCTAGTATTGAGCTTATTTTCACCTTTTTGTCTTTGTTCTTCTGGATATGATGGGGTCGCTATAGGGGTGTTATCCTAGTTGAGATGTCAGAGGAAACTTCTGATCTCTTATTTTTGTTAGCTCTTGTATATCTCTCTTGTACTTAGAGTTCATCTCTTTTTATTTTTTAGTAAAGAGATCCTGATTCGTTTGATAAATTTATCGCAAGATCTTAATTTTGTGACTATGTCTGGATTTTTGTTGAGGTGGTCTTAAATCTGTGTGCATGTGTGCACGTGTGTGTATGTACCCATCAAGCTCGATTTTCTTATTAACATCAAACATGTTTGGCCATTTTGGGCAGACTGTGGATCAATTTTTTTCCCTCCAAGTCCCAATGAGGCTGACTGAACTTAATTGCTTGCTCCGTGGAATTGATAATGCATTTCAGGTGTATGCCAATCATGTCATCGAGAACTTAGGTATGTGTTAAAATCACCCTTTTTTTTTATTGCTCAATCAGTCACATTTTTATTCCAAATTTTCTTCTTCAGTGAAAGAACTTCTGGGTAAAAAATGTAAATAACTCATAAATAAGTACATGTGCTCAATTACCGAATTCAAGGCATTTACAACATTTCTCTCCTCATTTGGGAGAATAATCATTTTGATGAACAATTAGACTTTTGGTTTACACCACCTACTAATTATGTTATTATATTTGCGCACTGCACGATGGATGGCTATCTAATTTGTTAATGCAGCAAGCAAGGAGGATCTCATTCCGCCACCTCCAATTCTCACACGATACAAGAAGGAAGCTGGAATAAAAGCTTTCGTGAAGAAGGAAAAATTTGACACCAAGATGTCTGATGAAAGAAGATCTACTGAAATTAACGTGTTGACTACACCAACACTATGCGTTCAGTTGAATACATTATATGTGAGTCTCAGTTGTTGTCTAATGTCAACCTTGCTTTTTGGATAAAAGATATCCAGTTCATTTTCCTGTAGACTAGTAGTTTCATTCATTCATTTCCTAATCCTGAAGTTGTAATGATATTAATGTTTATGGCCATTCACACAGTATGCAATTAGCCAGCTGAACAAATTGGAGGACAGTATCTGGGATCGTTGGACAAGCAAGATTAGCAAAAAAAATCGTACAGATATCTACCTTCATTATTATTTCTTATATATATATTAAAGGAAATGTAGCTATCGTATATGTTTTTTTTTTCTTAAACGATATGTAGAGCTCTTATATGTTTAAGTATGTTTTGCTCAATGTGACTATGTCTGGAATTGTTGTTGAGGTGGATTTATTTCAGAAGATTGCTCAATGATGAGGAAATTTCAGTCTTTTAGTCCTCGTTAACTCAGATTTTTTCTTCCCTGCCAGCCTCCTTTCCGGATTGAAGGTTTTGGTCCCTTGAAACCTTAGGCTCCTTCTCGGTTAAATAATTGGTTAAGCACCTTTCTACATCTTCTCCATTGGATATTTCTATGTACAAAAGGCTTTGGCATTCTAATAGCCCAAGAAGGGTAAATATCTCTATTTGGATTATGTTGATCGGAAAATTAAATTGTGCTCAAGTACTCCAAAGATGCTTTGCTTTGAAAAATTCTTTGATTCCGTTCCAGCCACATTTCCGACAGTACTGCTTTTATCGCATTGATCCAAATATAATTAGAAGCAGATTTAAGGAAGGGCCCATTAGAAGTTGCTGCACATTTTCTCTAAAAGAATTTCTAAAAGCCCAACTGATGTTCAATTCTGCAAATAAACTGTACCAGCATTAAGATGTGTTAGGGCAGTCAACAAAATGGTGCTGTGAAGACCCGCCTGCTGCCAGACATAAAGAGCAGATTGAGGGGAACAAACACTGATTAGGCAGCTTCCTTTGAAGCGCTTTTGAACTATTTGGGCTTCCTAAAACCATTATCCATATAAGGAAGCTGACTCGACATGGGATTTTGGATTTCCGTAGTTCTTTTTCCAGCTTGTTATCCAAAGAAGAAGAGAATTGAAGATGTTTAACCAACGAGTTAATTGAAATTTTTTTACCGGAGTTCAAAAACCACGACCTGCAATCGTTTCTATCTTTTACCTTCCTATGAGATAAAAGTCACATACAATTTTGAAAATCGTTAATCTCCCTTTTCTAATATTAATGTTCAAATATATAGAGATCAAAGCTCATGGTACAAGAGGGTTATACAATGAGCAAAGAAAGGGAAAGAGATGGATCATCAGGTGCATCCGGGCATCTCAACTAGGTTGACACCTCCTTAGTGCCCTTATCATATCCAAAAAGCAAAAAGAAATTAAAAATTATCCTTCCTCTAGGCTAATAGTAGCCAATACAAAGCCAAACTGAAGTATTTGGCCTGTACAGAATATAAAACAAATTCATAGAAATACATTAGAAAAGCAGTCCTCATTTATGCTAGGATCCGGTAGAAGCAAAAGGCTGTTCAAAGATTATGCTGTCCAAGAAATCAAAGTGGAGGTACGGAGGCTGGCCAGTTCAGCAAAATCTCCTGCAGAGAGTAATCTTGAAAGACTTTGGATAATGGGCACCACAATGTTGCATTCAAGCGATCAGATTTAGAACGATCCATCCATGTCAAAGGCTTGTCATGGAAAACACTCTGATTTCTATCAAACCAAACTTCAACTAATAGTGCTTTCACTGCATTAATCCACAGCAAGGAAGCTGTCTTTTCCTTTAGGGTTGGACTAGCAATGGTTTGGACTACATTTTTCTTAAAATTTTTATTAAAGACCCAACATATATTAAAGATTTGGAGGAGTTGAAACCAACAATTTGTTGCATAAACATAACAATTTACCTTTAGTGCCAATTAAAAGTATCTTTTCCATGTATGCTTCTTACCCCTCTACACCATAAGGAGTCTTCTTCCTCCAAGTATCTCCAGCCCCGTTTGGCTAAAAGGGCCAAATTTTTTGCTTTGAAGCCTCCTAAACCAAGATCACCATCCACCAAATCTCTGTTGACTGTTTCCCATTTAGCAAGGCGATTGTTAAAAGAGGAAGAAATACTTGAGTTCCAAGTGTTGCTTGGTAAAATTGCAGCTAGAGTAATTTCTGATAGAAGATCATGGTCTTTGATGGGAAATGAGATTTTCCCAGTAAAGTCTCTCACGGTTTAGAAATGAGATTTTCCCAGTAAAGTCTCTCACGGTTTACTTATCCCCTTCTTCCCCAATGGACAAGTTGCTATACTTGGTGCTATGCATTCACATGTTTGGTACCCTATTCACTTCTGAAAATTGTACTATACAGTTTGAATTCGGGACAGTATACATGCATTCTAGCTTTTTTCTGTATTTCATCAATATCAACGTCTTACGAATCTTATGATGTTTCAACTTTTGAATTTATATTCTACAGAACCACACTGTACAATAATAAACCTGGTTTATCATACCATAGCAATTCACGAGTGTTAATTTTTCTGACAGAAAAATCCATGGAAGAAGAGTCAAAAAGTGGCGCCAAGAAAAAGGAATCCTTTGATGGAAGCCGAAAGGATATAAATATTGCTACTGACCGCATTTGTGAGTTTACTGGTAAGTTTTAAAGGATTTCATCTTTATCAATTTGCAGGAACAATTTTTGGGTAAACTCAGTCTATTATTTTCAGGAACAAAAATTGTCTTCTGGGATTTGAGGGAGCCATTCATTGATGGTCTTTATAAACCCAGTGTTTTTCATTCTAGATTGGAAGCCCTAATTGAACCCCTTGACACGGTAGGAGTCTCCTTACTATCTTCATGTATAATGATAGTGTTGATTATTTCCTTTTTTGTTTATATTTTCATTGTATTTAAGATATATTTGTGTATTTATTTTTCCTTATTTGTATTTTCCTATTTTGCATTGGGCATCTCTTCTATTAAAGAAAACCATTTTCTTTCTATGAGAAATAAATAAGAGAAAGCACCTTTTTTACAAAGATGTTTTGTCAACGTAAGGTGAAATATTGGTTCGGACAATCTTCAAATTCTTGAACTGTCACTAATCTATGGCTTACCTTGAACTCTGAAAAAGTTCGTAGTTTCTGAGTTTTCACCCATTTGGATGTCCGCCTGATATTTAGATAATGGAGGTGTGGCTGGTACTCCAAATTCTTAGTTCTCACATTTGTGGTACGTTATGCAGGAACTAAGTAAACTCTGTGATATTATTGTTGAACCACTTAGAGATCGCATTGTAACGAGCCTCCTTCAAGCATCACTGGTCAATCTCTTCTCCCTTGTTCTATAGAAACATTTATTTTGATTTCATTTCCTGAAGGATAAAATAAAGAGTCCAGCTTTTGCAACTTTCCCGATTTTCTCACTTTTGAGTCTTCGCCACTATTTAATTTGGATTACCATTTATTTTCTTGTTTTTAATTCTGTGGGTTTAAATTTTCAGGATGGCCTTCTTCGAGTGATACTAGATGGGGGCCCATTACGAGTTTTTAGTACCAGTGATTCAAAGCTATTAGAAGAAGATTTAGAGGTCCTAAAGGTACTTACAATTCCTATTCTTTTCTGGACTTGATAATTGTTCATTTTGGGGATGTTGGAATTTTGAAATTTTTGAAATTCTTAAGGTCAAGAATCCTGGTGAAGATGTTGAATTGCCTTTGTTTGCTTGAACGTAATAGTTTTCATTTTAGAAGACTGATCTCTTATCGATTCCTAGGAGTTCTTCATTTCTGGAGGTGATGGTCTTCCACGAGGGGTGGTTGAAAATCTCGTAGCACATGTACGGGATGTAATAAAGTTGCATGGTTTTGAGGTTAGTTTTTTTTCTCAATTTTGCATCAAGTGTTGATATAACACTAAGGGCTTCTTTGGATTGACTAGAGAGAAATATTTTTCAAAAAGCTCATTATTTAAACTCATTAAAATAGACTTTAAAAGTGAAAAGGAGAAACAAGCTCAGGGTACAAGAGAGTTATACAAGAGCTGTCAAAAATACTAGGAATCAACATTCGCACTCGAACATCTGAGGTTGACACCCCCTTGGTGATCTCATCTTTTGTAGATGAACAAAAGTAAACAGGAAAAATAAAACTCAATACTAAGCCATGATAATGAATCTTTACTAGGTCATGACTAGTAAGGAGTTTAGTACAATGAAAAGTAAGCAAGAGAAGGAAAAGAGACTTAAAAACAGAAAAGTAGCAACAGAATCAGGATAGAAAGAAGATAAAAGCTTCTTCAATTTTGTTGATGTCTTGAATGCTGTAGCTTCCAAACAGATTTGAGAGGATGCACCTGGAGGCATTTCTGTGTGCTATTTCAAAACGATCAAAGCAACCCATTGATTTATCATAAAAGACTATTTGGTTCCTTTCAGACCAAATTTCTGCCAAGGTAGCTTTCACCTTATTTTCCCAAAGTAGTGTAGCTTCTTTATTCAAGCTGAAACCTTTTGACAAAGTCCTCACATTTTCTCTAAAATCTGCTCCAAAGACCCAAGACATAAACTCTTTAAACAGTACTTCCCAACACTTGGTCGAATACTTGCAGAAGAGAATAAATGTTGGGAGTCTTCTTTTTTCTGTCAACATTGCGGACAAATTGATGGAGAGACACAGCTATTAGGTAGTTTATGTTGCATAACTGAGGACACATTCAAATTTCCCACCATCAGGATCCAAATAAGGATATTCACCCTTCTCGGGCTGCTAGACTTCCAAACGGCTTTATAGAGTGCTTTGTCCAAAGGGGAGAAGAGGATAAGTGATGATTAAGGGACTTTACTGTGAACTTCCCGCTGTCATTTAAAGACCAAAGCCAGCTGTCATGATCCTTGAAAAGACTTTTATCTGCAATTCTCTAATTTCCTCATCCCTTAGCAACGGTGTAAAATGATTGACCTGCCCAATGAAAAGTCCCAATGATCGGCAACCGAGCAGTTGGGGAGTATGGCAATCCTAAACAGTCTTGGGAAGACAATTAAAAGGTGTCTCACTCACCCATGAGTCTAGCCAAAAGGCTATCCTTCCATTTCCCAATTTAAAGGTTGTTGATGCATCTACTTTCAACCATGATCTGCAGATCCTAACCCAAAGACTTCTCAAACATTTTCCATTTCCATTTCAAAAAAAAAAGAAAAAAAGAATAGACTTCAGAAAAGTTTCAAACGGTATATTGAGTGGTTGCCAAACATTCAAATTTGTTCCAAAATGACTTATTTTTTTACTTACTTTTTAAAGAGATTATTTCAAATAGTAAAACTGTCGAAAATATTTACAAATACAACAAAATTTCAAAATCAATAATAGATACTGAAAGACACTCTATTCGTGTCTATTATTAATAAAATCTGAAATTTTGCTATATTTTGTAATTATTTTGGTTCATTGTGCTATATTTGAAAACAACAATTTTTTAAAATTACAGTTAAAAATGTTTTTCAAACTCACCATAAGTTTACTTTCACTCATTAGCCTAAGCTTTTTGATCAATCAATGTTTTTCATGGTATCAGAGTATGAGGTCCAGGTGATATTGTGTTTAAATCCATGCAATGTTATTTTCTCCCCAATTAATATTGATTTTGACTTGTTAGTTTTTCTGCAAATTTTCAATCTCATAAGTGAAGGGAGTGTTAAAGTTTTGATATAATATTAAATTTACCTTCACTCATTTGATTTTTTAGATCAATTGGTGAATTGATCTAAAATAAGTAGTGTCTTAAATGCTGCTAGGCCCTAGTCTTGTTTCTGTTTAAAGAAAAAACACCTAGGTGATGCACGACATGCAATCCTCATTTTCAGATATAAAGCCTGCACTCTATTTTATAATTAAATTTTTATTTACATTTTTCGATTGGGCGTCTAATGCCTAAAGGAGCACGGAAGGCTGGCTGGTGAAATGATACAACCCCTTAGTGTGCCTCAAAGCTTTTAAAAACACTTGTTCCAAATTCTGTTGCCATAAAAAGCTGAAAAGGCTTCATATTTTTTTTCGATTCTTCATGTGTGACCCTCACTTATGATAATTTCCTCTTTTATTGACATGTTGATTCATGGATTAACTGGATTGATGATGGAAAAAATGATCTATAAATCACCTCAGTTAATAAACCCACACACCATGGACTTAACAAAAACATCCTCAAAACTTTACCTTTTGTTTAATAAATATACCTATAATTTTAAAAGTTGTAATACTATTCACCTTTCATAAAGGTTTCAATTTCTACCAAGCTACCAAAGCTGGTAAAATGATACAACCCTTGAGCTAACAATTTCTATATTTGCGTTATCTATATCCTACTCGTACGTATTTTTTCTTTGTTTAGGTTTTTTTATTTCACAATGCTTTAAATCTCAATAAATTAAATGAAAGAAAAGTAGCGCTCTGTTTAGCTACTTCTTCACAATTCAACAGCAATTATTTTGCAATGATTTCAAAGTGCGCAAACCCAATGAACCCTTGTTGTTTTGCAGACCAGAGAATTAATTGAGGATTTGAGAAGTGCTAGTGGAGGAAGCATCCAGAGTGGCAGATACAAAGCAGGAGCAGATTCAAAAACTTTGTTGAGAATACTGTGTCACAGGAGTGATTCTGAAGCCTCCCAATTTCTCAAGAAACAGTACAAGATACCATCCTCCTCGGTGTAAATTATGATTGCCTGCCACTGTTTTAAATGATGTTTAGAATTTGCTCATTCTCTCAGTTTTGTACGAATATTGTGTTTTTTCTTTTGCCCTTGGGAAGGAGTTCTCTCGCTTTTTAACTCTTTTTCCCCGTGTTGTAATAGTTGATATTCTTGCTCATATTTATTTTATCTATTTTGTTCCAGGAATTGTTTGATATTGACAATAGGTTTATTTATATGTCAATTAATAGAAATAATATTCTCGTTGGAATTGTTTGCGAAAGACATCGTTCAAAAGTAAAATGGAAATCACAATTTTTTGCTATTTAAAACTGAATATATATTTTATATTACAATTAAAACTGAATAGTTGCAACTAAATGAATATGGCTTCATTAATTTAAAAATGATGCTATATTTGTAAATATTGCTAGTAAATATTTTTAGCTGCTATTTCAAATAATTGCCCTTTCTATATTCTCTATTTTTTTTCATGCTAATTGAACATTGGTCATTTATATAAATTGCACGAATACATAAATAAAACTATTTATAAATGATCTTCTCATGTATCTCGTCATATTACTTATCACTATACTAAAAATATTATAACACATTTCTATTTTGAAACTGAGTATATATGATAATTTTCCATGGTCATGGTTTGATTGGGTTCGGCAGATAAATGACCCTGTTTAGGGGTTTTAATGAAAAATGGGTTCCTTTATAAAATTGAATGAAAAGTGGCAGCCAAAAGTACCGATATGAACTCAAAGCATGTGAAAAGGGCATTTCTTAGCTTTTGCTTCTCGATAATGCTCCATGCTCTAGCTCCCAAATTTATGGTCCTGCTTTGCTTCAACTTTGATCGGAGAACTTGTGAAAATGTCTGTTTTGCTCCACACTCGGACTCCAACTTCCCACTCCATGCTCCAAGTTCTCCCTGCTGCTCTACACTCTCGGCTCTTAAGAGAAACTTGAAGAATGAAGAATAAAAAAAGTTGTGAAGAAAAGAAGGAAGAAAGGGAAAAAATATATCAAACTAGACGAAATGTAAAAAATTGTAGAATGAGGAAAGAAACACAAAAAGAGTACAAAAAGAAAAAACGGAACAAGAAATATTGGTTAGAAGGAAGAAGAAAAGAGAGAGAGAAGAGAGAAAACCAAAAGGATTAGAGTGGTAAGTTGGTTTTAAAATTTTGGTTAAATTTCGTTTGCGGCCCAAAAGGGATCCATCCATGCAAATTCCCCGGTTTCACTTCTACAACAAAACCAAAACTGAGAGTACTTGAACTTCGTAGAGCTTTGGGAAGTGCCAACCATGGCGTCGGTAGGAGGAACCGCCAATGGAGGTGTTGAGTGGCATGTCAGGCCTCCTAACCCTAAGAACCCGATTGTTTTCTTCGACGTAACCATTGGCACTATTCCTGCAGGCCGTATCAAGATGGAGCTATTCGCCGATATTGCTCCAAAAACCGCCGAGAATTTTCGGTATTCTCACTGCTTTTCTTCTTCTTCTTCTTTTTTTCCTGAACGATTGCTTCGAATCGTTTACTAGTCGATAAGGTCCTTTTTCTGGGGGGTGGGCGGGTCGACGGTTGAAGTTTTAGTTTTGTTATAGAATGTTGAGATTGCGTCTGTAGGAAGTTGGAGTTCTTGTCAAAAGTTCTGAACCCATCGGCTGATTTATAATTTGATTTCCTCCCCAATTAATATTGGTTTCTACCTGTTAGTGCTTTCTACAAAATTTCAGGCCCTACAAGTGAAAGTGTTAAAATGTTAAAATTTCAAGTCCTTCATTTTTCCTGCTTTTATTTTATTCTGTTGGTACCTTCTCTTCTCTTTATTATGGTTACTTCTCTATGTACTGAACTCCTTACTAGTCATGATCTAGTAAAAATTCATTATCATGGCTTAGTATTGAGTTTATCCTCTCCTTTTTGCTCTTGTTCTTTTGAATATGATGAGTTCGCGAATAGTGTGTCAACATAGTTGATATTTTCGGGTGCCACTACTAATCCCTATTTCTTGTTAGCTCTTGTATAACCTCTTGAAAAAACGAAGAAAAATTTGTAATCGAAGTATTTGAAGTTTTGCTCTCTAATGCAGTCTATTGGTGTAAAAATTTTGGACTCTTTTAAGAGCCAAGACATAAATTTCTTTCTTATTCTATTGGAGAAATATTTTGTAATCTCTTTGGAAAACTATTGTTTCCTCTCTTTTCTATATATATATATATATTGCGGCATGGAGGCCCTATATATATTATTGCATGGAGTCATGTTGCTGTATGTAGATGTAACTATCATGTCACTTCTGGTGAATTTCTCTGAGCTATTGCTTTCGCTAGTACATACTTATTTCATTTATTAATAATATGGGTTCATTTTTTTTGGCATTACTTTCCCATCCCCTAATCTTGATTACTTTGTCTCTGACAGGCAGTTCTGCACCGGAGAATACAGGCAAGTAAAACTTTAACCTCAATTTAATAAGTTTCTCTTGTAGTTGGAGCATTAGTCTCACTTCAATATATCAATAAAAGAAACTTGTTTCCGATTCAAATAAATAAATACCAAGTATTTCTCTATTTAACCTACGATAGATTTTCTATGTAGCTTAAGTGCAAGGAAGTCATCAAATAAATAACTAGGTTTTTTCTTTCTTTTTTTTTTCTCAATGAAAGTTATTATTTTTATTTATTATTTTAAAAATGAAGCAAGCTAGGTTTTTATTATAATCTTGCTAGGAAGAATCATACTACTGATGTGATTCTTATAAAAAATAACCATGCTAGTGATATGATAGAACTTCTATTGATCTTCTATACTTATCTTCTAATGCTTGTAACTGTTTTAAAACCACCTATATTTTCTCATTGTCAGCCTAGATTTTAAAATGGTTTTAGTAAAATAGTGTCTACTCTCAACCACAGATTTCTGAAGAATTTTGTGACTTAGAAATTCTAGTTCTTTCTTAAGTTCAGAGAATGTACGAGCTTCTTCTTTCCATTAAAAAGCAATGAAGCTGGTGACATGTAAATATTGTCAACATACAAAAAGCGCTATGGGTTTTTTTTTTTTTTTTTTCTCCAAGGACGCTTGCTTTCAATTGGTTAAACTTCAAAGTTAAAATAATCGAGAAATCTTAACTTACAAAAGGTATAGAGTCTCCCCTGATCCTTAGGTCTCTTTATCTGTACTCATAATACATATCTCTTGTACTTTGAGTTTTTTCAAGAGGCTAATCTCCTTTTCAGAAAAACAAAAACAAAAACAAAAGGTCTATACCCACTAGAACTATTAAACTTACACCTTTTTTTTTTAACCCCTTCGTCTACCCACTAGAACCATTAAACTTACACCTTTTTTTTTGTTTTACCAACTTTTTTGAGGCTAATGTCTCTTATGATATATTAATTTACAATTGAAGTTCCTGTCGAACCTTAGAATGTGAAAGGTTGCCTTTAGCCTCAAGGCTTTCTGCAATCCAAGTTCTTTTCATATTTGGTGAACTTATTGGAACTTTTAGTCACTGACAGGAAAGCTGGATTGCCGGTTGGTTATAAGGGGTGCCAATTCCATAGAGTAATCAAGGATTTCATGATTCAAGCTGGAGACTTTGTCAAGGTAATAATCCAGGCCATTGGCCTGTTTTTTTGGCACTCTAGGTGTTAACTAAATACTTGCATTAGGCACTGATCATTATTTGCTGATGAGAATTGCAGCATCAATATCCTTTTGACTTAAAAATGGGATATAAAAAAGTTCAATATTATTCCTCTATTTATTGAACCAAATACTAGGTCTTCTTATATAGAGAAAGGCCAACAACAAATAAGGAAAAAATATATAAGGAAAAATATTGACATAAATAAAAAATAATATTACAAGAGAAAAGGAAATTCAAGTTTCTCCCTCAAGCTGATTTGTAGATATCATTCATACCCAGCTTGCTAAGACATTTAGAATATTTGCTGTTTGTTCTGTCCTAGAAAGACAAGATATGCATTTTACATTTGCATCAATCTTCTTCTTTATGGAATGCTTGTCAACTTCAATGTGCTTGGGCCTATCATGTAGAACTAGATTATGAGTTATAGCAATGACAGCCTTGTTATCATAGTAAACTCGTATAGGTGTCTTTGGAGACGCTTTTTGTTCTTCAAGGATATTGTTAATCCACATGCCTTCAAAAATTCCATGGGCTAAGGCTCTAAATTCTACTTCAACACTACTCCTGGCCACTACATTTTGTTTTTTACTATGCCATGTAACTCAATTTCCTCCAACAAATGAACAATAGCCAAAACTATCTTCTATAAGTAGTATTCCAGCCAATTAGCATCAGTGTACTTCAACTTGGAAGTGATCGTGTTTCTAAAACAATATACCTTTACCTGGAGTTCCTTTTAAGTATCTCAAGATTCTATACACTACTTTGAAGTGAGTAGGTCTAGGTGAGTGCATAAATTGATTAACCATACTTACAACAAAAGCTATATCTGGACATGTATGGGATAAATAGATCACTCTACCTACAAGTCTTTGGTATCTGCCTTTGTCCTTGACTTTCTCATGATTTGGATCTTGTAATTTCAAATTCGGTACAATAGGAGTTTTTGTTGTCCAACAGCCCAAGTAAACCTGTTTAACATATTCTCTCCAATTAACAAAAATCCGTTTCTTAGATCTTGCAAACTCCATCCCTAAAAAACATTTTAAGGCCCCCAAGTCTTTGATTTGAAACTCACTTGCAAGCTTGTTCTTAAGATCAACCAAACCTTCTTCATCATTTTCTGTAAGAATAATGTCATCAACATAGACAGTTAAAATAGCCGTTTTATTATCCTCAAAGTGTTTATAGAAGATTGTATGATCTGCTTGACTTTGCCGGTTCCTGTAACTAGTGATTATCTTTCCAAAGCGTTGAAACCATGCTCTTGGAGACTGTTTGAGACCATATAATGATTTCTTTATTCTGCAAACTTTGTTATTTCCAAGTTCCATTTCAAAACGTAGTGGTAGACACATAGGGCATGTATGAGGCTAGGAGTAGAGTTGAGAGGAGTGGAGTGGGCTATAATAGTCCACTCTTCTTTGGGTCAATGTTCAGTTTTAGTTGGGGATTAAGATTTAAAATAAGCCACATGCCCTTACTATTCTTCAACCTTAAGGGTATTTGTTTCAAGGGTTGGGAAGTTCGTCAACCAACTTTCCAACACCACCTCCGGTGATTGTTGTCAGCCCTTCTCCAACCACCACCTGTGGTAAATTCACTGACGAATTTTCGACGACCAACTCTAGCAATCGTCGCCACTGATCAACCTTGAAAATTTTTAATAAAAACATTTTTAGGATTTAGGCCAATATCTGATGATCGTGTCGGGTAATCTCCAACCAACACCTTTGGTGACTCCACTGATGAACTTTCGACAACCAACTCTGGCAACCATCCTCAATCAACCTCCATGGCAAATATTGGTCGTGTTTTTGAGGAATTTGTTGCATGTTCAAATTCTGTCTTTGTTGGGGGTAATTTGTGATTCTTGGTTGATTTTTTCCAATTCCTGGTCGTGGTCGGTCCATATTGTTTTCTATTTGATCAAGTGTCAAGGACATGTGTTCAAGTAAACTAAAAATCAGAAATTTTTCGCTTCGCAGAACGCAATGCAGCATTGTATAATCCTTTTGTACTTTAAGCTTTTGTTTCACTATTGTACCCTAATGTTATTCTCTTTTCGGCGTTCTTGTCAGTGGTCTTTAATTTTTGTTTCGTAGTTTTTGGAGTGTTGTATGGTTAGTTCTATTTTCATCATTGTTCGTTGGTCATGCCTTTTGGTCTAAGTCCGAATATGAAGAGATTGCTATGGGGTGTCAACCTAGTTGAGATGTCTGGGTGCACTTGTTGATCCTTAGGGCTTTGAACTTGTCTATTCATTGTATTATCTTATGTATTGTCTCTTCATTTTCTAAATGAAGAAGCTCGTTTCATTAATTTTTCTTTTGCTTATGTATAATCCTCTTGTACTATAAGCTTTTGTCTTATTTATTTTGAATAAAAGAGACTTGTTTCCCTTTCAAAAAATAATGAAGAGGCTTGATTCCTTTTTCAAAAACTTAGTCATCTTCTTTTATTCTACGAAAATTGCCACAAACTTTTGCATTGCTTTGTTGCTTACTTCGCATACTTCCTTTCCCCATATCACATCTATGAGCATTTTATGGTCTTTTTGATTTGCAGGGCGATGGAAGTGGATGTGTTTCTATTTATGGACATAAGTTTGAGGATGAAAATTTTGTTGCTAAACACACTGGACCTGGTTTATTGTCAATGGTATGCGTTCCTGTTGAAATGAGATTTAGTGCTTCATTTATGTCAATGTAATTTAATGAGACTTTTGTGGGCTTGTTTTTTTGTATGTCCTTCTATGCTTTCATTTTTTTTTTCAATGAAAGCAGCTGTTTCTGTAAAAAAAATATGTCAATGTAATTTTGCATATGTTTAACTTATCCTGAGTACTATTTGTTCTATTTCATAAGTGCATGCAAAGATAATAACTTCTTTAACTAAGTAGACCGTCTGCCATCACAATAACATTAAGTCTCTAGATGGAAACTTTTTTTCTAGATGGAAGGTTTACTCTTCCTCTGTTTTTGCACTCGTATATTGATTTAATACAATCAATCAAAGTTTATTCTTCTTATTCTTCTTTGTTCTCTGGCCTGCTGCCTATGATTTATGATTTTGCTTTGGACATATTATGTTATCATTTTGTTTCGCATTGTATTTGTGGCTTTTTGTTTGATCTTGTATTATCGCTTTTTGGTTGAGGGCACTAAGGAGGTGTCAATGTAGTTGAGATGCCCATGTGCACCTGCTGATCCTCCTTCCCCCTATTGCTCTTTGTATAACCCTCGTGTACATTGAGCATTGTCTCTTTATTTATTTTAATAATAGTGAGACTCGTGCCTTTTTCAAAAAAAAAAAAAAAATGGAACAAGTCTCTATTATTAATAATTTAAAAAGAGAGACAAAAGCAACTACTACAAGAGGATTATGCAATGAACAAGAAGAGACAGTGGGTGTACCTGGACATCTCAATCAACCAGGTTGACACTCCCTTAGCGCCCTTATCATGTCCATAGAAGCAAATAAAGAACTAAAGATTGTTCTTCCTCTAGGCTAATATAAGTCAATACAGACCATACTGACCATTTAGATCATAAAACAATTACGAAGGAAATCATTAGAAAACAAGCACCACTTAGGCTAAAATGCAATAATTTTTGGTGGAAAATTATACTGTACTAGTTGGAAAAGTTTGATGTTATTAGATTAATCAATCGCCGTTTTGTTTGCCACAATAATTGATCTGCAAGTGCTGCTTTTTTTGTTCTCTCACTTTCTTTTTTTTTCTGAGAAACAAAGGTACATATTCATCAAGAGAACCTAAAGAACAGCCTAAGGGGAGGGGTAAAGGAAAGTAAACAAACATTAAATTTTGGGTGCTTCACCCAAAATTAAATTTACCTCACCCAAGAGCTCAACCTTTAGGATCAATTCGATGATTTAATAATTGTAAACTACTGTCTTGGGAATGTAACCATTCACTTTTTCTGTAGTGTAATGAACACTCAACTTTTACTTTATGAATCACTTGCCATGTGTTATTGATGATTGTCTTCTTCTTCTTCAGGCAAATAGTGGGCCTGGAACAAATGGATGTCAGGTACTCTCAATGAGGACTTTATGCATAACAATTCCACTATTCTTATTCATATTAATTGGATGGTGTTCTGAGAAACTACTAGTATAATATTTATTTTTGAAAGAATTTGAATTTTTTTACCACTATATGTTTTCATGATTCTGTACCTCTCTGTGCTGTTCAGAGTTATTTAGATGAGATATGAATCAAACATCAGCTCCCACATAGTTCCTAAGTCTTTCTAACTTCCCTTTTTATATCAGTACCAGATAACCATATATGCATATGCTTTCTGGCCATGCAGATAAGAGGGTTAATATGAATTAACGACAATTTTTGTTGTATATGGCAATATCAATATGGTTTTACTTTGGAGGATTTCAAGCTGCAACAAAAGACTTTCTTGTCTAAGCCAGTGCTTTGGTGGCTTGTTACAGATGTATTTGATTTGATTCGTCTTCCTCCTTCATGTAGCCTAATGGATAAAATGAGAGAGATCTCCAAGAATAAAATCAAAGTCTTTATTATAAATGAAAAGTTGCTTTCATAGCCCCTCCATTTTGAAGTCCTGGACAGCATGATTTTTTAATAGCCTTTGGCTTCCATCAGATCCTAGCATAAATGAGGATTTGATGTAAGAAGACTAACAGTTAAATGGGTAATTAGGTAATATTCTAGGTTAATTCCCTTTTTACCCCCAATTGTAATAGAACTCTATAAATAGGAGTTTTCTTCTTTTGTATGAAGCATATTATTCATTCTAATAAAAGATCCACAATCTTGGTTCTAGGAGGATTTCTCCTTGAGGTTACTTAGGCTACATCAATTTGGTATCAGAGCAACCGTCTGGGATTTCTCCTTGAGGTTACTTAGGCTACATCAATTTGGTATCAGAGCAACCGTCTGGGATTTCTCCTTGAGGTTACTTAGGCTACATCAATTTGGTATCAGAGCAACCGTCTGGGCTAACATTGACTGCCCTGGTGGAAGACCGGGAAACTCTTGTTGACGTCGATCACGAGAGGGAGCTTTGAGTGTTGTGCTTGTTTCCAAACAACACATCTAATTATGGGGGAACCCTTAAAGTTCCAAGAAAGAAAGAAGACACCGAAGATTTTTCAAGATTTGTCAAGAATGGTCTTCTATCGATCAAAGAAGATGTCCAAGAAAAAAACCAGCAGTAGGTATAGACAAGAAAATCAATTTTACTCCCATAAACAATGTTGGAGTTTTTATTCAAGTGATACGGAAGTAGAATTTTAACATTAATTTTGGCCATGCTCGATTTTCTCAAAGAACCTATCATCTCCGAATTGGAAAATTGATTCTAGGTTAATTCTAGTGATTCTAGTTTGGGACGGAATAAGAAGGCGACAATATCGAAAAATGGCCCAACAATCCAATCAAACCCATTTTTCAAGAAATCGACGTAAAGATTGGCAATTGGATGAATTAAAGAATCATCAAGAATCATCCAGAATGGATTTTTACCATACAAGGAGAATGTTCAAGACTCAAAATTACTCTTTTGGTTATGAAACACAAGAAGAAAGGATAAGTTTTTTTTTCCGTATTATGGATATGATGAGGACGCTAAGGGGGTGTCAACCTAATTGAGATGACCGAGTGCCCTTATTGATTTGACTCTCTTTTTCTGCTCATTGTATAATCCTCTTGTACTATGAGCTTTTGTCTCTTTATTTTTAAACATTAATAATATTGAGACTTGTTTTTTTTTCAAAAAAGAAAAAAATGAAAAGTTGCCCATACAAGATGGCAATCTTTCTATTTATAGAGAATTGAAAAGCAAACTAATCCTAATTCTAATAAACAACGGAAACTAATTCTAATTCCATGAGCTTTTGTCTCACTTATAATTAATAAATGAGACTTGTTTCTTCAAGTACATTCCATTAAGGAAAGCTTCCCTTTCACTCCACTGGAAATGAAAGACATACCTCAAAAATTGCATTCCATATTGGAAGCCTGTGAAATCTTCTTAGTCTAATCCAAAGGAAAACAGGTCAGTCAATGGATATCCTTCAGGGTTGAAAAATGAAGATTAGCTATTGAATTATGTGAGGATTTGGACAAAAATCAATGTGGTTGATTCTTAAAAGTACTTAAAAGAAATTAATCCAGACATTGTACTGATTCAAGAATCTAGAAGAGACAGATTCGATAAAGAATTCATAAAAAGCATCTAGAGCTCAAAAGATGTTGGCTGGACTTTAGTTGGAAGCTTTACGGAGTTTCGAGGGCATTCTTACAAGGTGGGATGAAGGTTTTTTTTGAGACTGACATTGCTAAAGCAGATTTCTCTTTGACAACTGGAGTAATGCATTGATGGCAGTGCTGGCAAGATTTTGTGGATTGCAAGACTGATTCGAGTTCCTTTGGGCATTGGATTCCATTGGCAAGATAGTTTTGAGGCAGCTGTTTGCATCTTCTTGCCTTTCTCTTTCTCCTTTCATCTCGAAGATTTGGGTGTGAAAGATTTTAGATTTGAGTGGGTTAATTTTGAGAGAGAGTTTAAGTATTGTTTTGTATTTAGCTTTAGCTTTCTACTGATGTATTGTCTTTGAGTGGCTGTGATTAGCACATTTATTTTCTGTCCAGGTTCGTTTTTAGGTTTCCATCATATCTATGTCGCCCAAGTATAGTCTTTGTTTAAGTTTCAGCTTGTATTTTTCCTTAGTTCTTTTGCTCTTAGTATAATACTTTTGTACTTTGAGCTTTAGTCTCATTATCATTCATAAAGAGGCTTGTTTCCGTTTAAAAAAAAGGGACTTGTTTTCATTTCAAAAAGAAAACCTAATCGATCATGGAAACTAATCTTAATTCAAATCAGTTAAAGGATCTGATCAAGTTACTCTAATTTACCCTAATCCTACTACATCACTCCTCATTCCTTCTTTTTCAAAAAGGAAAAAGTAGATCTAGAGTCAGTTTATCAATTGGCCTGATAACGCTATGGGATTTTCATTTAAAGTTGGATAGATGGTCTGTTTGAAGTAGTCCCTTCGGGGACATCCGATAAAATTGGAATGATATAGAGAATATTAGCATGGCCCCTGCGCAAAGATGACACGTGTCTGATTGAAGTCATTCTAAAGCAGAGTTTTTATGTAGTTTTGGAGGATGGATTTGTGTTAAAAACTTACCTCTAACTTATCAGAAGAATTTGGTCTTTGATCCAATTGGAAAACTATAGGGTGGTTTAGTTGGTATCTCTTCCCAAACTCTATTGTGAGGATTGTTCTTCGGCAATTATTCAAGTTGAAATAAATGTTTTGGTTTTATCCTAGCTTTGATGGTTATTAAGGACTTTAACTTAGTAGAATTCTTTAGCACTTTCAAAGATATTGTTTCTTGGAATCCCCAAGAGAAAAGCATGATTGTTTTGATAAGTATGAGGTAAATGACTTTTCAAATTCCATTGATTGTGAAAGAATTTATTAATGATGAAGTATGATAAAATTGTCGCCACACCCAACTTTACATCCTGGCCATCATTAATAAATGATGCCCATATGTACCACCTGATACATGGTTTACATGCTCATTTATAACTCTCTTGTATTTTGAGTTCTTATTAATAAATAAGCTTTATCTCCATTCAAAGAAAAAGAAAAAGAGGTTCTTATTAATAAAGAAGTTTTATCTCCATTCAAAGAAAAAAAAAAGAGGTTTCCTTTTAAAAAACAGATGTTTGTTTAAATTGGAAAGCATTTATTTTTTCTTCTTCTATCAGTTAATTGCTAATCTAGTTTTGCTATGTTCGTGGAGTTTCATATTTTGCTGTCTTTGTGTTACGTTTTTTAGTTTGTATTTTTAGCATTAGACTCGTTTCACTTGTTCAAAAAATGCTTGTTTTCATTCAAAGAAAAAAAATAATATAGTATGAAGGGTTGTCTGTATGATTTGCGGATGGATTATCTTTGTTAAATTTTGCATCATGGAATGAAATGATAATGTATTTTGCTCTTACATTGGAGTGATGAAGGGCTGACTTATGTATTTTTTCTCTTACGCCAATTACCTTTTGCTGCAGTTCTTCATTACTTGTGCCAAATGTGATTGGCTTGATAACAAGCATGTGGTCTTTGGGGTATGCTTCATGTCCTTCAACATTTTGTAGCATATTTTATTGGTAATATATTTGCTATTAAAAAAAGTATAAGACCGACTGGTTTTGCGATATTCTTGCAGAGGGTGCTGGGTGATGGCCTTTTGGTTGTCAGGAAAATTGAAAATGTAGCTACTGGCCCTAATAACCGACCGAAACTGGCCTGTGTTATCGCTGAATGTGGTGAAATGTAAATGTAAGGGTTGCCCTAAACACAGATTTCTAATTGTTTGACATTCACTATCAGAAAAATAGGTCCTGGTTTTGGAAGATGTGAATCCGTTTAATACTTTTTTCTTGGCACAGTAGTTAAGCAAGTTTGGCAGACATGATTCTCATTTGTCTAGTTCGAGACATCTCGGCCCCATTCTGGTGAGGTTGGGAGCTACTATATTCTCGTGATTCTCAAATACATATTTGTTGAATAGGCATGCTCGTGGCCTCTATTTAGTTGCAATTTGCTATAGAATGGATCATAAAACTGTCTGCTTTGACATGTTAATGCTCTACCATTTGAACTTCATCATTGCATGACTTGACCCTTCCATCTTGTTATTGCATTGGTCAGAAGAATTGTAGGGGAAGAGACATACATATCATATGATGTTCTATCACTAACGAAAATAACATGCTCAATTTCACAGAGAAGGTTTCTTTTGGGATTTTTTTTTAATTGTAGAAACAAGGTTGATTTGTATGAAGAGTAAAGGCTAATGACATTTTTTCTTCTTTTTTTTTCGTTTCAAAATTTAAACTTGTGTGTATGTGTAGTTTTTAGTATGTTTAATGAACTTGTTTAAGAAACTAATGTTTGAAAACTGTTTAGAGAGTACTTCTTCTATCTACACTTAAAAAAGTTTGAGCCAGTAGTATTTATGTGATATTAATTTTGTTTTCTAGTTTTTTTCATCTTAATAGATGTGGGATTTGAACCAAGTATGTCTTGATTGCTAATAAATATTAAATCTTAAGTGAGTTAGATTGACTTTTGTTGTTTTTATTGGCTAAATTATAATAATGCTCTTGAACTATACATTTTGTAATAAAGTTACCCTTATACTTTCAATAGTTCCAAAATTACCTTTAAACATTCAAAATGGACAAAAGAAAATACTCTTGATAATTGTTTTATATGCAAATTGTTAAAGTTTCTTCAATTTTCAAATGATTCAAAAATGCTCTTAAATAAAAATCTTCATCGTGAATAGATGAATAAGTACTTTGTTGACAAAAAATTGTAAATTATAATAAATTAAAAATTTTCTAGATTCATAATTTAGCTATTTTATAAATAAATTAACTTTTTTATAAAAGAAAATTTAAAATTATATACACACAAATGTCCTTTGATTTTTACATTTTGTGTCAAAAATGTCAATTGATGGAAACTGTTTCAAATTACACTTGAACTATCGTTTAGTTCTCTGTTTTCCATCTTTCTCTCCCTCAATTACGGTATATTAACTTTAATAAGTAGAAAAATAGTAAATAAAGCACTAAATCCTTTTTGGTATGTTTTAAAAGGAGATTTTTTATTTTGGTATTTCCTGGAATTTTAGTTGGCTAAGAATGTGAAAAATTGAAAGCAATACAAGAGCAACTCTAAGAATAAAATGATATTTATATAACTTGAATTAAAAATCGAAATTTGAACCAAAGATCCCAACCCTCACAGATAGAGAAATTGTTAAAGAAAAATAAACATAAATAAATTGATAGCATCCCCCGTATTAATGGTTGGACTATTCTTTTAAGAAAATTTTAATTAATTTGTTTTAGTTGTAGACATATCTTTTACTCTCATAAGAAATAGAACTGGGAGAAGAAAAGTAGGGATTTGAAGATTGCAAGAGGTAGCGCAGCGATAGCCGAGTGGAGTTGGCGAAGGCAGAGCGAAGTTACACTCTGAAAAATGGCGTTCACAGTTCGAGGTTTGAAGGTTCCGCCCAACTCCGCGAGTCTTGAAGAAGCCCGGAGTCGGGTCTTCGATTTCTTCAGATCAGCATGTAGATCATTGCCAGCAATCATGGACATTTACAACTTGGATGATGTCGCTACTGTCTCTCAACTCCGTTCTGCCATCGCCTCTGAGATCCGCAAGAATTCTCACGTCACCGACCCTAAGGTCTTCTCGTTCCTTCAATTTACTCTATTTGCTTCTTGTTTCTATATGATTTTCGATTCTCCTTAATGGGTTTATGAGATTTTCCCTCTGTGTCGATTAGAGACGTAAGGAATTTTGAAGCTTTCTTGCCGTTCATTTGAAACGAAGCTTTATAGAAATATAAAACAAAGAAAAGAGTTTTAGAGGGCTTTGGTGCCCTAGGGGTTTTGCCATTGCAACGCAGCGGGGCGACTTTTTGAACTTGGATGATTTCTCCCTCCTTAATAGTGGGCATATTAGATAGGGTGGATAAAGTTGATGACTTGTGTTCTTTCGTCTCAACTTTTTCGTGGACAATCTATTCTATATGTTTTGTTTTTCTTGGACTCGTCCTTCTAATTATGGGAGTTGGGTATTAGTTCTTTCAGTGCTATGGTGAATTTGATGGTATGATTCTTCGGACAACCCATCAATTGCTGACTTTTTGGGAGATTTATTTCAATGGAGTTTCTTGAAGATAGGCGTGCAAGAACAAGTTTGAAAGAACCTAGGCTTAGAACTCATTTATTTACTTCTTTTGCTACTGCAATTTTACAAAAAGTTCTATTTTTCTCCTAGAAAATTTCTTGTTTTCGAGGTCTTCAGTTAGAAAGAAACCAGAGTGTAAAATCGTTATTTTGGGTCAGTTTACTCCAATTGAGGTGCCTTTTTTCAAACTCCTTGAAAGTTTTTTCTTCTGTATATTTCATTTATAGATGCACTTGGTTTCCTGTCAAATTCAATAGTGTATTAATAATTTGAACGTTTCACGAGACTACCATAATCTTAATTTGTTATGGGCCTGGTATGTGAGGGTATTTGATGAATTTGTCGATGTGTACTGTCCCTAAAAAAAATATTGTTAACGGCCTAAGAGCAAGGGGATCTTGGTAGTAAATAAGATAATTAGCTGTAAAAATCATCAATGATTTTATTTTATTCTCTTTTTTATTGTTTCCTTTTATGTATTGACTCTCCTATATTAGAAGGCTACTTATCTTGCAAATAATTTAATTTATTCTATTCAATTCTTAATGGAATCAGAGAATGTGGTCAAAGGCAAAAATACAAAATCCTGGTTTTTTTTGTCTTCATTGAAACATGTTTAGGCTTGCTTGCACCAAACTTCTTCATCTTTATCATCATTCGACTAAGAAATTGTTTTGTTGTTGATGTTTGTTGCTTGGGAGCTCATTCTCATTCTCATTTGATTTCCATCATCCTTTGTCCAATAGGGAAGCTACTTAGGTTATGACCCCCCTTTATTTATTACTGGATGGTGAGGTTAGGCAAGGGAAGAGGGACTTCCAAAGAGAAAAGGAACGCTGATGGAAATCACATTGCAAAAAGTAAATAATGGATTAAATAGAATCCTTGTTACGATTGGTGAAGATAGAAGAGGTTGGAAAGCATATCTTTCTCTTTTGTCTTCACTTCATGAAAGCCAGGTCCAGAACGAGAGGAAAGAGAACCCCCAAGAGGGCCAAGACAAAAAGCCATCCACGTACATCATACATTGCTGCTCTTAAGAAGGAAAATTTCCATATCTTTCCACCCTCTACTGAACTAGCGAATTCATCAACCACATCAAAGGCTCCATCTCCCACATCCATCAACAAATCAGCCCATGCATATCCACATTCCTCCATCCACTTTAATAGTTTGGTTGTCATTAGGAGATACTGCTTCAACGACAATTGGTACAACATTATAAGAGCTTTCAACATTCATGAGAGTGCCTGTATCAGCAATCCTTTCAACACTGACAGGGTTGCTTATCTCTGAGGATATTGATCAAACCAAAACCCTTAGTACAGTAAAGGTTTGGTATAAGGTAGGAAGATATTTGGTAAAATTCTCCCCATGGACTTGGAGTGCTGAAAATGCAACGAAAGATCAAGTTGTCCTTAGCTATGGAGGTTGGATGAAAATTAGGAACCTCCCACTTGATCGATGGGATAATGACATGCTTATGTTCATTGGAGAATCTTGTGGTGGCTTCCTTGAAATTTCCGAAAAGCCATTGAGACGACTAGATCTCTTTGAAGCTTCAAGAAGGTCAACAGAAATAATAAAGGTTTCATTCCACCTATAACCATATTCCTTCTTCTTCACATCACCGATCAAAGTACATATTGACCTCCTTTTTAATTAGGAAAACTACCTCTGCCGGAATCTGTTGTGCACCCACTTTGCCTAGTGTTCAACAGCTACTGGAGTCCAACTCGGAATCACCAATTCCAATTGGCGTAGCCCCACTAGTCTCTGCACAATCTCTACCCACAAATACCAAAACACTAAACCCATAGTTACCTGATCCTTCATGCGGTCATGCCCTCTGTCCACTTTACCTAATCCAGTTATTTTACCTGTTGCTGATCCACCAACCTACTCAATTCTCTTGTCTTAAGATCATTGAATGTACTCCTAATTCTGTTCTGACGACCTTTGGATGCTTGATAATCCACTGATGCTTCTTATCAAAAAAAAGATAATCCACTGATGCTGAGTGCTCTGTTTTTTCGAGTCTAAAACAGAGGATTCCTTTTTCGGCTTGACCTTGTGCTTATCAATCTTCTCTTCTTGTAGTCTGTTTGCATCTTCAGATAGACTCATTTTCAGCTTGCTCTGTTCTGAATACCACTTTATGTAATCATGCTTTGATTTGAAGCTCTTCAACATATTGAGAAACATTTTCCATCCCTCTTTTTCCTCACCCAATAGAATATGTAAGAATGATATTCCTTCTGTTTGGGGCCAAAAATTGCATCTTAACACCCAACCTTTCTCTAATCTGAAGCTTAAGACTTCTGTTATGCCACTGTCCATTCTTCCTTCCAGCAGAGGTGAGACCTTGATAGTGACAGGATTTTATTTGCCTCCATATCTTCAAGTTGGAATAAATCATGCTCGTGCCATATGCAGTAGGGAGAGCCAAAAACCCTGCAGCTTTCTTACTTCCATTCCTTGCTTTCTAGCCTGTAGAGCATTCTTGTTCGTCATTTGTCTTGTTTTTTCTCTTTCTTGGTTTGTTTGTTTTGGTTCAAATTCTATCTAGGGTGCTCCCTATCCGAACTTTCTAATGGTGTTGTGTTAGAATGGTCAAGGTGGATGTACGTGTGGGATACTGTGTGACCCAAACATGAGGAATTTGATAACTTTTTTTTAGTTCTTACTTAATCTCCAGGTGGAGGCTATGTTCAGAGTTTTCTCCTAATTTTCCTTTTTTAATACAATTGTTTCTCTTTCCAAAAAATGAGATGGATGGTAGCTTGTGGTAGGCCATTATTTTTGCTTGATTATTTTAATTTCCTAAGATGCTGCTCTTCTCACTGTATTGGTGTTGGACTGCGAACGTTAAGATTATTTTTATTAGTTTCCATCTCTTTTTTTTTACAGGTGATTGATATGCTTCTTTTCAAGGGAATGGAAGAGCTTGGTAACATTACTGAGCATGCGAAGCAACGACATCACATCATTGGTCAGTATGTGCTTGGTCGCGAAGGACTTGTGCAAGATTTTGGTGCCAAGGATCAAGGCAGGTCCAATTTTCTCAAGAACTTCTACAAGAGTAACTACTTCTGAACTTCATCTTTCCTGGAATTATTCCAGTGGAATATGAGATATCCATAGTTTTAATTTGTGATCTTGATAAATAATAAAGGAACTATATCTGTCCTCTAGACCATGACATCATTTGATCGTTTTGTGGGATTGAATTGTCGGTATATTATAGCCAAAGCAATCCAAGATCTTTGGTTCGATTTACTCTTAACCATTAAGCCTAAATGTGGTTGTCTACCCTATGCTTTGGTTCGAGATGGTGCTTCCCTTGGTTTCGATTGTTTTCATTCATGACTGCCATGTTTATAAGTTCAATACAGTATCAAACTTGGAAAGGGACAGTGTGGTCTCTATTGGTTTATATAGAGAGAGAGAAATGTAAAACGAAAACTATTGTCTTGATTGTGGTGTGTGAAGAATGCACAAAAACCATTTATTTGATTGGATTAAGTTAATTTTGAGTTTTCGAGAACAGCTCTAACTTCATTGTAACGTTTGGGGTGTCTAATTTAAAGGCACTTTTTGCAGTGATTTTGATTTCATTTTCGAAATCACATATTACTGTTAATTCAAAATAAATTTTGATTTTAGGAAAATTTTATTTGTAAGTTTAAATTAATTTTAAGGTTAAATATTAAATTAATTTTAAGTCATAAAAATAGCCTTGAATCTAAACATGATAAAAGTAATTTTAATAATTTCAAAACTACTCTACAGTCAACAAGATTTGGATGATGCACCATTCTCCCCTCACCCCTAAAGTTCGCAATCTAGTGACTCACTCCCCCCTCACCCTTTCCCCTATGTGTGTTTGACTCTTATGGTTATAATTAATGGAGACAAGAAAAGAAACTGTATGTTATATATACCTTAGT
Source organism: Cucumis sativus (assembly GCF_000004075.3). NCBI lineage: Eukaryota > Viridiplantae > Streptophyta > Magnoliopsida > Cucurbitales > Cucurbitaceae > Cucumis > Cucumis sativus. Next base: position 29,021,608 of record NC_026659.2, on the reverse strand, counting down.
TTTTAATAATATGGGGAAATATAAGGCAAAAAAGTGTGCAGTAATCTCTCCTGATGTTTCTCTAGTCATTTCTTTAACCATTTTCCTCTGGGCATTCTATCATCTATAGATTCCTCGAGGATAATATTGTTTTCTATAAAAGAAAAATTAAAAAGAAGGGTGGGGAACTTCCTTTAAATAAAATACAGGTACATACATACAGCTTATTACAAGTAGCATCTCTAGAACATCACAAGATTGATAACATATAATCATGCACACCAATGAAAATTGAGAACTCAAGCAATTGTTAAATTGTTAATCTAGTGCTTTTGTCAATATACTCAAGGAAAAATCAAAAAGCTATTCACTCTTTTGGGCGAGCAAGCCAGAGGGAGCTAAGGGCTCGCAGTCTGGAGAAGTAATCATGAATTGCAAGAAGTGCACGAGCCGACTGACGAATTGTCAAAATCCGATGCATTTGTTGTAGTGTTTGTTGTCGTAGATTGTCAGCCTGTTAATTTTTTTAGCCCCAAAATCCCAAACAAGGAAAGGGAGAAAAAATCTTTAGAAAGCACTAGAATGGAAAGAGTTTTTGGCTCATAAGTGAATGTGAAGCAGAATGGAAATATACACATTGTCTAAAGCTCGGACTCAAATTTCTTACAGAACATATGAGTAAGCACCTGAATGTGAGATCTAAATGTAGATTTGAACAGCATATGCAAGAAAAGATGGGTTCCCAACCGAGAACTCCATGGAAAGATAAATGGCAAAATGCATTTTCTTCTCTTTACAGGTGCTGGGGAATAAGTTTAAGAAAATCTGCTAGGCATACCTGGCGAATAAAACCCTCAAGGGTCCCAAGTTTACCCATGGCCGTGGCCATTTGACCCATATAGTTTGCCACATTGCCAGATGTATTCGAGGAGCCAAGAGATCCACTGGATAACGTCTCAGCCAACGATTGTTGCAATGCTTCCATGCCTTGTGACAATGCATCTTCGGTCTGTTGTGAGGACTGCTGCAAGTTGGATATGCCCATCAACTGCTGTTCTGTGAGGGGCTCCAATTGATTGACAAGAAGCTGCAACACAACGGCAGTTTTAGTAATGCTTAAAACTCAGAGCTCTAATTCATACTGGTAGCAACATCAAAACATCAGTTAAAGCAGTTCAACATTTTGTGTTAGACATAGCATATTCTATATTCCTATCGCCAGCATGAAAATGAACTTAAGAAGCAAAAGCTGATCGATGAAAAATATTACTAGCAAAAGTTCACATCATATCCTCTTCATCTACTTATTTGTTGTTCTATGCAGTTCCCCTCGTTCTTTGTTAAGTATTTTAGAGTACTTTCCCTCCTTTGTGTGGTTCCCAAATATAGAGATTTTTCAGAGTTGTCCTACACCATTGGAAGTATGAACACTATGACGCAACAAAATGAGCACACCTTTAGAAGCTCTGACGAACGGAAACCACCAAGCCACAAAAAACATCTTTCAGCAGGAGTTTTCCACATGCCAGACAGTAAATGAAAAACATCAGCCTTTGCAGCGACACCCTTTAGCCGAAAAACTTCATCATAATGAGCCAAGATGCCATCCACAATCATTCGAAGTTCAGTATCACTGGCATGAGAATTAACAGCTGCTCTCAGTTCATTGATTTGCTTGTTTTGTTCTTCCAACCAACGGGCATATTCCACATCAAATGCCATGGCCCCTGCAAATGTGAAGTAGCTGATGCTATGCAACTTCAAACTGAAAAGATAGCTAAAAGAAAACACACTTACTGCCAAAAAATTGTTCAGGTAGATAATCTAGATTCTTTGCAAACATTAATTATGATGCAGGAGATAAATGAAACTGAGTTAGGCTAATAATAATGTCAGATTACAATGTCTCTCACAGACTAACATTGTCATATCTCAAATTTCAGGTTGTCTTTTGAAAGTAAATATCATGATTCAAGATAGTTCAAATACCATTTCCAGCCATTGAATGGGCCTGATCTCCTGAGCTTGATATGAAGATTCCCTAAACAGAGGAACACAGTTTATAGAAATTTAACGAGACTCACAATATATAGGTAAGTAACAGTCATGAAAAGGAAATGCAGGCAACCTGCTGCCGTGCCCGCTGAAGCTCCTGCTCTAGTTGGGTCAACTTTAAACGACTACTCTCCAGCTGTTGGACATATGCCTGCATAGAGATAAGATCAGGGAACAAGTTGGATTCAGTGAGACTCGTTATTGTAAATTTGAACTAATCAAGTTTTCTTAATTACTGAGATTATTTGATAAGGTTATAGACCAGCTTTCATTATATATAATTTTCTGAAGAAAAAAAAAGAAGAAGAAGAAGAACCCAGAGGTACGAAAGCCATTATATAAGGGAACCAAAGTAGTAGAAAATAGCTCTCATCAGATGCCCTAATATGCTAATATTAAGCTGTTGCTCATGTGATCAGGGCGTTCGACCAAATAAATATCCTCAAAGGCATCAAAGCTAGCCAAAAAAACAAGACAAGAATCATGGCAGGAATGAAGTCTTAAAATTAACGATGAGGAAGAGGGAGCTGTGTACTGAGGAAGGGATAAAGAAAGAGGCATTCATCTTACACAGTATCAAGAGGATGAATTTTATGATGGACATGCCAGAGTTCAGAATGTCAGTAATGTAACTGATGTAGCCTAAGTAGTCTCTAGTAGAAATCCTTCCGGAACCAAGATTGTGAATATAATTATATAATAAAAAAAATTATATGTTTCATACAAGAGGGAAATACTCTATTTATAGAGTTTTGTTACAAGTGGGGTAAAGAAAATTAACTTAGAATATTAATTAATTACCCAATTAACCCCTATTCATCTTACACCATTCTATCCCTCCAAAAAGAAAACTCATCCACGAGTTTTATAAAGAAAAAATTTATGAAGCAAACAATGAATGAAATAAACTTGTTCAACGGAGTATGACCAAACCAATCTCCTATGTTTTGAACAAAAATATTATGATCAAAGTAATAAATTCGAGATAAAAAATCCAATATTGCCACCAAAAGTGAACCTGAAAAAGATGTTTCCTTCATGCTCATTCAAAACCGTATTCAAAGGATAATCATAAAAGAATTAGCTTCCAAAGAGAACCCTTCAAGAATCGCATTTTCTTCATCCTTTGCTTCAAGCTTTGTCACATTGTGGTAATCAATTTCCAATGCAATTGGTATGTCGTTCTTGGTCGATTCTTTGATTTCTGCCTCGACATTTAGAGTATTGATGTTCAATACCACTTTTCCATTTTCTTCGTTGGATTTTTCTTTTTCACTTAAAACTACTTCCAAATTAACATTTTCAATTTCTTCTTTTTTAATCTTCTACTTCATTCGAGTGAATTTCTCTCCAATCACCTTTGTCAACTACATGAGTCTCAACAAGATTTTCTCCAAATTTATCTTCAAGTTTCTATTTGAGAAGTTTCTAACTAAGGTTCCTTCGTTTCTTCTTTAGTATACAAAGTCAATTCTTGCTTGGACTCTTCTTCAATGTGGAGTCATTTTCTCCGATGAACATTGGATTTCTTTTGTTGTTTTCTTTATTTCCTTCAATGCTATAGGATCAAAGTAGTCATTTTGTTGGATTCTTGAATATGTTTCAATATGAATAGGACTTATCCATTGATTTTCTTAAATCAACCTTTCGTGGTTATGTTTGATAACCAAAAGAGTAATTTTGAGTCCCAAATATTCTTCTTGGGTAGTAAAAATCCATTCTTGATGATTTTTTATCATTCTCTAATTCATCTAACTCCCAATCTTTGTGTAGATTTCTTGAAAAATGGGTTTTATTGCATCATTTGGCCCTTTTTCAATATTATTGTTCTTTCTCTGTCCCAAACTGCCTTAGAAACATCGTCAGAGCCACTAGAATCAAATTTCCAATGTAGACAATGATAGGTTCTTTGAGAAAATCGAACATGGACAAAATTAGCATGTTGAAATTCTTCTTTGGAATCATTTGAGTCAGAACTCCAGCACTGTTTTTGTTGATTTTCTTGTCTATACAAACTGCTGTATTTTTTCTTAGACATTTTCTTTGATCGTAATCATAATAGTTCGTTCTTGCAAAATCTTGAAAAATCTTTGGTTGCTTCTTTCTTTATTGGAATTTTAAGGGTTCCCCCTAAATAGATGTGAGTTGTTTGGCAACAACCACAAGACAAAAAGCTCTCTCTCGTGATTGACATTAGCAAGAGTTTTCCAAACTTCCACCAGCGGTAGCTAATGTTGGCTCAGGCGGTGGTTCTCATACCAAATTGACATAGCATATGTAGTCTCTAGGAGAAATCCTCCAAGATTGTGAATCTTGTATTAGAACAAATAATGTACTTCATTCAAGAGGAGAATACTCCTGTTTATATAGTTTTATTACTAGTGGGTTAAAAAGGAAATTAACTCTCGGTCCTTTTATTTCAGAAGATTGCTTAACGTTGAGGAAATAATAGACTTTCAGTCATTATTTCAGATCTCATCCTCACAGCCAGCTTCCTCTCCGGATAGAAGATTTTGGTCCCTTGAAATCTCAAGTTCCTTTTCGGTAAAATTATTGGTTAAGCATATCTCGACTTCTTCTCCATTGGAAAGTTCTTTGTACAAAAGGCTTTGGCAATCTAATAGTCCAAAAAGGGTAAATATCTCCATATGGATTATGCTGTTTGGAAAATTAAACTATGCTTCGGTACTTCAAAGTAAGCTTCCCTCCCATGTCCTCTCACCTCATCCCTGCCCCCTTAGTGTTGGTAACATGGAAAATATTCAGCACTTTTTATTTGACTATGTCTTTGCATCTAAATGTTGGTTCCGTTTTCTCCAAGCATTCAATATTTGTTGGGCTTTTGATCATGATTTTAAGAACAGTGTGGCTCGGTCCAGCCTTGAAGATGAAGACAGCTGATTTAATGTGGGTAGACACACTAAAAGCCCTCTTAGTTGAAATATGGTTAGAAAGAAACCAAAAAGTTTTCCACGATAAACTATCAACTTGGATGAAACGTTTTGAATTTGCTCGTTTGAATGCATCTTCATGGTGTTCTCTATCCAAAGATTTTCGGGACTACTATTCGCAGGATATTGTGTTAAATTGGCCAGCCTTTACAGCCTCCCCACCTTGAAGTCTTTGATCATCAGGACTTCCGGATCAGCCCTCTGCTTCAAACAGTTTTTTGCTCAATCAATCAAGGCTTATTCTTCTTTGTTCTCGGCCTGCTGCCTATGATTTATGATTTTGCTTTGAATAGATTATTTTATCATTTTGTTTGGCTTTGTATTTGTGGCTTTTTGTTTGATCTTGTATTGTCGCTTTTTGGGTGTGATGAGGACGCTAAGAGGGTGTCAACCTAGTTGAGATGCTCAGATGCGCTTGTTGATCCTCTCAGCCCCATGTTGCTCTTTGTATAACCCTCGTATACATTGAGCTTGGTCTCTTTATTTATATTAATAATAGTGAGACTCATATACTTTTTAAAAAAGAAAAGAAATAAATTTAGAATATTAACTAATTACCCAATTAACCTCTATTCTTCTTACATCAATAACAATTCTCCTTTGCCTTCCCTTTGTAAGGATATGTGGAATCACAAGTACTTCAAGAAACTAAGATCATTTTACAGGAGGTCCGCCAAAGTAGGTGATCCAACTACTCTAGATAAGGTGGGAGACCGTTTGACAATTCACTAATCGGAAGTGCTGTGACAGATGGACTGAAAGGGACTAGCAGTGCAAAAACTCTTAAATTTTCACTTGATATTTTAACATAATGACTATGCTTTAAGTTATCATTTGATAGAGAATATAGGACAACATGGTAGTGCTACTAAAACTGAAAGCTTCTAAACCAAATCAATTTCATCAACAGTGATAAATAAGATGAAGATCAAGTACATTATTTTGCTTCAGCTTTAACATGACATTTAGGATCTATGAAATTATTTAGGTCTGTCAGACCGCCATGTGACCATCCCAACAGTACAAAATTGCCAAGAATGATCCTCTACAGCCACTGGACCTAGGGTCCGTTGAACCATTAATCATGCTCTAGCCACAAGGCAGTGGTTCATCCACCAAACTTTAGTTCTTGTATCCTTAGAACTCAAAGGACACAGTTATACAACCTATAGAACAAATCTTGGTCAAGGAAGGTCATTGAAGTTATTTAGGTAAAGGTTATCATCTTTTCGTTCTCCTTTTTTCTCTTTTTTTTTCTCTTTTTTTTTTCTTTTTTTTTAACAACAGATGAAGATTGTAGTCCTCCAATTTAATGAGATGCCTTTATACATTAAATTTTACTACTTTATTAATTAAAATATTTTTTTCTGAACTAAACAATATACGTGTCAGAATTGTAATAAAAGCAGGAAACAAAATATAGAGCCATACTTTTTTTCGCAGTCGGCTTTTCCTGGCAGCTTCACGATTCTGTGCAAGCCTGCGTAGAGTCTGAAAAGTGAAAAATATAATAATCCATTTTTGTCACACAAGGTCATCATAGCCAAGAAGATGTATCTTGGATATCAATTACATAACTAATGTACGGGTACAACCTTCTGATCAGACTTATCTTTCGTTCGATCACTGGAATCAGAAGCCACAGCATTCCGTTGAAGCATATCGAGCTGTAAATGTGGGAGATGAAATATATATACATAAGGGTAGAAATACATCATCAACACTTCTCTTAGGAACTAAAGATGAGTCAGAGTATTAACAAAACTACGCAGTTTAGAGAAAAAATCAACAGTGCCAGCAGTTACAACTGCACTGTTACAACGTAAATAAAATCCTATTCCCTACGTAAAGCATAATAATCTGAATCATGTACATGAAAAGAGATGTACAAGAGAGCATATCAGTCGAATATGAAAGACATTACCCTCTGGTGTTTGTCATCAGTGTCGACATCAGTAGAGATATCAGTCCTTGGACTGACATCGGTCATGGCATATACTTTGAGGTTCTCTATAATACTGCAAGATAAGGAAACCAAAGGCATCACTGTATGGGAAGTGCTGTGGCAGTATGACTGAAAAGGACAACACTGTTCATATATTCTAAAATCTCCCATGGATCTTTTAACGTAATGACTGCAAAGTCATCATTTCAAACAAACAATATGGGTACATGGTACTAACACTGAGAGTTTATACAGAACCATGATGAGTGAACTTCAAGTTGAATCGCCCCAATGTCGTGTGAATGCTTGAGTGTGTGTGTGAGACTAAGATAATTGGATTACAAACAAATGAACTTACAAGGTTTGTTCACTCATTACAGGGGAAGAAAACAGAGGTAAAGAAACTTATGAGAAGACAGAAAACCAGAAATCAAATATAGTTCACCTTACTAGAGGTTCCAGTATAGAAAGTTACAAGCAACTGTTTGGCCTCTTGTTAATAGGACTCTGAAGCACAGTTTCTGCATCAAGAGGTCAACAAATTACTATCCAATAAAAGAGGGCATGTATACGAAGTAAGTGTCTGTGTTTGTGTCTTTATCTTAGCAGATTTTCCACCCAGAACAGTAGTAATTATTAGTTCTTGTTAGAGGCGGGTTGGAAAGGTGAACAAGTATTCCTTTTTCTTTAATGATGTGAATAGAAAACTGTGGTCTCCGCAGGAACTTACATCCACTAAGTTGGATTAAGGTAATCTGGATATAGAATGTGGTTACCTTGTTGTTTACAACTGGAGATTAAAATAGAACGTTTGAAAGGTGAAGAACCATACAAAGAGATGCAAAAAAGAAAGCTAAATTACAAAGTTCGTCCCTATGGTTTAAAAGTCAGAATTCTATCTTTAGGATTTAATAAAACTCTTCGGTCTATTTAGGAGGATTTTATAATTACAAGGACTAATGATAAGGTTTTACCAAACCACAAAGATGAAATTCTAACTTTTGAAATCACAACTCGGAGCAGCCATGAGCGAACGTAAGGAAGGAACTTACAGTTGGTTACAAATGGATATCTCTGAAACGGAACCTGACATCCCGCTTGCCACTTTCTTCTCATTTCTTTCTCAACTCGCCTGGTACACTAGCCCTGGAATGATCATGAAGATCAGTCTAAGACATCAAATTCAAAAGCCCCAAAAGCTCAGCTAGTCAAGTATAAGTAAATACTCGCATGAGATTCAGATATATGCATTGCAACCGATGATGTCAGGAAAAAATAGGAAGAGACCTCGAAGAGAGGAAATACCCAGCATCAGCCATGAAAAGGAAGCCAACGAAACAGCAATTGAATTGTAAAAACTACCAAGCTACAGGATCATCAGGATGTTATCTACAATCTTCTGAGTAATGGAACTCAACACCAGCCCAGACAACCAAAGAGATCAAATTCACATAATTATCCTAATCAACTGGAAATCAATCGAACTGACAAGCAAAGTATACCTCGGTTACCATCAACTCAGAAATGCCATTAAATTAAAATTACCTAAATGATTCAGATTACCCCTTGTAACTACACCACCCCTTAAGAGCAAGACAGCGGTAAGCAACCAAAGAAAACACAAAGCTCGGCAAAAACTAACAATATCCCAGGAGTCAAACTCGCCCAAAACAAGTCAAAATGGCATATCAGGAATTGGCAGCACGTATTTGACCGCAAACGAGCGAGACCCAGTTGGATAAAGTAGGTGAATTGGAAAAATTGGAAGTCCCCCACTTCCCAAATAACGAAGTTGGGTGAGAAATCAACAACAGTTGCAGTAAATAATGAGCATGGAAGCGCTTGCTTACAGATGAGGGCTGTGTTAAAGTGGAAGGTGAAGCAAAGTAAAGGCAGTAGAAGAAGTTTGGATGACGAAGATGGTGGGGGAATTGAGGTGGCGCTCGTGTATTACCGGATTTAAGTGTGGGAAAGGGGAGGGAAAGAGAGGGACGTTTCGTTCGGCTGTGTGTCAACTGACAACCCAATCTCAAAAACCCCCTTCTTTACTTTATTGCGTGGAAATCTTCAACTTTCCAATGGCCAATTATTACCTTCTCCACCTTTTTCTAATTCTGTGTGTGTTAATGAAGGTCAGTGGGTTTGACATTTTATAACATATTTTTTTTGGGGGGTGAGGGTATTGTTCTACGTTAGCTTCTGTTGCAGCAATGTCAGTGATCTACTAATTTTAGCCATGGGACTGAATTTGAAAACACAGACACACCATTGCCCGCTCGCTTTACACTTTGACCAATCTTCTGGCTCACTCAGTTTGAACCACCCAAAATTTTCTTCTTCTTTTGGCCTGTTTGTACCATAATGCAACGCAAAAGGAAATTATTTTTGTTCCAATCTAATGATTAGCCAGTTTATATCCCTTTTTTTAGTATAAAAAATATTAGTATCAAGATTTAAACTTTCTGTTTTCTTGCTCTTCCCTCCCTTAATTGAATCCTTGAAATAAAATTAACTAACACTTTTTATAATAACAGTGATGAAATCAGTAGACAATAGTATCTGTGGACGATAAAAAAATAAGTCTTTAGTGATAAATAGATATTAAAAGTGTGTATCTTCAAACTTAAACCTAACACACAAAATTTAATCATTTGAAACCAATAAACTGAATTAAAATTAAAATAATAATAAAAACTTAAAATTTAATCAAGTTTGTGAAAGTGATATAGATCATATTCCAAATATTGACATGTCACTAAGAGTCTATCAACGTTAAGGGGCCGTTTGGGGGAAGGGTTGAGTTATGGAAGGGTTAGGGTTATGATAAAACTAGTGTTATGATAAAACTAGTTTTATGATAAAAGTTGTTTGGGGGAAGAGTTATATGAGTAGTGTTATGATAAGATGTGTTTGGAAAAGGGTTATGTGATTAGTGTTATGATAGTTTTATGATAAGATGTGTTTGAAGGAAATGTTATGTATGTAGTGTTATGAAATTTATTTTTTATACATTTTTTTTTTAATTCATATTCTAAATCCAACCAAAATTTTGTATATTTAATTTACTAAATTATTCTATTTTCGTAAAAAAAATTTCAATAATTTCTTTAAATGTGACGTCTATTTCTAACCTTTTTTACGTTGTCGTCACGTGCAAATAAATTATTAATTTTTTTAAAAAAGTTTATATTCTAACTCCAATACATAAATTCTGTATATTTAATTTATCTAATCGTTCTAGTTTTCGTAACACAATTTTCCTTAATTTATTTAAATACAGTATGAACTTTTTTTTAAGTAACCGTTTCGATTGAATAAATTACTATTTTTCTTTTAAAGATAAAACATTCTCAGTTTTCTTCTTATCTCAATATTATGTTTTTTTTTCTCCTATTTTTAAATTAAAGGATTGTTATTCCAGGAGCAAAAAAAATGATAAAAAATTATAATAAATCAATGAAAGATATAAAAATAAGGAAGAAGAAAGAGAAAAAAAATTACATTTTGGAAAAATAGAGCATAATTTGATAAAAAATTTAATTCAAAATTTAATTCAAAATTTAATTCAAATAAATCTCACCATTAAATTAATTTTTTTAAAAAGAAAATTCTTATACATTTAAAGTTTAAATACTTCCAAAAAAAAATATTTGTTATACATTTCGTACGTTGTTTAAGAATTATAAAGTTAGTTAATTTAATATTAAATCGTCTTATTTGATTTTGTTTTGATTTTTCTATAAGTCTAATAAAATTCATTTTTTAGAAATTTATTTAACTCAAATTTATCCGAAATAGTTTAGATACATAAAGATTAGTTTTAAAATAAAATATTTGAAAAGGTAAAAAACAAATAAAAGATATAAAAAATTAAAATAATTAAAATAACGAGTACTAAATGCATAAACTAATCACAATTAATATCTATTTAAAATTTATTTTGTAAATAAAATAAATTAAAAACAAAATTATTTTAAGATTATTAAATTAATTAAAAAACAAATGGCATTTAATAAATAAAAGAGTAATTTAAAAAAAATGAAATGATAAAATTAGAGGGAATTGAAAAAGTAAGATTACGGAGGGTTGAAGAGGGATTGAGAATGAAAAGAGAAAGGAAATATGGGTTATGATAAACCTAAAACAAGGGTTATGATAACCCTTCCCCCAAACAAGGGTTAGATTACTATAACCCTAACCCAATAGTGATAATCCTTCTTCCAAACGGCTCCTAAAAGTCTTTTAGATGACAAAATTGATGGAGGTGATGCGACCAAATTTTTAAAACCGAAATAAATATTTTTACATCGGAATAAAAATGATTCTACAAGTAAAAAAGCTAATCAAATGTTTTGACTTCAACAAATGAATAGTATGTGATCTTTCACTTTGGGTTGGATTATTTTCTAAACTATTAATGAAACTCTTGAATACAACGTACAAGAACTGCTTTCATCTTCAACCTCGTGTGAGGTGTGTTTCAAGTTTGTATTTATCTGCAAACTCAAAAAAATTGTTTTTGTACATTTTTCTTCTTTTAGTTATGGTAAAGTAATTTTTTTTGCCACTATAAATTTGATAAATCTTGAGTTTAAAAATTATTTGTGAATTGGTTATCATATTTTTACTTTTATCCTTATAAAAAATGAATCTATGCTTCATGCATTTCACACGTATGGACTACCTCTTATCTGTGTGTACATTATGGTTATGAATGAAAAAAATTAAAAGAGTTCCTAAATTTTCATCAAGTGAGTCAATGTCTTCTTGAACTTTGATTGATGAGATAAACACAATGAATGAAGGTGGAAGAGGTTTGAGAGCAAATTTTGAAATTAGATGAGAGCCAAAAGGGATGATGAAATGATGAAATGATGAAATGATAAAATGATTTGTTGCAGGTGCATTAAAGTCCAAAATCAAGTCTAAAAATTTGATCTGCTCACCTTCCCATATATATTCCTTTATTCCTTGGCATCACCTTCCCATGTTCCTTCCTATCAAAAGATGTTCCCAGGTTAATTAGATCCAATATGTGATGGACCCAAATGTAGCTGCCTAACTGATGGATTATGTCTCTAACAAGCCGTTTACAGAAGGGGAATGGGCTTCGGCATTCCTTACGTTTCTTCTTTCAAGTTTTGTAATATTTTTGTTCAATTTTTTTCTTTCTGTTCTTTTTGTTTTTCTGTCTTTATGCATTCCATTCGTATGTGAACCAAATATTAAATGGGACGACGTTATTATTCTCCCTTGGGATTCTTGGTCATAACATGTGATTGCACTGCATGACCATATACATCCATTATTTCTCTCTCTTTTTCTTTCTCAACTTGAAAGCGAACCTATTAATTTCTTCATCCCTTTCTTTTGACCCAAAACTGTTGCTTTCAAGCTTTCGTGTCTATTTTGCTTTCTCCTTGTTGTGTGATAATGTTATTCTATTACATCTTTTCATTTTGAGAATAAAAGGTTTGGTAAATACTGTGGTAACAAGGTGATTTCTAAAGAATGAAAGTCTGCTGATATTTGCAAACAATTTGCTGCTGTCTTAGCTTTAGTTGGAATTTTAGCTTTAACAAATATAGAACTAATTAATTTGCTCCAAAAACAATTTTTTTAAAAAATTGTTCAATTTATGTCACGAAATGAATTAATACAACCAATTTCATAAAATTGTTGGGTTATAAATTATAAATTAAATTAAATTAAATTTTGATTAAGCTACTTAAATTCTTTGTGGCACAAGTAGTCAAAATATATCATGCTTAAAATACTAATTAAGTTTGATACACACACAATCCATGTTTATGTGTGATAATCATGCCAAAGTTTGCATTTTCCCACAAACTTGATATACAAATCAACCATTTTGACAGGTAAGATCAAAGAATTGTTAACACATTATCTTATCTTAACTTTGACAAAATTTAATAGAATTGTAGCTCAAGAGTTTCAATTTTGCACGTTATCCACAAATATATTTTTTATGTCAATGAATATTTATTGCAGTAGTTCAAATGAATATTGAAAATTATTGTAACTAAATGTGTAGAAATTAGAGGATCTTATATTTATAGTTGATTAAAACAGTGCTATTAATATTCCCAAAATACAGGATAATTAAAACTTATTCACACTTAAACCCTAAACTAAAATTAGATTAAAAATCTTCCAGTAGTATGAAATGGTAATTGCCAAGAAAATTGGTGTGGTGGCCAATAAATAATTGACACGTCTCCAGTCAGACAAGACTGCCAACCTGACTTAATTGTTTATTTATTATCATTTTAGCTAAGTCTTGTGACTCAAATTTCAACACCTACCCTACACTAATCTAAAAATGCCTTTTCAACTCTTGCAATCATCTAAAAATTCATTTAGGTTTTAAAATATTTTTACTTTTTAGTTTTGAATGCAAATTTTGCTTTTAAAATAGAACAAATTGTTCTATTTTTCTTCAATATTTTAAAAGGCGTATTTAAAACATTTGAAGATTGTTATTAATTTTTCAGTTTTAGAAAAATAGTTAATTGATTTTTCTTTTTCATATTGTGATGATACTCATAATTGTTGAAGCATATAAAAGTGACACTCAGGTTTGTTATATTAGTCAAAGTAAGCATTGTTGTAAGAATGTTAATTTCTATATGTAACAATATATTAGTATTGATGCTCTAACGCCCACGTTTTAATTTGTTTTTCTTACCTTTACTTTGCAGCTGCGAGTCTAATACTCGTGTAATATCCCCAAGCTTTATTGACCTATCAAGCTATGCCACCTTTTTTCAAAAAAACTGAACGGTGTATTTGACCATTATTGCTAATACGAATAATTTTTGTACATGATACAAAATGGTATGAAAATGGAGGATATACCTTACATGTACATATGTGTGTAAGTTGATCTAACCATATATATATATATATTATTTTGTTCCATTTGGGTGTGGGGGATTAGGGGTCCTTTTAAGGACATCTGGAAAGAAAGAAGGTTCTATACCTTTTTCCAATTTTCTCTTTGCTTCGTTTTCATTGGGAATTTTTCCTTTCCCTTCAAATTTCCAACCCAACCCATTTCCGGGAAACCGCGGCTTGTTTGTTTCCCAAGCAAAATTCTCCAATCCGTACATCCTTATATATAAATACACCACCACACACCATATATCTTCCACTCCAAAATCACTCAAATTATAAAACTTCTGATTACCTCTCCATTGGAAGGGTGAAAAAAAGGAGAAAATTCCCGATGATTGTAACAGGCAAAAAACAGGCAAAGAGAAGCAAGAAATCGGCGGGGGCGGGTTTCAAAGTCGTGTACATTTCGAGTCCGATGAAGGTGAAAACCAGCGCCTCGAAGTTTCGATCTCTTGTCCAGAAACTCACCGGTCAGGACTCGGATGCTGAGAGATTCATGGAGATGGCATCGGGTGGCAGTGATGGGAATGGAGAATGGTGGGCATCGGCGTCGTTCGTTGACCACCAAGTGATGGGCGAGGAGGATGTAATGGTGGGAGGAAAGGTGGAAGCGGGGGTTGGGGGTGTGAGTCCGCTGGATGAATTGGCGTTTCTGCAGAATTTGGATGGGAATTATGCAGAAATGTTGAATGGGTTTTGGCATGATTCTTCGACGGCAGAAAGTGAGATGCCAGGTTTGAGTGCACTGCTGTAGTTTCGGAGTAGTTCATAGTTTCTCCCATTTTTTGATTTTTTGTTTTAACTAAAATGATTTGTATAGATAGATGAAACCTTTCCCAGCCCTTTTTCTTTGTCCACATATAGTTCATATTGTTTTGAATATAATATATACGATCATTTTGAGAATTTATATCAATGTTCTTATGTGTGTGTTTGTTATCCACTGCACTCAGTTTATTATCAAAGGATGGTCACATGATCTCTAACCTGATCCTACTCTGTAGTTTATAATTATGTACGTCTCTTTTTAAATTTGTGAAAAAACTCAACTAAAATTTGGATTGTTAAAATCTGATACACATCTTGCTATCAAAAGTTAATTAAATTTCATATATCTCCTATCAGACCCTGAAAATCTTCTAATCTTGTTTTTGGTAGATTCCTGAATTCTAAAGGATCTTAATCGAGGATTTATATGATACATAAAACTACAAATTTAGGTCCCATTTGATAACGTTAGTATTTGTGTTTTAAAGTTACGTTGGTTTTGTCGGTGGGTAGAATATTTTCGATCAAAATTTTGAAGTTTCGTTGGCCTATGGTTATGAGTTCTTTGGATGCATTTTTTTTATTTTTCTTTTTCCTTTATGTATTCTTTTACCTCGCATTCACATTTACACACATTTTTATAATATACGTATGATGTTATATTTTGTATAATCTATTATTAAAAATGATGAATTGTGGTGTATAAATAAGCGACGACCAAAGTTTCATTCAAGTAATTGTAACAATTTTCATAAAATTTATTGAAATTTCCATCGACGTCAATAATTCAAACCTTAATTTTTTCACCGTTTTTTACAATGATTTTTTAATTTTTCTTAGGGTATCAACATGGTTGAAAAGTTAATAACGAAACAAATAAATTAATAGGTAGGAGTAGTGCTAACTATAGATGTCCAATTTAAGTTAATGGAGTTAAGCTTGCATGTAAGCGTTTTGAGATAGTGCAAGGAAAGTGGCGGAAGGCAAAGGAATTAGACAACCCGTTGAGAGAAAATGCAACATGATACAAAAAAGATAACGAGAAAGGAAGACAACAATAGACCCTTAACCAATTATCATGTAACGAACTAGGCGGAGAGAAGCTTGATTAGTCATAAACATGTGTTAAGAATGCTACTAAACTAACACGTGTAACACACTAAGTAGGGAGCAGTCAATACTAAAGGAAGTGTGATGCTTACTAACTTGGTTTAAGAGAGTATAAACATGTTAGATAAAGAGGAAGTTCTACCATAGGATTAAAATGTGAAGTTTTATTATAGGAACATGCGACAAGAGGAAAGAAGATTTTAGGCAATAAGAAGAGAGGGAAAAAAAGGGCAAGTAACCAATCAAAATAAAATAAAGATTTAAAAAATGTGTTTACGACCACAGTCATGAATTTATTATATTGTCTAAAAGCACAAAGTAATGATCGAGCACATACGGTATTGATTGCCATGTGAGTATAAATATATATATTTTTTATATTTTTCACGCGAACTTTTAGTTATTTATCAAAATCATGTATCAACATGTCAATTTAGGATTGTTTACTGTCAAACGATCACAATTTAGTTCAATTTCAAAATCTTTATAAATTTTGAAAGTTATAATATATGATTGAATGAACGAATAATGAATATTGCTACGAAGTTTGTTTGAATGTAAAAGTGTTTTGTGCATGTTGGATAGCATTAATACATTCCAACGTGATTGAATGAATGGAGAATGACAAGTTACAATATTAAATTGGTGGAAGAGATATTGTTATTTCTATTTAGGAGATATGATATTCAAGGCACCAATGCCTATATTGTACAAAAGAGAGAGAGAGAGAGAAAGAACTGAGTAGTAACTAATTGTGCATCTCAAACCACATTTTCAGTTATTATAAGAATGGGTCTAAATTGTTTTAGAAGTGTTAAAAGAATATAAGATTAAAAGAGAGAGAATTTTGGAAATAAAAGAAAACAATAGGATAAGTAAAAACATGATTTTATGGAAGAGAAACAAAGTCATGGGAAGTTGAAAAGGAAAATATGGAATTTATGTGAAGATGTTTGCATCAATGGCCTCAAATGAACCAAAATCACCTTTTGTTTATGTATAAATTAACTCACTCTAACTGTATTCTTCTCCTGTAGTTCTCAGTTTGCAACTTATCTGGATAGATAACCTAAAATAAGAGGTCCAAATGAAAACAAATGAGATTATTTATAACACTAATTAAATATAATATCATCATTATCTAAAATGATTACTTTAATCTTAAATCCATTATTCTTCTCTTTTCTTTGGTTGAAATGTCTTCTTCTTCATTTCTTATCCTACAATTTTCTCTTTTTTTGCAGTTCTTCTTTCAATTTTCTTTTTTGCGTTTTCTCTTATGGATTTTTGTTTCTTTAAATATCGAATATGAGAGTAGCAGCAATCATAGAAGGTAAAATAAAGTGTAGAGAATCAAACATGGAACATTTGGTAGGAGGCTACCATAGAACATATAACATGAAATATGGAGCACCAAAGTGTGGAATTATCAGCGAATAAATTTAAAAGAGGAATTGGTAAAATTAACGCAGAGTAAAAGACCGATTTTCATTTACTTTGAAAATATTGGAGGCATCTGTAGAAACTAGAAATCACCCAATTTATGCATATGTAGAACCCAACAAATGGTTTTTTTCCCTCTAAAACCTTCTTCCTCTCCCTTGGATTATTTTGTTGATTGATTCTCTCCACTTTACCATTTGTGGGCAAAGCTATAGTTAGCTGAATTCTTAATTAATTAGCAATTTCGTCTGTGAAACTACGCCGATGGATCTGCCATACCACTTCCACTTCCCTCAACTACACCTTCTGGCATAATCCACATCAATTGAGGTTAAATTCGTAGCTAAAACTCACCTGGGTCTGTTTCTGTTTGGCTTGGTTTCTTATAGGTAAGTTCATAGGGGTCGAAGATCACTGGAAGTGGAGGAAATGAAAGTGCCCTGTTGTTCCGTGTGCCAGAATCGGTACAACGAGGAAGATAGAGTGCCGCTTTTACTTCACTGCGGCCATGGTTTCTGCGCGGATTGTATGTCTAGGATGTTCCTAGCCTCGTCTGACTCGAGGCTGTCTTGTCCGAGATGTCGCTACGTGTCGGTTGTTGGGAATTCCATCCAAGCGCTACGCAAGAACTTTGCGGTGCTTGCATTGATCCACTCCAGCTCGAAAACGGCAGTGGCGACATCAGAATTCGATTGTGATTTCACGGATGACGATGGAGACGACGGCGAGGGTGAGGTGAATGGCGATGAGGAATCGCTCTCTCGCCGCCGATGGAGTGGCGGCTCCTGTACATCGACCTCGGGAGGTTGCGGACCGGTGATCGATATTGGAGTACATAAGGATTTGAAGCTATTGCGTCAGATAGGGGAGGGTCGGAGGGATGGCGTTGAAATATGGACTGCTATGCTTGGCGGTAGGGGAAGTGGGAGCACAAGGTGTAGGCACCAGGTTGCTGTGAAGAAAGTGGCAGTGGGTGATGACATGGATTTGGGTTGGGTTCTTGAGCAACTTGAGAGCTTGCACAGGGCATCGATGTGGTGTAGGAATGTGTGTACATTTCATGGGGCAATGGAAATGGATGGCTCCTTGTATCTAGTTATGGATAGGTGTTACGGTTCTGTTCAATCTAAGATGCAGGAGAACGAGGGGCGGCTGACATTGGAGCAAATACTGAGGTTTTGATTTGATCTTGTAGATGGAATTGCTTGTTCTTAATTGTTTCTTTATTATACATCTAACACTACCATTATTTTCACGGGATGGGCTCATTTTTTGTACTGCCCTTAGCATTTGAGTGTATTCTTTGGCCCCCATTTTGTATTTTGATGCTTTGATAATGCAATTGTTTGTTTTTGTATTTTTCTTTCACTTGAATAACTCACACAAGAATTGGTCGCTTCAGGCATGCTCCAGATTGTGGCAGCTGGTTGAACCTTAGGATGGTAGTTAAAGTAAAATTGTAGCTAACTCACTACACGTTAGACACTAAAATAAAAAATGATTAGGGGTAAATTGATAGCTTTGCTTGGGATAATGGCATCTGTGCCAGTGACGTTTATATCTTGAATCTAGGTAGGGACGGCTGCTCTGTGTATCAGTACCTAAAATGCTATGTTAGTTTTCTAGCAATTGGAGTTTATTTTTAAAAAAATATTTATGAAAGGGTGTAATTCTATCTCACTTTATTAGACCTTCGACTCCTAAATAAGGAGAATGTTAACCTCTTTTATTGATACAAGCCTAAAGTAGCTCAATAACAACAGAAGATGGTTGAAAGAGAAAACCCGTTAGAGCTCAAAAATTTGAGATAAAAAAAAAAGTATTGAAGAGGTCAGGTCTTTCAATTTTATCCAATGGTCACTTATAATCTGGAATAGGCAGTTGGAGGTGTTTCATTTTGATCAGCTCTTTCCTAGCTCATCAAAGGATTCTGAAACGCAGGGTCTTTGTTTCACAAATAGGATATGCATGAGCTATTATGGCAAGTGATTTTTGGTCTTTCATATAAGTAATTGAGACTGAGTATAATAGAAGAATCTAGAAAAATGAAGTTAAAAATTTGGATCAAGTCTGGGCATGGTGCTGTGGGCCTGCTTGAGCCAGAGCATTCTTATTGAAAGGGATTGTAAAAATCAAAATAATTTCAAACTCTGTAACCTTTAAATTTGTTTGGATCCCCAGAAGTTCACCGAGTTTTAACCATAAATGACATGCGAAAGAGCTACATATATATAGATTTTATATTAATTTTTTTTTTTTGCTTCCATCTCATTTACCAAGAGAAATCAGCTTTTTTAGGAAACAGAAGCAACTATTATTGGCATTAGCTTTCTATGAACTTTCTTCACATTGTACATGCATTTGCCAATTCTAGGTATGGTGCTGATGTTGCAAGAGGTGTGGCGGAACTGCATGCAGCTGGTGTTGTGTGTATGAATATAAAGCCATCAAATCTTCTTTTGGATGCTACTGGTCATGCAGTGGTTTCTGATTATGGACTTGCTGCTATACTAAAGAAACCTATGTGCTCAAAAGGTAGATCAGATTGTGATTCATCGAGGATGCACTTGTGCATGGAATGTGCAATGCTTAGTCCACACTACGCTGCTCCTGAAGCATGGGAGCCTGTTAAGAAGTCATTGACGTTCTGGGATGATGGGCTTGGTATGTCTGTAGAATCAGATGCTTGGAGTTTTGCCTGTACGTTGGTGGAAATGTGTACTGGTTCCATCCCGTATGTGTGGCTACATAATCCTGTAAAGTGATGTTTCTCTATCTTTCATCAGTTCTGGTTATCAGGTAGTTTTATCAGTATTGATTTTGTTCTGCAGGTGGTCTGGTTTATGCACAGATGAAATTTACCGAGCTGTTGTAAAGGCTAAGAAATTACCTCCGCAATATTCAAGCATTGTAGGTGTTGGAATACCTAGGGAATTGTGGAAAATGATCGGCGATTGCCTGCAGTTCAAGTCTTTGAAAAGGCCTACGTTCAACAAAATGCTAACTACATTCCTTCGCTATTTACAAGAGATTCCACGAAGTCCTTCTGCAAATCCTGATAAGTAAGCAATTCAAATGCCTGTTGTCACATTAGAATGTCTCTTTGCATTTCTGGAGCTACTGCTTTAAGAGCCAAGACAGCTATTGTTGCTTTTATTCTTGTTTTCTTACCCAGAATTCTCATCTTATTGGTGTAAAAGCAGTGACTTAGCTAAATTCTCTGGGCTCTATATCACGGACTCTGAAACCTCTCTCATGTCTGATTTGGAGGTTTTTCGATATAACCTTGGTCATCTGCATCGCCTTGTGTTTGATGGAGACTTCAATGGTGTTAGGCAAGTTGATCATTGCCCAAAAATTGTTGTGGTTCTTTTGCTAAAAAAACACGATACAGCTAAATTGTAATTCCTTCCTTTTGGTCATTCAGGGATCTTCTTGTGAAAGCTGCTTTCAGAAACAGTAGCAGCTTCATCTCTAAATTGTTAGAAGCTCAAAATGATGAGGGTCAAACGGCTCTCCACTTGGCTTGTCGACGGGGCTTTGCTGAAATTGTAGAGGTTATTTTGGAGTTCAGGGAGGCTAAGGTCGACATTTTGGATAAAGATGGAGATCCTCCACTAGTGTTTGCTTTAGCTGCAGGATCCCCAGAATGTGTTCGTATTCTCATTGAAAGAGGTGCTAATGTTTGTTCAAGGTTGAGGGAAGGGTTTGGTCCATCTGTTGCTCATGTCTGTGCCTATCATGGCCAACCTGATTGCATGCGTGTAGGTCTTTGTTAAACTCTATTTATCAGATGTCATTTGGGTAGAATCTCTTTTCTAGTGTACAGAATTTGATCAGATCCTTTCATACTGAAATCTGTGTAGGAGTTACTGTTGGCTGGAGCTGATCCAAATGTAGTTGATGATGAAGGTGAATCAGTTCTGCACAGAGCAGTCACCAAGAAATATTCGGATTGTGCTCTGGTCATTTTGGAAAATGGGGGATGCAGATCAATGGCTTTATTGAATGCAAAACATCTTACGTAAGTAAAACATCTTCTTAATCCAAGGTTTCATTTTATTTGTTTTTTAAGATCTTTCTTGACTTGTTATTAGTTCGTTTGGGGTTTTCTTGACCCCTAACATTAGGTTGTCTCTCTCATTCTTTTTGAATATATGGTCTTTTATCCTATATTTTCAGATTTTTCTGGAGTTGTAAATTAAAATGTCTCTGGATTGAGTGATTGTGCAGAAATACAGTATGAATGTTTCTGGAATTTTTATAAATTGATAAATGGTATTTAAAGTGTGCACCTTGCCCGTGTGTTCTTGTGCAATAGAAATGGGAATATTTTGGTGTAATTATAGTGCTGCTGTTCCACTGGCTGTTGTTTTGTGGCTTGTAAAATATTGTCTTACTAACATTTTATTGAGAGTGCATTTGGATGCTGTTGCCAGTAGAAACTTGAAAGTCAAAATATTCGATAATATCTAAGGATTATATATATTTATATATATGAAACATTTTTTATGAAGATAAAGCTCCAATTCCTAATTCCTAAACATCATTTTTGAATTCTTTACTGTTTGCATTCTTCTTTGTGATTATTGTAAAGGCAATTGGAAGGCTTTAGAAAGCTAAGGCCCCGTTTTATAAACATTTGATTTTTGGTGTTTTGTTTATTGAAAGTTAAGCCTATGGACAATATTTTCACCGTCAAATTTCTTTCTTTGCCATCTACTATTTAGCCATGGTTTTAAAGATTTGAAAACTAAAAAAAAGTAGCTTTTAAGAACTTGTTTTTGTTTTTCGAATTTGCCTAAGAATTCAACCATTGTACTTAAGAAAAATTGAAATTATTGTAAGAAATGGGGAGGCAATAGACTTGATTTTCAAAAACCAAAATAGAAAACGAAATGGTTACCAAACAGAGCCTAAATCACATTGTTTTCCAATTTTAGTGATATTATGAACTTCTCTGTGGACTGGAAAATGCGTTGTTTTGATTTGGGAAAGATCCTTGAATTAGTAACGATTTTCTTTGTGCTTCTACAACCTCGTTCTTCGTAAAGATACTTTTATCAAATCTATTTTGCATTGGAATGATTATCCTTCCATGACTTTTGCAGTCATGATCTGCTTCCATAACCTCTCTCTTCTGAATTTTATGAATTCTTCTTAAACTCTTATATCTGTGGATAATATGTTATATTTCTTATAAAAAAGGAACCTTTTCTATAAAGTACAGTATCCTGGTGACATGCCAGCATGGGTGTGGTGCACTTTGAAAAACACTGCATGTGTTGAATATCCTACAACCCATCCCTAAAGACGAAAATTTCTTCCACCTAGGTGCTTAGCTGTCACATTTTTGATAATTGGAGTCTAGACTAGACTTTATATGTCTTCGTTGGATTCATTTTGAACTTCATTATGAGGCTAGTTTGAGAAACTTGTTTGGATTATTTTTATTTATTATTGTTTTCTGGCTTAACTTTCAGAATACATGATATAAACTCATATTCATTTTCTCGGTTGATTTATCCTTTTAGGATAGTGTTTCTTCCCTCTACCAACTAGTGGCACATGTACAATATTATTTCATGGAAAAATTGGAAGGAGCATCTTTATATTTCTGTTTATTCTGTTTTCAGACCCTTGCACATGTGTGTGTCAACATGTAATGTTATCGTCGTTAAAAAGTGGATAGAAATTGCAACTGCTGAAGAGATTGCCGAGGCAATTGACATACCAAGCTCAGCTGGAACTGCATTGTGTATGGCTGCTGCTCTAAAAAAAGATCGTGAACGTGGTAATAATAGCAATTTGTTAATTGATATTGGTAATAGTTGCATTTAATGAAATTCATAAGCCAGCCAACTCATGGATGGTAAGAGTTTTAATTTGTAAAGGTAGGCAATGAATTTAAAATCCATTAGACCAAATTCTGCTTTTGAGTTTTCTGATCGTAGTAATAAGCCCAGTGGATATAGAGGAGTTGGTTTTGCGTTCAAGAGGAGTTTTATGAGTATTTAGAAATTCAGTAAATGAGTCCTCTGATGTAGCTTGTTTTCAGCGTTCTATTTATTTTCCAAAGTGAATTTAACATCCAGGAATTAACAAAGTGCGTCTTGTAGGTCCTATTTGATATTACTTGGCATGACTTTCTCCTGTTTGTTTCTTATAAAAAAATAAATTAATGATGCCCATTATTGTAATTGTGGACCTATGCTCACTAAAAAAAGTGAAGCTAGGGCATTTGTCTATTTACCTGAATAGCTCAAGTGTTTCATTAATCTGTACTTCCATATGGTGATGGTAGTGTAATTCTTTTGTGATTCTTACCAGTATTGCTCCTGATTAGTTTCTCCTCTTGGATTATTGGTATTTTTTGAAACAAGAAAATGACACTTTTCATTAAGAGAACGAAAAAAGGTTGATGCTAATACAAACATCAATTGCAAAAAACATAAATCACAAAATAAAACAGAGTAACATAATATCAAAATGATAACAAAACTAATGAGGAAAGATGAAGGCATCCGAGCCAATAGATATCTTAAATGGAGTAACCAGCAAACTTCTTAGATATAGAATACCACAAAGAACTTGGATTATTTGTGTATCCTTCTAAATCCAGTGAACTAAAAGTTCTGCACAAACCTGCCGTTGGAAGTGGATTATTGCTTTTGTAAGGAGCATCGAGAGTAATTTTCTGGCAAAGAAACAATTTCATTTATAAATGAAATAGGGGATTAAAACTCCAAACACCTTATCTGTGAATTGTATCCAGAACTCCAAACACCTCAAGGAGGTCAAGAGTATCAATCATCCATATTTAGGTTATGCTAATGTATCCAGAGCACAATAATCAATTCTGTGAATCTTGTCACTATTTCTGGCTTGTGAGTCTCTGAACTTAGTTTTTGTTTTCTTGTTGTTTTTCAACCATTGGGAAAATATATAAGTTTTTTTGGGGTGATAGTGGAGAAGTTGATGGATAAGTCACTGCCTGTTGACAGAGCCATACGTGGATCTTGTATGCTTTAAACTAAATAGTAGATGCCCACGCTTTGAATTTTCTTATTTAACTTCTACTTATGTAGAATGCCAAATAACTTACTTTACAGATGGGAAGCGAACATCTTTGATTGTTTTATTTGAAAACTAACTTTTTCTTAATAAATATCAGAGACAATTTATATTGCCCACCATAGCACCTTAAATGATTTGGAGGAAGCCATGTGTAGGTTTGATCTTTAGTGGGCCATTCCTTTAAAGTTGGCTATCTTCTATTCCCACCTTCCTTATGGTTTTATTTCAGTCTAAGTGTTGGGCTTTGTCATCCTGACTTCTGGTTGATACTTGAGGCCTCATAGGAGACCGGAAAGTGTAGGATAGGAGAATTTCTAGAAGGAAAAAGAGAGCAGACTATGCATCTTGGTGCAGTTCCATTTATAGTTCTAATTTTCTTTTAAAACATTTATTTAAAAATTTTATTGATCATCTCAATGGATGCTTTGAGTTAGTATTAGTCTATAAATTTACCGGCTGCTATGTTTTCCTTACTCTCCCCTTTCATCTTCCCTTCTTTTAAACAATAAATGACTTGAACTGGGATCTCATTGGTTATTGCATATTTTATTTCTGGCACTATTTTCCCTAATTCCAGCAGCTGTCCTACTTATTTGTTACTTCATGCTGCTTGTAGAGGGAAGAAGTCTAGTTAAGCTATTGCTTCATGCTGGAGCAGATCCAGCTTCCCAGGATGCCCAGCATGGACGGACAGCTCTTCATACTGCTGCAATGGCTAATGATGTTGAATTGGTTAAGGTATTGAAACGAGTATACAGATAATGCTGGTGCACGTGGATCTTAAGAATAAGATTTTTTTTGAAAAGGAGACAAGCTTCTTTATTGATATAAAACTCAGAGTACAAGAGAATTATACAACTTTTTTTCCTTGCCCTTCATTTTCCAGGATTTCCAAACTATTGAGTTCTGATTTGTTTTAATTACTTGGTTAGCTTATTCTTAATGCGGGGGTTGATGTCAACATCTGCAATGTGCACAATACGATACCCCTTCATGTAGCCCTAGCCCGAGGAGCTAACTCATGTGTTGGATTGCTCTTGTCTTCTGGGGCAAATTATAATTTGCAGGTTTGTTCTTCGAACCCCC
This sequence comes from Cucumis sativus, assembly GCF_000004075.3. Classification (NCBI taxonomy): domain Eukaryota; kingdom Viridiplantae; phylum Streptophyta; class Magnoliopsida; order Cucurbitales; family Cucurbitaceae; genus Cucumis; species Cucumis sativus. The sequence continues at coordinate 28,996,276 of NC_026659.2, read as the reverse complement.
CCCAGAAAAAAAAAGGAGATAGAAAGAGAAACGGAACAATATTTTTGTGTTAGGAAGTGAAACCCATTTTTTTCCCACGTACAATGCATGTGATAATCAACAAATCAAAGTTGGAACACATGTTAAGAGTATATTGAATAGTGTACGAGCTTCATTCACTAAGGATGTCTAATGCTATGAGCTTCTTGTTGGGAATATTTCTTATCGACTTTTCACTTTGTTAATTCTTGGGTTTCTGGTTTTTGATAATATAATGTGCATATTACCATATCTTCGTAAGATATTTTATCTGCATTATTCATATCAGTGTATGTTTCCAATTTTTAAAGCTGTGCTTTCCGATGACTATTACATTTGAGTTTTATGGTTGATACTTTGTCTTCTTCTCTTTCATAAGGGGAATTTCTTATGCTGTCTTCTTACAATTCTTGCTAATTGCTGTTAGGATGATGAAGGCGATACTGCTTTCCATATTGCAGCAGATGCAGCCAAAATGATACGTGAGAATCTTCAGTGGCTCATTGTGATGCTTAGGAACGCAGATGCTGCTGTTGAAGTAAGAAACCACAGGCAAGTACCCATTGGCTGTTGCGTACTATTAATGTTGTGGGCATAGAAAGGAGAATAAAAGTATAACTTTTAGTGATGTGAAAATTTAACTGGTGACAGTGGCAAGATGTTGCGTGACTTTTTAGAGGCCCTTCCTCGGGAATGGATTTCTGAAGAACTCTGGGAGGCGTTGGCGTGTAGGGGCATTCATCTGTCTCCTACAATGTAATTTCTAGACGTTACTTCATTTTTCCATGTACCAAAATAACTGCATGCTCCTACAATTATTCATGTTCGCTATTGTGAGAATTACTTTTTTTTCAAAAGAATTATTTTAGTTTTTTTTTTTAATTTTAATATGAAACATTATTATGAGAATTACAGTTTGTAAATTTTGAATCATGGCTAGATTCGAAATTGGTGACTGGGTAAAATTCAAAAGAACGATTGCAGCTCCTACATATGGTTGGCAAGGTGCAAAGCATAAGAGCGTTGGATTTGTGCAAAACATCTTGGACAAAGACAACCTCATGGTTTCATTTTGCTCCGGAGAAGTTCATGTGTTAGCAAACGAGGTTATAAAAGTCATCCCGCTGGATAGAGGACAGCATGTGCAACTTAAAAATGATGTAAAAGAGCCCAGGTAAATATGCACACCAATTTCTATGCATATTAGGTGATCATGTTCTAGTGGCTTCATGAAAAGTGATTCTGTAGTCATATTTTGCACTCTGTTTTATTAGCCTAGAAGAATAAAGGAAAACTATAAACTGCATTTTTTTCTTTGCATTAATGTATGCATGCAGCTAATTCACATCAGATATGGAACGTGATTATTTTGATGCTTTTCAGAACAAGGGTTTATTACTTCCAAGAGGAATTTACAAGGGAAATCACAAAAAAGACTTCTTAATTTGTTAGGATCAGGAAATTCTTTAATATGTGGTTCATTTGATTGGAAGAAATAGGGGAACACTTACAGGATGGATAGGAATGGACGCTCAGCTCTCTGATGAATAATAATGAAAAATAGGATAGGTAGTTTGTGGCAAGTGATGTTTTTTAAAGCTCAAGGCGTAATAAAACATAATAGTCTTTTGGAGCTCAAGCGCAAGGCATAGAAAAATGTGTTTCTTTTTATAAACTGACACTATAAATAAAAGTAGATAAAGAAGAGAAAGCATAATTGAAGTAGAAATATGGAAAAAAAACCCTAAACACAAGAAAATTTCTATTTGCTTAATAAATTTGATATTATTAGTTAATAAAAGAAAAAAAAACCCTAATTGTTACTATATTTAAAAGTAACGAAGAAGACCTAAGGCCTGGCTTTAAGCCTGATTTACAAAAGGTGTGCGAGCCTCACCTTTTGAAGGTGAGGTTCCATAATTGCACCTTGAGCCAAGGTTCACCTAGGCCTGCACCCGGAGGGCTTTTTAAAACTAACGAATAGTTTGAATTTTAGCACACTTAAATGCTAAACACACTTAAATGCTTCTCTTGCGCACTTTTGCAAATTTTCGCACACTTAAATGCTTATCTTTTTGGGGCTTTTTCCTTTGTTTTTTTCACTTTTCTTAATAAAAGTTGGTTTCCTAAAGTAAATCAGGTTAACATTGAGAAAGGACAGTTACATTACTTTTTGGTTGAAGTTGCTCAACTATAGGGCATTGAAACAATTAGGATTCTGCATCTCTTGGTCCTCCCGGTCGTAATAAATGTATGTTCTCTCCAAGTCTCCCACAGAGTAGATATTTTTCAGAATGTAAATCATAATGTCAGAAGCCTATACAATAATTATTTGCTTTTCTTTAGAAGTTTCTTTAGCATATGGCCAACAATCAGTTGGAGACAATTTATATTGCTAAATTATCTGAAGAGTTGAATAAGGGGGTTGTGAACTACAAAATAAACTAACGTGTTTAGTTTTCCTTTCTTTGGCAGTCTGCTTTCTTAATGATGGTGTTGTAGCTCATGAAAGTTTTGATTTCTGGCTAAGATAGCATCAACCACAACAAAAATATTGATACATGAGAGAAAACAATCAGAAACCCTTTTTCTGTTAGGTCAAGCAAAAAAGTTTCAAGCCTTGATAGTACTAGTAGGGTTTCTCATAAACCAATGCTGAACAAAAAGTAAAGTAATTTCTTTGGAAGGCATAACTCATAGTGTTTGCTTATTATTATTATTATTTTTAAAATTTATTTAAATTAAGGAGGTGCTCGTGCTCCTAGACTCAACTTTTTTGGAGAAGGGAAGATTTTGGCAGGCTAGCTTCTTTGCTATATTGTGGTGTCACGAGGATAGGGATGTGTCAAGGTTCAATGCCTCCCTGTGCGGGTGTCAATCATTAGATCTTTTTGTAACTATGATCTTACTTTGATTTAGTTGGATTGGAGGGGTTCTTTATTTTAAAATTTTTTGAAACAGAAATGAAACATTTTAAGATAAGAAAAGAGGCTAATGCTCAAAATACAAGCATACGACACTAAATAGGAGAAAATACATAGAAATATAGAAGAGCTACAAGTACAAAGCAAATTAAAAAAGAGACCAATCCTTCAAAATCTAATTGAGATTAAAATGCAATACAAAAAAATACGAGGAAAAGATCAATCCAAATGAAGTGGCATCCAAAATCATCTATAGAAAGCAAACCATCCAAGAGTCTTCTAAACCATCCCTTTTCCTGTTGGAGCTTTCCTCCCTTTTTAACGAACACAATGATGTGAGTCATGCTTAACCGAGTTTTAATATGCAACGTTTATATCATGTTACTGATTGACCAAAAAGCTTAAGCTGGTGAGTTATGGTAAATTTAATTATATCGCCACTTTAACACTCCCCTACTCTTGTAGGCTTGTAAGTTCATAGAAGACCTTTGTAATCTAAGGAAATGAAATTACAGAGTTTCTAACACATGACCTCTTGTTTTGGTACTATGTTCAACAACCGATTGGTTTGAAAGCTTAAGCTGGTGGATTATGGTAAATGTAACTGTATCAACACCTTAATTCGTCATGCCTCTCATTTTCTCCTTTGAAAAGTGCATCATTGGAATTGTAGGTTGTATGGGTCTCTCATCTTTGTTGGGCTTTGTTATTTTTTTGTATTCACTTGCACATTCTTCCATTGTCTCGATTAAAGCTCTATTTCTTGCTATATTTTTTTAGGTAACTATTTCTTGGTTTTTTCTTTGTATGTCTTTGTGAGTAACTTATTTGCTTTTCTCAAGATAATGAAGTTATTCTCCATTTTAAAATTTAGACATAAAATTTGATCCATGTTGGAGACACGATCTATCTGTGCCTGTTTGAAGCTATTAATCTTACTTATTTCTATTGATACTAATTTATCTGTGTTATATTAGGTTTGGGTGGCGTGGACAATCACGTGACAGTATTGGAACTGTTTTATGTGTAGATGATGATGGGATCCTCCGTGTTGGATTTCCTGGAGCATCCAGAGGATGGAAAGCTGATCCTGCAGAAATGGAAAGAGTTGAGGAATTTAAGGTTGGAGACTGGGTTCGCATCCGTCCCACTCTCACTACAGCAAAGCATGGGTTAGGGTCTGTAACACCAGGTAGCATTGGTATAGTTTACTGTAACAGGCCTGATGGTAGCTTATTGTTAGAACTAAGTTATCTTCCAAATCCATGGCATTGTGAACCAGAGGAGGTCGAACCTGTTATTCCTTTTAGGGTAATGTTATCTATTTGTATATTATTACAGGAACTTTTTCTTTTCTTCTTGTCCCTTAATTGGTTGTTCAATTTTCTGATACTTAAGATCCTGACTACAGATTGGGGATCGGGTGTGTGTTAAGCGCTCTGTTGCAGAACCTAGATATGCTTGGGGTGGCGAGACTCATCATAGTGTGGGAAGAATTAGTGAAATCGAGAGTGATGGTCTCCTCATAATTGATCTACCAGATCGTCCAATTCCTTGGCAAGCTGATCCTTCTGACATGGAAAAGGTGGATGATTTTAAGGTAAATTTCTTTTCTCCGTGTGTTTTTACCTCATTATTTGATTATGCTGTTCTCTCTCCTCCTCTGATGGGGTTCTATTTCTTAAATGCCATTATTTTTCATAGGTCGGTGACTGGGTCAGGGTGAAAACTTCAGTGTCATCTCCAAAATATGGATGGGAGGATATCTCAAGGAACAGCATTGGAGTTATACACATTTTGGAGGAGGATGTAGAGATGGGCATTGCCTTTTGCTTCAGGAGCAAGCTTTTCATTTGCTCTGTGACTGATGTTGAGAAGGTGCCTCCTTTTGAAATAGGTCAAGAAATACATATATTACCTTCTGTTACTCAACCTCGTCTAGGATGGTCGAACGAAAGCCCTGCTACTGTTGGAAAAATATCTAGAGTTGACATGGACGGGGCATTGAATGTGAGCTTATCATACTGCTGCTTTTTTTGCATTTATGATGAATATTTTGTCTCCATTACGGAGTAGAACATCTCATAAGAAGCCACAAGTTTGTTATTGATATTTTAGTTGCCCATCCACATTCTGGACTAAGATTCGTTGATTTTTCCTTAGGTCAAGGTGGCTGGGAGACAGAGTTTATGGAAAGTTTGTCCAGGGGATGCAGAACAACTTTCGGGATTTGAAGTTGGTGATTGGGTACGTTCAAAGCCTAATACAGGTAATAGGCCTACTTATGACTGGAATATTGCTGGAAGAGATAGTTTTGCAGTGGTTCATAGTGTACAGGACTGTCTATTCCTTGAGTTGGCTTGCTGTACTCGTAGAAACAGGTGGCTTGCTCATGCTTCAGATGTTGAAAAGGTTCCATCCTATAAAGTCGGGCAGTATGTTCAGTTTCGCCCTGGACTATCAGAGCCAATGTGGGGTTGGAGAGGGGTTCAATCTGATTCACGTGGCATCATAACCAGTGTGCATTCTGATGGTGAAGTTAGGGTGGCATTTTTTGGTGTCAGCGGTTTGTGGAGGGGTGATCCTGCAGATCTTGAGATAGAACAAATGTTTGAAGCAGGAGAATGGGTGAGATTGAGGGAAAATACCAACAAATGGAAATCGATAGGACCTGGTAGTGTCGGTGTGGTGCAGGGATTGAGATTTGAAGGGGATGAATGGAATGGAAGAATTAGTGTGCTGTTCTGTGGGGAGCAAGAAAGTTGGGTTGGCTCTATTACTCATTTAGAAAGGGTGGACCGGTTAGTGGTAGGACAGATGGTTCAGGTTAAATCATCAATAAGTCAGCCAAGATTTGGCTGGTCAGTGCACAGTAGTTCAAGTGTTGCAATGATCTCAGCTATTGATGGAGATGGAAAGCTCAAGGTATATACTGCAGCTGGATCTAAAGCTTGGATGCTAGACCCTGCCGAAGTAGAGTCTGTACAAGAAGAGGAATTTCATGTCAGAGACTGGGTTCGAGTCAAGACTTCTGTTTCGACACCGACCTATCAATGGGGAGAGGTGAATCATTCGAGCATTGGGGTGGTTCATCGCAAGGAAAATGGAGAGCTTTTCATTTCATTCTGCTTCATGGAGAAGAAGCTGTGGCTATGCAAGGCATGGGAAATGGAACGGGTGAGGCAATTCAGAATTGGAGACAAAGTGAGAATTAGACAAGGGCTTGTTGCACCTCGTTGGGGATGGGGTATGGAGACTTATGCAAGCAAAGGCCAAGTGGTTGGAGTTGATGCAAATGGGAAGTTGCGGATTAAGTTTCAATGGAGAGAGGGTAAGCCGTGGATCGGAGATCCTGCAGATATTGTCCTTGATGAGAACTAACAGATGAGGAAACTTCACCATACCCTTGGTGCCATATGTTATCCATCTAAGGTGGCTTTTGAGCCTAATGGCTTCAACTCCTTTAGCTCTGTTTTTGCTGCCAAAGTGAAGCCATTCCATCATCACACTAACACTGTGCATACGAGAACGCCCTGGTAATATGAATATAAGTTGCATGGCACCACAGACGGATTTATTATCGTTAATAACCCAGGATGTAGGGTGGACAAGTAGAGAAGAAGCCAGAAGGGAAGGCATGTAACTGACTTACCTTATAATCATAGATAACACAAGGAGAGGTATGCGGATAGGTGAGATTTGCTACACCTATCTACCCTTGTCTCATAAACAATATTTATAGCAGCAGGTTTTCTTACTGAGTTCCCAGGTAAATATATATAAATATATATATTTATATATGTATAACGTTTGATTGTTATGATCATTGTACAAATTGAACACTAATATTTTTAGTTATAGAAGATCTAAACGTTAGTATTTGAACGCTCTATTTTGTCTATGGCTGCTTAGTGATCTCTGGCTTTCCAATCTGTTTTCTTGTCTTTGTTCATAACAGGGGTGACCGAAGACAATCTCTTCATGTTGGTGAGTATAATGGAATTATCTGTTGATAATAAATAGTTTTTAGAACAATTTTCAAGAATAGCATTTAGACATCATGTCTTTAGCTAGGACTTAAAAATGTTTCTAAATTTAGTTTACAAAATAAATAAGTTGCTATATATTATTATTGTTTTTTTATTTTTCATAAAAGCAAGTTAGATGAAAGCCACCATGGTGGAAAATTTCCATTGAATTCTCGATTAAATATCAAGAAACCCAAAATTAGCTACATTAGCTAAGTAAGGGTATAGTTTCACGTCCAATGCGAATGAAACTTTGTCAATGTGCTGCATATTTTAATTTTCAACTTTTTTTTTAAAAAAAAAAAAAAAAAATATATATATATATATATATATATATATATATATATATATATATATATATATATATTTAAAATGCATAGTGTATTGTAGGTCATGCAGATATCCCATTGGTAGTGCACCAAAAAAACCCTCCATAACAATCTCCATTTATACTCTAACTAATCTTGTTCCTTTATTTTTTTCTCAAATATCACCCCTCTTGTTAATGATAAAATCAAATGCACTTTATCAAAATAAAATTTGATATTTTTCTCAAATAATCATTTTATTTCTTTCTTTCGCATCTATTTTCTATTTTTGCATTTTGATTTTTAATGTTTTTATAATTTTGTTGCAAAAGGATTTCCATAAAATACCCTTTCAATGGTAGCAGAACCAAAAATTTATGCATTGGTAATTTTAGTATTGAAGATATTCTTAAATTTTGGTACTTATTAAACAACAAATTATTAATTCATTTTGCCATTTTGTTGTCATAACATTCCATTCTCCAACTTTTGTGGCAAATCTCACATTTTCATCGTCTGATGTAAAACCAGATCCTTGAGGTTCTACACTATAATTAATTTTATTTTTATTTCAATCAATCTTGATTTAAAAAGTTACACTTTAATTAATTTTTTCTTCTGCCAATCAATCTTAGTTTACAATGGATGGCTTCTTCAGATTTGAAATTCAAATATTGTTTGTTTGTTTTAATTTTAGAAGAATGAGTTTATCAGTTTATTTTAAATGTTTACACATACATTTTAGCTTTTTTTTTTTTAGAGAGTTAAATCAAAATTTATTTTATACTAATAAATATAGGTTGTATCAATTTTTAAAAATACCCCTACTTTTGAAATAAATTAATTTTGCTATTTTCTCCCCATCTAAATACATATTCTTGCCATTTTCCAGAATGAAAAGGAATAGATAATTGATTAGAGTTATTGGGCCTGGGCTCAGAAGAGAAAAAAGCCCAGTGTCTATGTATGAGCCTCGAGGTTCTCTTCTCTAGGGTTTGATTTGTACACTTCTTCTCCCTTTATATATATATATAAAGATTTTCAGCTGCTTCCTAGCTCGGAAGAAGAAAGCAGACCGCAACTGCTGAAATTTCCTTTTCAGCTCGCTCTTTCTCCTCTGGTTGTCGCCGTCGCTCACCGCCACTCGAACCCTTCCATCTCCCTGTTTGTTCAATCAACTTTAAAATAAGGTATATTTGGAATTATGTTCATTTTTATTTGAATTTCTTCTTAATTCGAAGCAATTGAATGGGTTGTTCCGACTTTGATTGAGTCTAATAGCTACGGATTTTTTCTTTTACATTGTTATTTTCTGTTTGGGTCTAGATCGGGATCTGGGTTTTCATTCAAAGTCAGTTTAGGAGTTAATTATCGTTTGTGTAGTGGCTGTACTAGGGGAGTAATTAGACAGGTTAGGGTTTTTATCTTCACTCTTCTATTTCTCTTTACTGGGTGTTAGGGAACTGGACTTAAACTGTTTATTGGAGTGCATTATTTATTGACCTTATTTCTTCTGCAGATGGAGATCGGTAAACATAATGATGATGGAGATGATAAAACCAAAAGCGGTAAATTCAATATTTGCCAGCAATGTGGCGCTGCGTTCAGAAAGCCTGCTTACTTGAAGCAACATATGCAAAGCCATTCGCTCGAGGTATTTTACTTCATTATCTGCTTCTTGTTATATTAGTTTCCCTCATACTCACAGTGATGCTATCAGAGAAAATGTTCTTTCTTTCTTGTCTACATTATTAGTTTAATGCTAATGAATCCACCAGCATACTTGTCATCCTACGCGTTCAAGGTTGATATATTTTAAGTGCAACATACTATGTACCTATAGTCAAACTTTACTGTTTGATATTTGATTTTAGGCATCCGTTTTTACATGTGTTATGCCAATTATCATTCATTATGAATTACTTTAATGTTTCTTCCAGTCAATTGATTTTCTTTTTTCTTGCATTGAAGTTTATAAGTTTTGCAGGAACGGATCCTTAAATATAATAAATTAATGTGAAAGATCCTGGATATCTCAGCGTGAAGCATTGGATCCCACATTAAGAACTCCAAAATGCATGAGGCTGGATTTTGTCGTTGCTTGACTGGATCAGTATCAGGTTGGGAGACCACCTGAGAAGCTCCATCAAGTGGGCCTCAGTCACGCTACTGTAGTTTGAGGTTTGAAGTCTAGTAATTGAATGTGTTGGGAGAGGCTTTCCGTCAATAAGCACAAGGTTAACCAATTTTATTGCATTACTTTAATGCAGAGGCCATATATTTGTTCCGTAGATGGTTGCAATGCTAGTTATAGAAGGAAGGATCATTTGACCCGCCACCTTCTCCATCACCAAGGAACTATGTTCAAATGTCCAATTGAGAGCTGTTGCCGTGAATTTGCATACGCATCGTGTGTGTCTAGACACTTGAAAGAATGTCATGAAGGTGAAGTTCCTCCTGAAGAATGTCATGAAGGTGAAGCTCCTCCTGAAGAATGTAAGAAGCAGTTTGTTTGCCCTGAAGATGGATGTGGGAAGGTTTTCAGATATGCCTCCAGACTGCAAAAGCATGAGGGCTCCCATGGTCTGTTCCTATTATATTTTTATAAGCACTAAATATTGACTGTTTGTTTTGACACATTCATGTATTAATTTCAAGTTTTATTATACTGTAGTCAAGCTAGACTCAATAGAGGCATGTTGTACTGAACCGGGTTGCCTCAAAACATTTACCAACAAGCAATGCCTGAGGGCTCATATGCAGACCTGCCACCAATACGTGAAATGTGAGATTTGTGGGGAAAAGAAATTAAGAAAGAACTTGAAGCAACATCTACGACAAAAGCATGAAAGTGAAGGTCCACTGGAGGCAATTCCATGCACGTATGAGGGCTGCAGCAAGGTTTTTTCAACAGTAAGTAGCAGAGTTTTTACAAATCCCTAACTGGGTATTGTTGAAGTACCTTTTAAGCTGAGACATAGGGATGATTTGTAATGAATAGCGTTCCTGTTTATTTAGATAGGATGGGATCTTTGACATGATCCACGTTTTTGGTTTCTCAGGCTTCAAATCTCCAGCAGCACATGAAGGTCGTGCATCTGGAACAGAAGCCGTTTGTATGTTGTTTCCCTGGTTGTGGCATGAGATTTGGGTACAAGCATGTGAGAGACAACCATGAGAAAAGTGGGCAGCATGTGTACACTAATGTAAGTTCTCATTTAGTTAGCTCTCAAGTATTTGTGTAGTCTTGACCTTGATACAGATTTACCAAAGAATTGTGTGGAATCAGGGGGATTTTGAAGCAGCTGATGAACAATTCCGCTCAAAGCCAAGGGGAGGGAGAAAAAGAATCTGTCCAACGGTTGAAATGCTCATAAGGAAGAGGGTTACCCCCCCAAGTGAGTTGGATTTCATGATGGAGGAGGAAGACTATTAGTTTCGTCTTCGTCTTATTTGGATTTAGGGGTGAATCAAGCCCTCCGCACTTCTTTGTTACTTATCCATGTACACTAGTAATTGATAGCTAACCAATGTATAGAATCTGTGAGTAGAAATATAAGCCCACCACTTACCCCTAGCAAAATGGAATAGTTATATATGTACCTTTTGTGGATCGTTGGCAGTAAAATATGGAAGGTTCGTTTTTAGTTGATCCGGGTGAAGCACTGCATTTTCTATTTCTTTTGTGTTTCTCTGAACCTCTTTTTCTTGGCTTGGCATCGTTTATTCGTATTCGTGCTGTCATTTAAAAACCACTTCTGAGCTTTTTTTAGTTACCAATTAACAATTCAGTGTTCGATTTTTCACTTCTCAAGTGAAATTTTTGGATACTATTAATCGTCACCTTTGACTTTCCCTAGTTTGCACGTTTTATTTTGTTTAAGAGAGAGGGTAAGATAGAATTTGATGGCTGTAAAAAAAAGAATATAGAAATTGATGGACTAAAAGAGATCGAACTGAACCGACACGTGAAAGCAGAATGAATGCTGCTGGTAAAGAGGGTCATGACTTGCAAATATAAAGAGGTTTAACTTCTTTGGGTCGATTTTAGAAATGAACTCTCTTCCCTTTTATTTAAATATTTTCTATATCAAATGAACTCTAAATCTTTTTCTCATTCGCCGACAAGATCTAGCGAATGAAGATGTTTTTGTTATTTTTTGTGATTCACAAATTTTGAAGTTAATTATTTATTGTATTTAGATTCAATAATTAGTGTTGTAGTTAGTCCTTAAATCTCAAATTTCTAGATTTGGTAAAGGTCCATCCTTCATATTTTAGAATTTCACTGGAAATGAGAACGAACAATCTTAATTGGTTTGGTTGTATATGTAGTGGAATTAATTAGAAGGACGAGCAAAAGAACACCGTAGAAAGAGAGGAAGTTTATGATCTCATCTTCCACAATAACAAAAGTAGTGAGTGATAGGGGAAAGATAATTAAAACTTAAAAATATGCATAAAAGGTAAAAGGGGAAATGTATGTAACTATGGACTTCATTAGAGGAGTAATTGTTAGTAATTATTTTTTATCATAAAGGTTAAATTGGAATGAAAATGGCATCCCCATCGGCCATTCCCATCCCCACATTTCAACAATCTAAACCATTCTTCTTCTCTCCCACTTTCTCATCCCCGCCTGGATGCCTTAATTGAAAAAAGAAGAGGAAGAAGAAGAAGAAGAAGAAGAAAAAGTAATGCATTGAACTGAGACGATACGTCATTTCCAAGCAATACCCAAGAAAATCATATTTTTCTTCTTTCATACTCCTTTTTCATTTTTTTTTTCCACAACTTGTTTCATTTCCACCACCTTCTTTTTCACCTACTATTTTTAACTCTTCCCCTCCCCTCCCCATTTTCTTTATTATTTTGGTTTTAAATATGACAATATTAACGTTTTTCTTACAACAAACGTAAAAAATATGATATTTTTGGACTTTTTCTTTTTAACTTTCATGAAGTTATTATATACACATTGACATGTATCCTAAGGCTGTGTGTTGCTATTGGTTTAAAAAGAGATTTAATGGGATCTACTTATCTGTTAAATGCTATAGATATAGATCACAATACAAATACAAAAATTTACTTTGAATTTTTGAAATATATGTGGTTTATTTGTTTCTGTGGGCGATACGTTACATGAGAACAAATAATAATATTAATAAAAAGAAAGTGTAAACGGAAAGCAGAAGGTAGAGATCATAAAGGAAGAATATGCGTATGGGACAAACAACCTTAATAATGCTACCAATCCATACTTTACCCAATATTTGTTTATTTATTTACATATTTTTCTTTATATTAGACATTGATTTGGAACTTTTTTTTCTTTTAAATCAGAACCAACTATCAATGAGTTCAGTTATGGGAGATTTGTCTTCAAGCCAAATCATCCGATGTCTTCAAGAATATGAGAACTCAAGCTTTTGTTGAGCTACAAAATTTCAGGGGTGCTTACAAAAGTAAAAACCTTCAAGGATACCACCGGTGTGATTGAAGCCAAGAAAACTGAATCTCATTTGAGTGAATATTATGACATTAAACAACAGATGATGTTTCAATTACCCTGGAAAGTATCACTTTTTTTTTCTTTTTTTTTAAACAACTGTCATAGAAAAAAGGGAAACCAAGGTGATCTTAAGATAAAAAGAAGCATCGTTTTCAGAAAGGAAGGGATTAATGACTATATGTGACATTGAGGAAGTGATATTAGGAGGATATGTTTAATATCCAAGAGGGTTAAGAGTGTGATATTCCCATAAAACAGAGATGGTTAGAGTGTAAAGAAGTATGGTTAAGTGTATAAAGAGAGAAATTATAGTAGTAAGAAATACGTGTGATATTAGTAAAATTGGCAGAGAGTTGATTTTGTACGAAAACAATAAAAGAAATTAATAAATTTAATTTATGTTTGTGATAAATAAAGAAATAAATTGACTTTAAATGTTTTTTTTTACTATATTCTAAGAATGAGAGAATGATGTGAACTGTGAAGGAAAAATCAAATCTCCAAAATTTGAAAAAAGAAAAAGAGTCCATATTGTATCAATTAATTATATATTATTGAATCAAGCTTACTTCCAGAATTATAAAATTTAACACAATCACAACACTGATGAATCCAATTCATGATTGACTTCAATTCCCATTGGAACTTGAATGATCAGAACATCCATAACATATTTTATGAAATTAATGCAATTTAGCTGTCTTTCATTGAAATTTGAATCAACATGCATATTCTATCAATGAATATACCACTTTTTTTTTTTTTTTATGAATATGTCTAACTTAATGTTAACAAACCACAGTTTAATTAATTTGATGTAGTATTCTATTCTATTTATTTTGAGTGAGAGATTTTCTAACATCTACCCATTACATTATTTTCTAGTGGACTTATACTCATATATATTACCTAAATTTAATATTTTATTATAATTAATTAAAATAGAGAGGTGAATTAGAATTTTATTTCACACCATTTACTAAATCATGGCATGATATAGTTATTAGTAATTTAAAAAAGAAAAAGATGAATTAAGTTGAAGGCTAATTTAGGATAGAAGAGAAAAATGTAAAAGATGAGGAAAATTGGAAAAGAATGGTTGGTGTACTCAATGCACCGTACCCTTTACCACCAACGCCAAAGATGCCAATTTGGACTCTCTTTTTTCTAATTTCATTTTCTTCCCTTCATCAATTAGTGGTTGCAATTCGGTATCCTCATTTCTTATATCATTCCTTTTCTTTTTTTTTTTTTTTGAAAAATTGTTATATAGAGAGAACTATTCATAAAATAATTTAAATGAAGTAGGATCGATTTCATTATATTTGATGTGATTTAATTTGTTGTATATATGTGTGATCTCTCAAAAGCTATGTATGATTTTAATATTATTTCAATTTAAAGTGAATAAGGGTGTAGCATATAGTTTTAAATTTGTATACAATATATTGTAACAAAGAAAATTAAAAAAAATATATTATATATGTGTAGTTTAATTAATCTAACATTTAAAAAGATAACTGAGAAGGTTTAGAGAAAGTTATAATTTATAAAGAATGTATTCTGATTCTCCTCCAACTTTAGGTACCCAATCCACAAAAGAAAAGAAGAAATTATGGCAATACTTCTCATCTCATACCATAAGTACTTTACCTACACGTTCAATCTATCTAATTTATTGTTGAATAAAAACTAAACATTTCTAGACAAAGAAAAATCTAACTTTTTACATTATCTTATTATTATACACCACGTATTTCTATTTATATCATATTCAATTACTTGATAGAACAAATCTCGAGTAATATTTATACAAAATGGCACACTCGTAGTTATATATACGCCAATTAGAGTGTATAATCTGACAGTTGAATTTAATAAACAGATTGTTAAAGAAATCATTTTAGATAAACTAAATATATATATACATATGGAATGGAATCAGATCTTCAAAACAGAGGGAAAAGATAGGGAAGGAATCCAAATATTAGGTGTTTGTTCGATTCTCTGTTTACCTACAACAAGTAGAACAAAATAATAATAATAATTGAGATTGAAATAGAAATAAAATATATATTGAAGTAATGTGAATTTATTTAGAGACATCCACATCCAAAGAAAGTATATGTTGTTTTGTTTAATGAGTTTTGTCCTTCATACAAAGAACCAACACCTAAATTCCATCACTAACACAAATCAAGACAAAAACAACCGAACCATACTCATAACTCATAACTCATAACTCATAACTCATAACTCACAAAATCTTCAATATCTTTTTATTAAGTTTGATTCTCATTATTTAATGAGTTTGAAACCCAAACCTAATACCATGAATATATCGGGATTTGTCCCTTTGATTCGGCACGATTCCTTTCTTCACCCCTTCTTTTATTCTACTTTCACAATTTTAAGACCTCTTGTGTTTACTGTTTTTATGGTGGAAAAAGTTTGAACCTCCTACCCAGAAACAAATATCATTTATTAGTTCAACTATACCTATACCTATTGTGTTAATATAAATTTCGACTCAAGACATTAGAAATTTCTGTTTAATATATATTATATAAAGTTAGCATATATGTGTCAAACCTAGGAGCCATGTGGAGGTTATTGATCTATATACAAATCTCAAGGTGACTCAGTCACTCAAGTATGGAGCCAATTATTTAATGATTTCCAACTTGGAGTCTTGTCTTAGAAGATGAAGAGATGAGTGTTGAAATATCCTAAGATTTTAACTTCTATATATTCAAACTTCTATGTTAATTTATTCAACTTTTTAAAAGTAATTTACATCATATTATTGTGTGTGTTTTAAGTTTTAAGTTATAAGTTTTAATTTTGAAAGGAAAAGAAAAAAAAAGGACACATAGACGGATACAATGTAATTTGACCTATTTTAGGATATGAAGTATGGGGTTGTTTTGTTTTTAGTTTAATTATTCAATGAATTTGATTCTTTTATAATTTTATTTAAGCAAATCATAATAAATCTCACTTCTTCACGCACCTATATTAAATATACTTAAAACCCAAACTTTAACTTCTAACTATTGATTTTTCATTATTTTAGTTTTAATTTTATTAATTTGACTACTTAATAAGATTTCAAGTCCTTTTAGAATTTTTTAAGAGTACTTTTATGTACTTTAAGTATGTTTAGAAGATGCATACTTAAAGAATGAACAAAGATACACATAAATAAAATTTTAAAATAAATGACAGGAATTATATATTTTAGAAAATATAAAAATATAGCGAATAAGAAACTAGTAAATGAGGTACTTGGAAGAATTAGATATAAAGAATTGAGAGTGCATAAGACAAAAGAATGAACAAATAAAAATTATATAGATTAAAATAATATTTTGTAAGTTAAGAAAAAAAAAAAAAGGAAAAAAGAAAGGGATTGAAAAGTAGAAAATGTACATTGTTTGTTCATAGGATTGAAACCTAAAACATAGTTTTGGTAAAAGGAAAATAAAAAAATAATAATGCCAAAAATAGATGAAAAATCCAATTAATAGGAAAAGGAGAAAAGAGACAGAAATGTGGTGGGTCCCAGATGGAAGAAAATCAAACGGTGGTGATTCATTTAATCGTCATACAAAAACGGGTGAGTAGATGCATGCACGCGCTGACCCCCGTAAAACTAAAACCCCTTTTTCCATTTCTTTAATTTAATTTCTTTTCGTTAAAATAGCATTTGACCCCTTTCATACTTCTCATTCTTTAATATTCATTTTGTATACCATCTTTATATATTACCTCTATTATATTTTTAATATTAATAACCACTAAATTTCCAATTTCCAATCTCTTACTTCACCTAAGGACTAACTCATTTTTAAATTTACAGAATTACCAAAATGAAATTTAAATTTGAAAAGAAAAAAGAGGGAGGGGGTGAAAAGGTAATTTTGTTCTTTTTAATAAAGCAGAGGGGCGTGAAGCTATATAAACTCCCACCCCTAATTCTTCCGCCTCCGAACCTCCCCATCCAAATTCCAAAATCCACGCCGCCTCACCGGATTTCTTTTCCCACGCATTGCCGCCGCTCAAGGACATGATCAAATCTCCGCCTGCTGGAAAGTTGCTATGGTACGTTGCTTCAACTTAGTGTCCGTTCTCCTCCTCGCCGCCGTTGCGGTTTCCATGGTCGTTCTGCCGTTGGTTCTTCCACCCCTGCCTCCGCCCCCACTTGTGCTTCTTTTCTTCCCAGTTGGGATCATGGCGGCGCTTCTTCTCCTCGCCTTTTCCCCTTCAGATGTATCCGTCGGTAACATCGCTATATGACACGGAATTCGACCAACATTGTGCCTTCCGGCAACCGGCGGCTTGTGTTGTTGTTTTTTTTTTTTTTTTTTTTTCCTTTTTCCTTTTTCCATAGGCTAAATTAAGAGAGATTTTTTACTAAATTGGAGGTAGAAAAAATGAATGATTGAAAGAAATGTGTAGAAAAATTATAGTGCACTTTATTATTAATTGTTTCTAGTTGGTTTGATAATGGCGATGTTTATCATTTTTCTGCTTATGCCTAATTCTCTTTCTTTTTTCGATCTAAACTTAAGTGCTCCATTTGATTTTTTGGGCTTTTGTTTTTATTAAAAAAAATTGTTTTTTATAAAATTTTCAAATATTCTTCCAATTTTGGTTTTTTTCTTTCTCATTTCTTTAAAAAAGTTTTTTTTTTCCTCAATTTTTTAAATATATAAATGAGTATTTCATGTCTGCATGGCAAATAAAAATTACAATCCAACAATTTTATATTTTCAATTTAAAACTTTCAATGAATGAGTACCTAAAATGTTATTGTACTAAAAACTTTGAAGGAATGAGTACTCAAAATGTTTTTGTCTTTGTTAATACAATGAACGAAGACGAGGGTTAAGCAAACACATTGATGACGAGGGAATTCCTTATTCAAACTACCTATCTTCTAATTGCAAACACATTTATTCAATATTTGGGTTACATTAATTTAAAATATTAACAAATGAGTAGTGAAATATTTTTTTAATTATAAAAGAAGCAACAAACAATAGACTAGAGATAAAAGAGAAAAAAAATGTTGCATATACTTATAAAAGAACAAACAAGTTGTATAAAAATTATCATTGAACGTAAGAGGTTTTGTAGTTTCAATGTGGTGTTCATTAGTCCAATCATGTATGTAATGGAATAGGGATGAATATAATGTACTAAAATTTGATATGTACTGATGTATTAGAAAAGAAAAAAAAGTGGGTGAATGATATTTTATTATTTGTGTTAAAAAAGGAATAATAATAAGAAAGATTAGGTAGTAGAGAGAGAAGAAATTGAAATATTAAAAAAGTAAGTTATTGTAGAGATGTTAAAGATTGAAGATATAAAATGGAAAGTTTAAATAGAGGAGGGAGAGAGTGAAGGTAAAGGTGATAAAAAATGGATTGGCAGTAAAATATGGAAATGGTTGGGGGGGTGCGTGTAAGGTGTAGGAAGGGAGGAAGGGGTGTGGAAAAAAGTAGGTTGGCGGAAAGAAAGAGGTGTGTATAAAGAAAGAGGTGTGTATAGCGGGTTGTCTCTTTGTGTTTGTCTTTGTCTTTGGGTTTGTGGGCACAATTTTATTGACCCTCCCTCTGTCTCTGTCGGTTGGTTATCCCCTTCACCCTTCACCCCCAACAGCCCTTCACCTCCTTTTACACAAATCACAGTATCCATCTTTCTTTCTTTCTTTCTTTCTTTCTTTCTTTCTTTCTTATATATACATGTGGATGTGAGAAGGCGGAGGGCGGAGGGCGGAGGGGAAACTATTTTGGAACCAGATGCCAACAACACGCTTCTCTCTCTCCCATGCATTTGTTAGCAACAAGATCACCTCTGCGTCTACATTAATTCTTCGCCTAATTCCCTTCGGGTATATATGGCGAATTCAAACTTAGTCATAAAAAATAGCATTTCATTCATTCACATATTCCACTTCGTTTATCACCTCATGCTTCCTATTCACCATATTAACAACCATGCAACCTTCCTTTCTCATTCAACAACAATATTATTCTTTTAACCCTAAATTATTCTTTCCAACAACAATATTCTTTTCCCTTCTTTTAATTCTTTTCAAATATTTTATAAATTTATTCCCAATAAAGTATCTATATGTCCCTATCTTTTGATATGCTATTAAACTATTAAATTTAATTCATGACTTGATGGATTTAACATTTCTATATATATCTACAGGTGAGGTCATTTGTTAAGTTTCTTTTTCTTTTTTTTTTTCTGTTTCCAATTTGCTAAAAAAATATTAATTTAGGATTAAGATCCAATTATATAATGAAAATTAGTTTAATGTTTCAGTTGAGTTGGGTGGTTTTTTTTTTTTTTTTTTTTTTTATAAAATAAAGATATGGAAATTGATCAACATGTCACTTCTACTATAGCTCAAATCAAATTCAAATTTGAAATTAAATTCTCTCTTTTATAAATTGATTAAATTTCACTCCCAATTTTCTAGTGCATCTCTCAATTTTTTAAAATCGATTTTCTTTTCTTCTAGTGCTCTAACTTTTGTTCTCTTCCAAATATCTTAATCGCTTAGGTTTTTTTTTTTTTTTTAGATTTTATTTTCCTTAGTGTTTCTTTTTATTTTTGTTGTTGCCATTGGCTAAACTTCTATTTAAAAAAAAAAAGAAGAAGAAGCCAAACAGTTGTGTTTATCAACTACTTATCTCTCTTCTTCTCTTAGTTTTGTTCATTCTTAGTCTTGTTTTTAGAGGTTCTTTTTAGTCCTTTTTACATGCATTTAAAGTTATAGCTACCATTTTGTTTCTATATGTATTTTTTTTAATAGGTGAGAATGAGAGATTGAATCTTTTAACTTTAATAGAATAAATGCACATCAATTATATTACCACATTATCACAGAAAAAATGAAGACCAAATCATGTTAAACACGAATACTCATTAACTAAAATTAAGAAAATTTGAAAATGTACCATCAAAATAGTATATATACGAAGAGTAACAATCACTCAAGTTATTAGTTGATGGACATTATCACCGTAATTAAAGTAATTTAGCTGTAATTTAGGAATACATTATTGTAATTAGATTAATTTGATCCTTTCCTTATAGGTTGTCCAAATTAACTGTATATGTATCATTGTATTCTTGATTTTATATAACAAATAAAGAAGATCTAGAAGATTCTCCATATTGTTCACATGGTATCAGAGCCAAAACCCTAGACTTACTGTAGCCGCCGCCGCCGGAAAAACTCTGCCGTGAAGTCCTGCCGTGAAGACGCTTCCGCGAACGCCAGATCTCCCTTCAGTCAATCTTCCTGCCGCAGCCTTCTTCCACGAACGCCAGACGCAAGACCTTCCCTCGGTCCTTGCCGTGAAGCCCTGCCGTGAAGCCCTGCCGTGAAGACACTTCCGCGAACGCCTTGCCGTGAAGTCCTGCCGTGAAGACAACATCTCACCGTGAAGTAACTCACCTGCTGACGACCTCCTGCCGTGAAGAAACAACCGCGCCGCGAACTCCAGCAACCTCCTGCCAATATTCTGTGAACTGTATACTCGCCGCCGTCGCAAGCACCCTCCTGCCTTGAAGACCTCTGCTGGCGACCTCCTGCCGTGAAGAAACAACCGCGCCCGAACTCCAGCAACCTCCTGCCTCGAATCCCAACTGCAATTCCAGTGAAATCCTAGCCACGAACTTTAGCCTCGAATCCCAGCCGCAAATACTCTGTGAATCTACAGCAGCTAATTATATTTAGATGGAGAAACATGAAGTTGCTCGTCCCATTAGCACCATTCTCGATGGAACTAATTATATCACTTGGGCCCACCAAATGAGGAGTTTTTTGATAGGTCGAAAACTGTGGCGCATCGTTACTGGAGATAATCACTAAACCAGTCAAACCTACTCCTCCGATGGACACCACTGAAAATATTGATACAGACCCATCTGATGTCACTGTTCAAGAGACGACTGCAGAAACCGACAAATACATTGAACGTCTTGAGGATTGGGATAGCAAAAACCATCAGATCATTACTTGGTTAGGTAACACCTCTATTCCAGCCATTCACACACAATTTGATGCATTTGATACGGCAAAAGAACTCTGGGATTTTCTGTCCACACGTTTTCAGTCTATTGGACTTGCTCACTATTACCAATTGCACTCTCGACTTGTTAGTCTAAATCAGGAGGGAGGACAATCTGTGAACGAGTATCTTGCAACTCTTCAACCAATATGGACTCAGTTAGATCAGGCAAAAATCAATCCGGAGCATATTCGCCTCATCAAAGTTCTTATGGGTCTTCGCCCAGAGTATGAATCAGTCCGTGCCGCATTGTTACATCGTAACCCTCTGCCGAGTCTTGATGCTGCCATACAAGAAATCTTATTTGAGGAAAACCGCCTTGGCATTGTTTCCTCTCTGCCATCTGATGTCGCTCTTGCAACCACCCATTCACGATCGGCTAATGAGTCTATTTTCTGCAAAAATTGCAAACTTCATGGTCATAAGTTTGCTAATTGTCCTACTATTGAGTGCAGGTATTGCCACAAACGAGGTCATATCTTGGACAACTGTCCCACCCGCCCACCCCGCCCTCCTGGTGCTCCATATAAACCCAAGTCCTCCACTAAATACAGTTCTCCACCTATTGTTGCTGCTGCTACCTCATCTGATATCACCACACCTCAGAATTTTCAGTTAAATGATCTTCATGACTTACTGAAACAGGTGATCTCTTCCAACTCTACTGCTCTTGCCGTCACTCCAGGTACATCTTGGCTCCTTGATTCAGCTTGTTGCAATCATATGACTGCTGACATTTCATTATTATCCTCACCTACTCATGTTCAATCTCTTCCCTCAATTCACTCTGCTGATGGTAATCATATGCCTATCTCTCACGTTGGTACTGTTAACACACCCACCATAAAACTGTCAAACACCTATCATGTTCCAAAACTCACATTCAACCTAGCTTCTGTTGGCCAACTTTGTGATCTCGGACTAACTGTTATCTTTTCTTCTCATGGGTGTCAGGTTCAGGATTCTCAAACGGGGCAAGTGATTGGTACGGGACGGAAGGTGGGACGATTATTTGAGCTTACATATCTTCAGCAATCTCCTGAGTTTCCACCTATCTCTGCACCAGTCACTGATACCACTATATATCAGTGGCACCTTCGTCTAGGTCATGCATCCTCTGATAAACTTCGTAATTTAGTTTCTACTGGTAATTTGAATAATGTCTCAAAATTCAGTCATTTTGATTGCTTAAATTGCAAACTTGCAAAACAACCTGCTTTATCATTTCCTAATTCCACCTCTCTATGTAATAAGCCTTTTGACCTTATTCATTCTGACATTTGGGGTCCTGCTCCTTGTACTACCGTTAATGGTTATCGATACTTTGTCTTATTTATTGATGACTATTCTCGTTTTACTTGGATTTACTTTCTTAAACATCGCTCTTCCTTATATCAAATATATGTTGATTTTGCAAATATGATTCACACACAATTCTCCAGCAAAATTAAAATCTTTCGAACTGATAATGCGATGGAATATAAGGACTCTCAACTTCTTTCCTTCCTTGCCCAGCAAGGCACTCTGATTCAACGCTCCTGTCCTCACACCTCTCAGCAAAATGGAAGAGCTGAACGCAAACATCGTCACATTCTTGACTCTGTTCGTGCTCAGCTTCTATCTGCTGCTTGTCCAGAAAAATTCTGGGGCGAGGCTGCCCTCACCTCTGTCTATGTCATCAATCGTCTTCCTTCAAAAGTCACTAAAAATGTTTCTCCCTTTGAAAGACTATACGGTACTTCCCCTTCTTACTCCAATCTAAAAATTTTTGGTTGTGCATGTTTCGTATTATTATATCCTCATGAACATACCAAACTTGAACCACGTGCACGTCTATGTTGCTTCTTGGGTTATGGTACTGAACATAAAGGATTTCGTTGTTGGGACCCAATCTCTCAACGATTACGTATATCTCGTCATGTCACCTTTTGGGAACATCGTATGTTTTCTAGTCTTTCTTCATTCCATGAATCTCTTTCAAGTTCTCACCCATTCTTCACCGATCCGTCTATTGACCTTTTTCCCTCACTTGACTCAACACCTGACACTACACCTTGCATGTTACCTATACCTGAGCCCACTCAATCGGACCATATTTCTGCACTCCCGGATCTTCCATCTGCCCCTCTTGAGGAACCTGAATCTACACCAATCCGACGATCTACACGGGTAAGAGAAATTCCCTCTCATCTTAAAGATTATCATTGTTTCTCCACCATCATGTCTTTAGTTGAACCTTCCTCGTATAAGGAAGCCAGCACTAACCCATTATGGCAGCAAGCAATGAATGAAGAACTTCAAGCCTTAGAAAAGACTCATACTTGGGAATATGTGGACTTACCTCCTGGAAAGAAACCTATTGGTTGTAAATGGATCTTCAAAATCAAAACGCACTCTGATGGGTCTATAGAACGATACAAAGCACGACTTGTAGCCAAAGGTTATTCTCAAGAATATGGCATTGATTATGAAGAAACGTTTGCTCCAGTAGCTCGAATGACGTCTGTTCGTAGTCTTTTAGCCATTGCAGCTGCAAAACAGTGGCCCCTCTTACAAATGGATGTTAAAAATGCATTTCTCAATGGAACTCTATCTGAAGAAGTCTATATGAAACCACCACCTGGTACTACCCCGCCACATCAGAAAGTATGTCTTCTTCGACGAGCTCTCTATGGTCTCAAACAGGCTCCCCGAGCCTGGTTTGCAACTTTTAGCTCCACTATTACTCAACTTGGGTTCACTTCCAGCCCTCATGATTCAGCCTTGTTCACCCGCCAGACACCTAATGGTATTGTACTCCTTCTTTTATATGTTGATGACATGATTATTACAGGCGATGACCCTCAAGCTATATCTGAATTGCAATGCTACCTGGGAAAGCACTTTGAAATGAAGGATTTAGGACCTCTCAGTTATTTCCTTGGCCTTGAGATCACCTCCGTATCTGATGGTTATTACTTATCTCAAGCTAAATATGCTTCTGACCTACTCAGTCGATCTGGTATTACTGATTCTACAACATCCTCAACACCTCTGGATCCAAATGTTCGACTTACTCCTTATGATGGTGTTCCCCTTGACGATCCTACTTTGTACCGGCAACTTGTTGGTAGCTTGATTTACTTAACTGTAACTCGCCCTGATATTGCGTTCGCAGTTCACATAGTCAGTCAATTCATGGCCGCTCCCCGTACTATTCATTTCACTGCTGTCCTTCGGATTCTTCGCTACATTAAAGGCACTTTGGGTCATGGTCTCCACTTCTCCTCACAGTCTTCTCTGGTTCTCTCTGGATTCTCTGATGCTGATTGGGCAGGAGATCCTACTGATAGAAGATCCACCACTGGCTATTGTTTTTATTTAGGTGATGCTCTTATCTCCTGGCGCAGCAAGAAACAATCTGTTGTTTCCCGGTCTAGCACTGAGTCTGAATATCGTGCTCTAGCTGATGCCACTTCAGAATTATTATGGCTTCGTTGGCTTCTTACTGATATGGGAGCCCCACAAACATCATCTACTACTCTCCATTGTGATAACCGCAGTGCCATTCAGATTGCACACAATGATGTATTTCATGAACGAACAAAGCACATAGAGAACGATTGTCATTTTGTCCGTCATCATCTTCAAAGCAACACTCTCCATCTTCAATCTATCTCTACCATTGATCAACCTGCAGATATCTTCACCAAAGCTCTCCATTCTCCTCGTTTCACTCTGTTACTTCACAAACTCAAGGTGGTTTCTACTCTACCAACTTGAGTTTGAGGGAGGGTATCACCGTAGTTAAAGTAATTTAGCTGTAATTTAGGAATACATTATTGTAATTAGATTAATTTGATCCTTTCCTTATAGGTTGTCCAAATTAACTGTATATGTATCATTGTATTCTTGATTTTATATAACAAATAAAGAAGATCTAGAAGATTCTCCATATTGTTCACAGACATAATATACACATACATATAGTACAACAAAGGGGGATTTAGACTTCTAATAATCTTTTATTTCTCTATATTACACTTAACTTTACATATTCAACTATTTAATTATTTTTAATTGTACGTGTTATCCTTGATTTATTTGAATTCTTCTTAATTTAGATATTTAGCCATGGTTGAGTCATTTTCATAGCAATATTTCATGTCATATATATTAATACCTATTGTATTAAAACTAAACTTGGACAATTCTTAAATGCTTAAATTCTTCTAAGTTAGCATTATTTATAATAATTTTTTTTAAAAAAAATCTTATTATCAACTAATTCTTAAACATATCACATGAAACCTTAGTCGTAAGTTTGACAACAAAATCTATTTATGTTAAAAATCACATGACATCATATGAAATATGAAAATTGGTTTGATGTCACCTAAAATTTATCTGTTATATAAATAATCCAATGATAATTGATATATCGACTTTCAACTAAATATATAATTGGTATAGATTATTGAATTCCTATGGACTATGATAATAATTTGAGCAAACTAAAAATTGGACCATGTGCATGGAATAATAACTTTTTTTATAAAAAAAATGTGATTTTGATCATTTGGGTGTGTGATAATTCCCTTTCAACTTTATTGCAATTTAAAAAATAGTTCACATTACAAGTGTGCCTTATCTTTTCAATAATAATAGATAATTAGTACAAAATAATATTTTACATACCAATATACTTCAATTGAATAACAATTATATATAGATGTAGTACAAAACAACCAAGAGGTTAATTGTATGTTATACTTCTCACACGTTAATAATAATAATTATTAAAAAAAAAAGGTTTTAGTGGACTCAATCCTTGAAATTAAAGTGGGGGAATCCATGAAAAATGATATAATAATAAGATATATAAAAGATTTTACAAAGTCAAGAAAAAGGGCAAAGAGATACGTAGAGGTTTTAGAAAGTTGGCTTTATAGTTTCTATCCTTCATGATTTCTCTTCATTGCATACCAACAAAACTTTTATTATTTCCCCCACATGGAGAAACCTCCATTCTCCACACCTACCTCACTCACATTGTTTGATTTTGATTTTGATTTTTGCAACAACCTTCTATCATTGATTAAACATATAGTGGGCTGTAAATTGGACCAAACCTAACCCATTTTTAATGGCCCAAATCCCCAGTTTCTTCTTTGGTTTTGCTTCAAAATTGACTGCAACAGTTATGAAAATATATAAGATCAAACTTCCAATTAGAGGTTGCATATATACCTTAGATATCCTTTTCAGATAGCAATATTAATATTAATCTCTTATTTACTAAATTATTGTTTTGTTCAATTAGACCACTCTAAAGGTGCACTCAATGATGTTGGATTCTGAAGAAGCATTGATGATGCATTTTTTTAAGAGAGAATTGTTGTTGTTGTTGATTCATATTTCTAATTATGTTGATTTTATCGATTCAAACTAATTCAAATACGTAGACCAGTTATTTAAATTTTAAGATAAGTATGTTGTTGTGTGAGTGCAATATGAAAATTTTACCGAAGAAATTAAAAATAAAGAGTGTTGGTAATGGTAACAGAATGAATAACAAAATCTATAACAATAAAATAGAAGCAATCAAAATGTTTGTAAGTAATAATATATAATATAAAAACTTTATATTTATTATTAATTATTCTGAAAGTAAGTTTAAACAAAACAGCATTCTTAGAGGATGCATGCTGAAATGAAAGAGGGAAGCTTACATTGAATAACAAAGGGGGAGGGCTAGGTAGTAATATAATTAGAATATTACTAAAGTTAATTAAGTGTATAAGAGGGTGAGAGAGTAGTAGGTAGTTAACATAATTTAATGCCCTCCCCAGGCCCCAATCCCCCATTATATATATTATGGGATTTAAAATCAAAAAGAATTTAATTAAGTTCTAGCAATTCTTAGTGGTGAAGAATGATCAACAAGAGGTTTGTTGGTAGGAGATGCAAAGAGCTTAGCTATCTCCAATTGAGTATTTGCAATGATTTGTGTTCTTTTGAGATCCAACTCCCCTCTTTTGGCCTCTGCTTCAGCTCTCATCTTTTCTATATCCTTAATCATCTCCATTCTAGCTTGTTCCGAGCGCACCACTACCTCCGCCAACCACCGTATGCTACCCGCTATCTGCTCCAATGAATCCACCTCGCCGCTTCTCCTCCTCTTTTTCTTCTTCATTTTTGATTGTTGTAATTTAGGCCTCATTGCTGCTACCCCCTTCTCTTTCTCATCACTACTACTGTATATTATTGCAGCTGGAGTACTGCTACTACTATCTGTACTCTTCTCCCTTACCATCTTCTTCTTCTTCTTCTTCTTCTTACTATTGTTATTATTCTCATTTTTCTCTGATAGTACTTCATCTACTCCTCTTCCATTATCAACTCCATCTTCCTACGATCATCATTTTTTTTAATTACATCTAATATATATTCGGCTACCATTAGTGTTTTATTTATAAACTAGTTAATGTTATTTAAAAAGTAATTATAAGAATAATTCAATTAGTTTAGAAACCGAAATCTAAATTAATGATAATTGTTAGAGTTTAATAAACTAAACAACTTATAATATAATAATATACTTATTATGCTACACTAAGTATGAAGGAATTGGGAAGAATTGAATTGTAATAGCGTGTGAAGAAAAAGGTTTTATTCTGGTGTTATATATATATATATATTATCTGCAAAAATATATATGAGAGTACGTATGCAATTTTCAATTAAAACCCATAAAAATAAAAGTATTTCCATAATAGATAGATTAAAAAAGGCAAAGAAAAAAAGAAGAAAGAAATTGATTTACCTTAGGGGAAGGATTAATGTTATCAACACCATTGGATCCATGGGAATTTTGCGGCGGAAGAGAGGGCGGTGGAGATGGGGTGAGATTAGTGTTTCCTCCAACCAAAGGCAGAATACGGTGATACAAAGGCCAAGAAGAGTCAGCAGGTTCTTGACGGCACTTTTTTTTCATAGACTCAATTTTATTCTTACACTGGGTATGGGTTTTGGAAGATTTGGTTAAATTAGATCTTGAAGACACATGGCGAGCCACATCTTCCCAATCATGCCCTTTCAATTTTGCTCTGTTTCGTAGTTTCCATTTTGATTCGTACGCATCTATCAGAATCGACACTGCTCCTTCGCTCCATTCGTCTCGTTTTAGCCGGCGTCCCCGGCCTCCTCCGTTGGAAACAGGGTTTGTTTTGGGAGATGGGTTGTCGTCGGGAAGCTGGTGGTGGTGGTTAAATAAAAGAGAAGGGGAGGTTTGTATTTGTGTTTGTGTTAGTGAGGTAATTGTGGGTGGTGATGAGGGAGTGGGTTTGATCTCCATGGCGATGGAAGTCAATCACTCAATCAGCAGGGATTATAGCATCCTAATGATCAATCCCAAATTCAAGTTTGCTTTCTTTTTTTTTTTTTTTTCTTTTTATAAAAAACTTAGTTCTAAGTCTTGTTACTTACCTGCTAACATCTTTGTTTGGAAACCCTTCTTTTGTTTCCTGCATTACCAATAATCAAAGTTGAGGCCAGAGGGACTTTTGAACATAAGAAGAAGGGTGGTAGTGGGTGACACCAACCTAAAAGAAAAAAGAACCACTAGCATTCTAGAGAGATAGAGATAATTCCATAGGTAGTGGCCAACTGGAGAGAGAGAGAGAGATGGAATTAAAGATTGATAGGGAGGAAAGAGAGTGAAATGGGTAGATTTCATTTTTTGGGTTATGGGTTTAGGAATTCCTAACTTTTTAGTTTATGGGATGCGTATATATGTTTTTTTTTTTTTTTTCTTTTTTCTTCCTTTGCTTTATGTGTGGGTAAATATTAAAGACTGGGTTAATTTATGTAACCATGTGGATTATCATTTTTCAACTTTATTCTACTTCATCAAATTAAACAATCGGATGTCATCAACCCTATATATTCATTATGTTTACAAAAATAAAGAATGAAATTAAAAGAAATACCTACAACTTATATATTAATTACAAATTTGCCTAACATATTTACTTTGAAGGAAGATTTGATCAAGCTTTTTGACTTCACGCAAAATGAATAATATTCTAAATAGAGAGAAAAATAGTTAGTAGGTAGAGTAGGATGTGTGAATTAAAAAGTTTGTGGGGGTTGATATAATTCTCTTTTATACAAGGATTGATTGTATTTTTATTACGAGGATCAATGAAAAATGAAAAGAAAAAGAATAATACTCTTTTTTATGCAATAGTAATAGGCATTAGGCAATAATAAGTATTGAGTGATTGTAGTAGGTAGATATATAACTTCAGTTTAGATTAGATATCAAATCAAAGAATAATATATATATATATAGAGAGAGAGAGAGAGAGTTATTTATTAATTGTAATACAGGTAGGATATTAAGTAGGAGGAGAGAAAAGATAAAGAGTATAAAAAACTTGTAATTAGTTTAGTATAATTTGAAGTATGAATTAAGAGCAGATATATATGTTAATTAATTAGATATAGATATGATGTGATGAAGAGAGGTTTTGTTTTAGAAAGAAAGAGATGAGAGAGGGGGTGTTGGGGGGTTTTGAATGGAATATAAAAGAATTGAAAAAAGAAAAGTGAAAGAGACATGGAATGGAAGCACTAACACAGCATTTGGAGGGGAGGGTAATTACTAATCAATTTAGTGGGCAACCAAAACCTAATATTTGAGAAAATCAATTCATATCACCTTTTGTCAATTTCCTTATAATGATGCTAACCCTAGAACATATAAAACTTACATAACTTTACTTCTTTTATTTATTTTTTCAAATGGTGTGTGTGTGTGATGCTTTTTCTTTTCTTCCTTTGCATGTTAGCGTTGATATGAAGCCAACTCTCCATACATCCATTCAGCATATATATGACATCTTCCATAAAAGCTTATTTCTTTCTTTTTTTTCTTTTCTTCTTCTTCTTCTTCTTCTTATTTTTAATCTTTGGCATCCCTTACCTTTCTTTTACTACTATTAACAATAATTTATTTTCTTTTTAATAAACTGCTGCATCTTAACTATTATTTAGATGATCATATAGATTTATAATTTACATATATATATGATAAATGATAAATGTCTGAAACTAACCCTAATTACTAAACCATTAACAATCGTAATTAGTAAGTTTAAAGGGGAAAAAAAAACATTTAGAAAAATTAATAGTAGTGATAAAGGATCACATAAGCTTGCCAAATTTAATGACCTGATTTGATGTTCATCATAATAACATTTCAAAATTATTAAGCGATAGATTAAAACTTAATTATAGTTAGAAATAAGGTATTGTTTTCTACTGTTTTTTTTTCTTTAAAAAAAAAATCCATATTAGATTGAGGGAATCTAGCTAATTACAAACAGCTTGTTAATAGTAATGTAAGACACATACATATAAGATTAAATTATTCTTTTAGAAAAAGAAAAAGGAAAAAGAAAAAGTAGTGATGAAGGAGTAAGAAGAAGGTGGTGGGTAAATTAAAAGGCATATTGGGGGTTGTCACCCACTCTAATTCACAATCACCACCACTACCATCACCACTAACATATATAACTGGTAGTGGCGTAGTTAGTAGTAGCATATATGATCTCTATCAACACCAACACCACCACCAGCCAGCCAATGTGCTACAAAATTAAAACCCCTCATCTTCTTTCACTACTAAAATCAAATAACCCTTATTATACAAATTAGATCTTATAGGTTCCACTTTTGTCGTTGGATACTCTTCCTCTCTTTTCAAACCCATCTTTCGCTTTATTCCTACCCTTTTCTTTTCAATAAATAAATAAAGTAAATAGATATTATTGTTTTGGTGGCTTCCATATTGCCAATTTAATTGCAAAAAAAAAAAAAAAGAATAGTTTTGGTCTTTTAGGATTGCCTTTTTAATCCCATTATCCCCCTCTCCTTAATTTAGTTTATGCTTTCTTTTTATATAATGTGTGTTTCCTATTTTATTTTATTCTTCTTTTAGAAAATTAAGTTAAGTATGTTCCCTTCCAAAATTCTCTCACTCTGCTTTTAACCAGAGATATTTGAATGGTTAATTAGTTAAATTCTCATGCAATATTTTCTTTCTCAAATTGGTATTTCCACCTAAAATGTTTAGTTCATCCGTGGAGACAAATTTAATAAAAAATTCAATTTTAATTTTTTGAAAATACTGTTAAAATGTGATTAACAAAAGAAACAAATTTATAAATAAAATAATGTATATAAGCCTAATTCTCGAAATCCAAAAGTAAAATGGTTTTGTAATGGAATCCTAGCAAAATGAAAATTAATTAAAGGAAAAATAAGATATATAACAAAATATTATAATAAGAAAACTGTTTAGAAAAGGCTCAATTAACACATAGTATGTGTTATTTTGGTTACTAATTTTACTAAAACAACATAAGTTTTATTTTTATTTCTTTTACTTTCTTTTATAATTTGTGTAAAAAGTATTTTTCATGATCAACGTTTTCTCGAGTGATGTGGATAATTATAAACTTTTTGCATTAAGTCATAAGTTTGGCATAACTTTTATAATTAATACAACTTTTTACCAAAAATGGGGGAGTAAGAAATAATGTATCAATTACTCTCACTTTGCTTTCTCTTCATCTAAAACTCTTCTAGCTTTCTTAATTAACAATAATATTCTATTATATTATATTTCTCTCTTTTATGATTTATATATATAGTGTCTCAAAATTACTTTTCTCTCTACTATGTTACTTTTCAACTTTTTTTTTCTGTTTTAATTTCTCTCTAACATGTATCAATTTTGTCTTTCAATCACTATGATTTTTGTTCGTTTTTTTATTATTATTATTATTTTCTAATTAAAAATATAAATATTCTCACTTAGGCATCTCTTCAAAGTTAAATTTTGTTATCTAACTTTATTTATGTAAATTGAAATTGGATGGATGGGAGGACACATATTTTCCTCCATTACTACTCATCCATATCTCTCAACTTTCTTTCCCTCAAACTTACTTTTGATTTTTCTCTCTCTCAACTTTATTCTTTCTCCCCAAACTTATTTTTCTCCATAAACATTTCGACATGATCTTATAGTATTTCAGTTTAGTCGTCTCTATAACTAGGCAGTTGAGTTTCTTTACTTTGGAACTTTGTGTTGAGTTATATAAACACATAGTTGGTTTGAATATTTCTTATGTGATGGTTGTTTAATGAGAAAGTTTGTGCAATGGAACTTGTTTCTTTATTTTAATTATTTTGTGTAACACAGAGAAAAGTCAACTGGTAGGGTACAACTAAATAAATGAAACATCATAGTTTCTTCATTTAGGCATCGAATAAGGGAAAATGGAAAACTGTAGTAAAAGAAGAGAAGATATATATATATAAGTGGAAAGCTCAGGTACGTATACTCTGTCTTTTCTCATATAATATAAAAATAAAAAGAAGTGTTCTGTTGAGTAGTAAAAGTAGGGTTACGACACACAAAGTCAGAAACAAGGCGGAGAATAGAAAACCAAAAAAAGCCGTTTGCTTTAGGTCAAGAGAGAGACATATTGAATAATATAATAAACCCTAAAACATTCCAAATCCCAAATGACACCATTTTCTTTTTTATACTTCTCTCTCTCCTTTACCGCCCTTCTTACTCCATTCAAATGTACTACTAAATTTTGAAAACCAAACCACCAATAATTCAAAATTACTACTTTTACTTTTACTTTTACCACACACATATTCTTATTCTAATTTCTAAAAACCAACAACCACCACCACCAACTTGTGTTATATTAATTAAGAGGAGCAGGATTCACGGGCAACTCCCACGCGGGAATTCGGTATGTCGAACAGTATGCGATGGTTTTGCTGCTGCATGCTAGCAATCACGTTCAGTACAGAGTTCACGTTATCCGGGGCCGCGGCCATGGCCAGGCACGTCGTTGATCCCGCCGTGCTGTGTATCAGGAAGTTGTCCGGTGGAAGAGTCACGTTCATTCCCGCGAACATAAAGGTTATGGTGGGAGAGATGATTGGGACTGTATAGCACGTGTCAAACCCCCCCAAGGATGAAACTGTTACGTTTCTCCCCACTCTTCGCCGGAATTCGTCCCTCACCGCCGTGTACGCCGGTGCCACCAGCCTTGTGAACGTCGTCCCTGAACAACAACAACAACTCAACAACTCAACAACCATTTTTATACATTCAAATTTTGGCTATTGTTTTTCAAAACACATTAAATTACCGGAATCGATGACAGTGCCGGCGCCGGTGGCGGAGTTAAAAGCGAGAGCAGAGGGAGGAATATCGACGATTTTGCGGCCGACTCTGATGGAAATTAAATTCACGTAATACAACGAGGACCGTCGGGGGTTGCGGAGCAGCGGGGTGTACTTAATTCTAATGGGCTGGGCCACAGGCCCAAGACGCAACGAGCCAGAAAAGTTGACGGATTTGAAGCTGGGAAGACAGTAGGAGAATGTGGATTGGTACAAGCTCTGGCTCTGGCCCAAAAGTGATAATGGGCCTCGGCCCAACCCCAATAGCCCCTGAGGCGGTACTGAACTACCCGTGGCCTTCCTGATGCAACCGAATGTGTAGGAGGGGACTGAGTCTGTGGCCAGAGTTAGGTTGTCTTGAACCAGATCCGCCGCCACCGTCGAGCTCCCGTACGTGAGGTTGAAACCACAAGCGCTGCCGCTGCAACTCGGGTTCGGTACCTGACAAATAAAAAGTGTCACCGTGATACCTCCATTCTCCAATACGACAAGGACTTTTTCATTTTTTTGGGAAAAGTTTTTCTTTAGGCCCGTGACTCAACCCTCCCCCGTCGGTGACTCACTGACACTCGTGGATTCTAGAGACACCCAAAATATTATTAAAATTAAAAGGAAATAACTCGTACGGAAATAATTTAAATCAGGCTTTTTCCTGTCACACGTGTTGCCTCGAAGGAAACGATTGCTTGGCACGTGGGAACTTGGATTGGATTCTTCAAAAGCATCTAAAACTTTCTATGCAAATCTAAATTGGTTACAATTTAATTAGAAAGAATCACTCCTTTTTAATTTTAAGTTGGTCACCACATTCTATATTTAAAATAAAATACTATCTAAACCTGACAATTACATCTCATCTACTGCTCAATTTTATAAGTTTTGTTTTATGTCTCATAACTTTTAAGACTTCAAAAAATTTCATACCTACCAAGTTTATGTCGTAATTAAAGTTTTCAAACCATACAAATTATATATATATAGATAAGCTGCTTAATGCAAAACTTCAAACTTTCAATTTTGTATGTTAAAACATATGTACATTTTTTTACAATTTGTTGAATAAGTTACTGATCTATTGAAAACAAAATACAGAACCTTGAAACTCACATAACACAAAATACAAAATTTAGTAATACACTCTAAATTTAAAAACCAAATTAAAAAAGAAAAAAGTTGATACCCAATGACAAATTGTTTAATTTTACAGGGTGGTAAAAATAGATCAAATAGATCAGATGCAAATACAGAGCAATTGCAAATACAAGAATCAAATATAATATATTGAAACAAAAGACTAAGGAACACTACAATTTTTAGAGTATATTATTAAAGAAATGCCCATAATGAATAAATTTGGTTATATTCGTAATTATTGTAAAATGTTTGCTAAAATAATTAGTTATAAAAGTGTGAGGCATTACATTTTTAATATTAAAGAAGAAGAAGAAAAAAAAGGAAAGAAAAGCATAAAGTGGGGATGGAAGCAAAAGGAGAATGTTATGTAAGTGAAGTATTATTGATTTATTGTATGTTGCTATGGTGATTGAATATTCCAAGGGATATGTGGATATGTGGCCTCTCCACTAATCTAATGCTAGCGGCGCACACTTGTATAGTTAATTAATATCACACCGCTCCTACAAAAATCTTAAAATTAAACACTACTTCCCTCTACTTGCTCTTGCAACTTTTCAACACTTAAAATTCCTTTTTCTTCTTTTGCATATGAATCAGGTTGTTTTTTGTTCAATGTATATATATAGGAAGCTAATTGAGATTCCAAACCAACTATAACTCTCAATTAAGAAGAGAAAAAAAAAGAAAAGATTAGGTATCTTAAAATATTTTAAATGCCTTAAATGATTTGTGAGTAGAGGAAGGGGTAGGAAAATAAAAATAAGATGAGTACCTGGTTGCATTGAGGGGATTGGCAGGGGAGGGGACGGAAGGAGGACGACTTGTCGGATGAGAAGACGGTGGTGGAAGGGCAACCGATGCAGCCGGAGCAAGGAATCCAAGCGGCGTCGTTGCTGGTATCGAGGGCCAAGAGGAGGGTCTGGGCAGGGGTCCCGATCTTGGCCCGGACCACGAAGGTGGGGCTCTGGATCAGCTGCCGGGCGGAGGCGATGGGGACGAACGACCTTCGAGCCACCAGGGAGGACAGGAACTGGAGACGGGCTTGGTCCTTGGCCTGCATTTGGAGTACATTGTCGGCCCAAGAAAGGGGCTTTGATGGGCGGAATGGGGAGCAGGGGCTGAAAATGTGGAACACTTGGAGGGTGGAGCTCCGGTCAGCGGCGGGGTTGCAGTTGGAGGGGATATGGGATTTGGCGGTGGAAATGGAGAATAGGTGGAGGAGGAGGAGGAGGAGAAGGAAGGGGGATTTGGTGTTGTTCATGGCTTCCTTCGAGTGTGGTGTGGGAAGTAATTAATTGAAAGGAATATTAAAGGGAGTATGATGATTGTGGGGAAGACTCACTCACACCCCCATCCATATTTATACAACATTCGTACTCCCCATTCCCTGCCAAATAATTTGTAATTTAACACTAATTAAATTCAATTACACTATCAAATTAAATATAATAACCCTATATTGAATATATGTGATGAACTTCAATGCCTACACATGTTATCGAATGACAACCAAATGATTAATATAGATCGAGAGTTTATGTCTAGACACTATTTTTTAAGATATTAACTATGTTGTAAAAGTTGAAATAGAGTAACAAAATAAATCAATAATATTTTTTTAGGAACTACACTGACCCTTAACTTAAGTCTAATGTGAAAGTTAGTAAATCAAAATAGAATTTAATGTTTAGCTTTTTCTTTCTTCTTTCAATTTTAGATTCTTGGTGATGTCTGTAGTTTGCTTATGTGGAGTAGTGCGGTGTTTTCGACTATACACTGGACTTAATAATTCTTCTACAAAAATTATTAAAGTTTAATTATTGAAATAGATAGTTTGAAACATGTATATGTTTAGTTTTGAGATATTTCAAATTAAATCTATATATTAAAATCATATAAGTTTGGATTTTGCAGCCATGCATTATTATAGAACTAAAAAAAAATCAACTTTTCTTTTTTAATTAAACTAAGCTTAAGTAATCAATGATAATTAATACAAATAACGTTTCTTTCTAGGAATGGAGCTTCATGATCCCAATCGCTATTTTATTGAGAAAAAGGAAGTAGCTTTTTGAGAAATAATAGAAGTAAAAGCCACTTCATTGTTTAGATTGTAATAATAGGTTAATGTGAAACCAAAGCACCAATGTGATATATTTAGATTATACATACATACATATATATATATATAAAAAAAAATCTTTCCTAAATGATTATATTGGGAGAGAAATGGGTCGGATCTCTCCTATAATATTTCAAAACATTATAATATAGTTCACTTTAAGTTGTAAGTATACATGCAGCATATAGATTAACTTTAGATAGTTGTTTATACCTACTACATAACCTTTTTTTTTCATAAATGATTGATTCAGACGTTGAATAAAAAAGAGAGAGAAAAGGAAAGGTTAGCAGATGATAGGTGTAGTTATGAAATTAAACTTTGGTTGATTTTAGTAAAGAAAGAATGTAAAAAAGAAGAGTTGAAGAAGATATTAGAGGGAATGGAGAGGATGATGAGGAAGAGGGGGAAGTTATTTAAGAGATGGTTTTGATGATTATTGAAAACATATAAAGTTGAATGGGAGAAGAAGGAAGAGGGGATGGGAGAAAATAATAGTTAAATTAGATGGTGGGATAGAGAAAATGTGATGTGGGGAAGTGGGGAGTACCTAAGGAATAATAATAATGATTAATGATGAAAATTGGAAAATGGAAAATGGAAAATGGATTATTATTTGTATATTATGGGAACAGAGTGGATTCCATTTTGGCATTGGACCCTCTCGTGCCAATGTCCCTTTCATCACACATCATGTCTCTCCCTCCCTCCCTCCCATTTTTCTAACTTATAATTTACCTCTTCTCTCTCTCTTTTCTATCTTCATCTCTAATGTCTTCTCTTTAAACTTAATCCAATTTAAACTCTTCACTTATTCAATGTTTGACTACTACATATAATTATTTATTTCATTTCAAAACACATTGTGTAAATGTGTGTGTTTTTTTTCAATTTGATCGACTTAGGTATGAACGAAAATCCCCATATATATATACTTCTGGAATTGGGATGTGTAATAATACTCTCTATTATTTATAAACTTTAAATTAGAAAAAGAAAAGAAACTAAAAGTAAAACATTGATGAAAGTTTGAAAAAAGATGTTCATAAAGGAAATGTCACGTTATGAGGAACAAAAAGATATATAGAATGGGAGAATGTGGGGTATTTGTCATTTCATACAATAATTCAATCTAATTATATTTCCTAATTGCTTTTTTGGTAGTATCGTCTTATGCATCAATCAGTTTAATTATGTTCCATTATTGATTTAATTTCATTTTTTTCAGCTAAACATTGTTTAATTCACTTTTTAAAAAGCAAAACATGGGGGGAAAATGTTTGCCTTTTCTTTTTTTCTTTTCTTTTTTTTGAAGTACTTGAAAGGTGTTTGCTTTTTTCAATGTAAAAACAAACCATTGCGATTTCTTTTTTCTTTTTTCTTTGGCACAATCAAATTTCAGCTTTTTTAGATTATTGTTTTATAAAACGAGATAAAATACATTTGAATCATATATATCTGTGTGAGAAGAGAACTTTAATTTGTATAAAAATATTAAAGAAATATTGTTTATTAAGCTTTCATTTGAATTGTTTATCCAAAAACCATCAAAGTTTATTACCTTTAAAAAGTTGTAGAAAAGAAAAAAGAAACAGTAACAAGACAGCAGAAGTTATTTGGGATATTATATATATACAAGCTAATTAAGGTGTAAACGAAAGTATTGGGGGAGAGATGTAAAATCTGATTATATAATATTAGAAGAGTGGGTATTTCTTAGAAACATTATTATAGTAAAGTTTAGATCTTCATCATATTCCTTTTAATAATTTAAAACTAATCAGAGAGAGTACTGCAAATATGTATCTATTATTTATGATTATTTTGTCCATTTCCCCCCATTTTACTTGGGAAGCTCCTTATTTGAGATGGGAATAAAACCCAATTAGCTACACAGTTTTTTTCTTAATTATTATTAAAAAAAAGTTCTGATTATTGTTCTAAGATGTGAGTTTGAGGATCAGATCTTTGCTCCAATCCTTTATTTAAAAACAATCACTATTAATATACACAAACAAAATGTATACTAATGCTTTGATTGATAAGGATTAAGATTATTCCAATTTAATAAGTAATATTTTTAAACGCATGCATCATCTTCTCCATTTGAGATATTGTCTACAGTCACTTCCAAAAATTGAATCCAAATCAAAACTTAATGTTGGTTTTTTTAGATTTTGGAATTTGATTGATATTTCGAAACTAATAAATGAGCATTCATTTCTAGTTTTATTACAGTTTTACTTGCTTTGTTTTATTAGTCTAAATTGTGAAGTATACAAAAACCAAAACCGATGCGAAACCAATAACTACACATTTTACTCTGTCTTTGTTGCTACTCTTTATATAAATGGAATCAACAATCAAACCCATTTCACGACCTATATGGTAATGAAATGATGAAATTAAAGCAAAAACGAAAATGACAAAAGTTTTTCTAAAAAAGAGAAAGAGGAAAGTAAAGGGGGTAGGGTGGGTTCAATTCAAAACAAGACTGAGTTTGTTGTACTGAGGGAAAGAGTTAAAATGTGTAGTGATGAAACGAAAATGCATGCATGTGATTGCACTGCACTATTATCAACAAACATGGCTTGTCTTTTTGGCCAAACCCAATTTAATTCCTATTAGGGTTTTTCAATTTTGTTCGCTTTTCTTTTGTGATGAACATATACACACATGGCTTGGATATAAAACGTATATAAAATAATAACTTCTCCAATCATAACTTCAATAATCACATCAATATATATATACCAATAACAATAATATTAACCCTACAACCTCATCACCAATCCACAAACCTCATTTATATTCTACTTGCCTTCTTCAAACACATTGTTTCACACCCATAAAATATACCAATTCATTTTTTTCCCTTTTACTTATTATTTTTAGTTCTATTAAATTAAAAGCTTGGTTTTTAACCATTATTTCTCTGTTTCGTTTGTAATATTTATCTATAAATAAGTTTTAAAACTATCAATGTTATAATAATTTTATATCTAGTGCATATCTCATCTCATTCTTATGTGAATACAAGATTAAAATTCAAAGGACTTATTAGATGCTTCAAAGGTTTAATCACAACATAAGACTATTTACAAATTGGACTGATTCATAAAATGGGAGTTATATGTAAAATTTAATACCTAGAGATTTCAAGTGGTATAACAATTTCTCCTACTAACTACACTCCAAGGTTATGTGCTTCAAATATTTAACTAAACCACATCAAGATTACAGTCTGTACATTGAAGTACAATTTCAAGTTATATAATGGCGCCCATAAACTATAATTTTATTTTTAAAAGACAATTGGTTTTGAAGGAAAAAAAAAAAACAATTAAACCTAAAAGAAGAAATAGTTTCATGTTAGGTCACATGATGTAGATCTATAACTTAGATATGCTAAACTACTCTCGATTTTGTAGTTTTGATTCGATTGGTAAAGACATAATTATGCATATATAGCTAGTACTTTATTAAAGTTAATTTAAGCCAAAAAGAAAACACAATCATGTCACTCCAATTCAAGGGAATAAAATTCCAATTAAAAAAACATATAAGATCATGAGATTTTATTTATTTTTATGGCATATGCATGTGAAGATTGACTGTATTTAAAAGTTTAATAACAAAATTACTAGTTTTTGTTTTTGTTCTCCACAACTTCTGTCTCCTTTGTAGAATTGTTGTTTTGTATTTCAAAATCAAAATTTTTCGTCCTATTATAGTTTAAATTTTATGTCCAGTCCTCGAGGTAAAAAAAACTATTCACATACAACCTTTGCATAATGAAATTGACATCTGCTTAATAGAATTTAGCTCTATCATTTTCTAAAAAGGCAATCTAACACCATTTTTAAATGTCATAATCCAATTTCTAATTGTGTATGATTAAAATTAATAAATATGAAGTTATTGGATAACGAGTCCATAGTTACATAAGAAGGGTCAAAGTAGGTTTATGAATTTTGGGTTGTAATCAAAATTGCATAAACTACTGGAAACCAATAGATTAAAGCATTGTATCTATATCACTGTTTACAACTTTTTTTATAGAGTTTACTAGTATCAATTACAATTAAATCATTAACAATTGTAATTCAATATGATTTATAAAATGATAAAGTTATTTAAAAATATTTATAAAAACAATAAAATATGACAGTAGATATCTATAGATATATGTAATATTTTTGTATGACTGTAAATATATATATATATTTTTTTCAGTTTTTACTGTATTTAAAAACAACTTAATTTATTTGTAAGTAACGAGTGAGTTGATGAAATAATATAGAAAAAGTTGTATAGTTTTTTATAGGTGTGTTTCCAGTTTAGGGTATGTACCGAAATTGCAATTATCTTGAAAAGTTGAAATTTCCATTTATTTTGATTAAAGAGAAAGAAAAAAGTAAAAGATAAAAAGGGATGGGTGTCAGAGTTTTGCATATTC
Organism: Cucumis sativus; assembly: GCF_000004075.3. Lineage (NCBI taxonomy): Eukaryota > Viridiplantae > Streptophyta > Magnoliopsida > Cucurbitales > Cucurbitaceae > Cucumis > Cucumis sativus. Next base: position 28,955,402 of record NC_026659.2, on the reverse strand, counting down.
CATTGGGGTTTGCTTCGAGAAAGGCCTTGTTTCCTCTTTAACTATTTATTTTACTCTGCCGACAATCTTGTTCAATCAGTCTTAATTCTATAATTCACTTCACTCATTTTCTTAATTAACTTGTAGTAATTTTCCAGTTCATGGTATATATTTTGTTACTCAGGGTTTACATTTTCACATTATACATATAAGACACACTTTGAATGAGAGTAGATATTTTATTACACTAATTAACCATTAATCCACTTAACATATAAAAAACCGATGAAAAGCAAAGAAGAAGAATCACAAGAAGACACCAAAGATGATCGATAAGGGATTGATGTATACCATAAGGGCAAAGAAAGGAACCCATTTTTTCAATGAAACAATTGCTTACTGTGTTAGCAAATTCACATACAAAGAATTGCATTCTACGTTGTATAAATTTAAACACAAATCAGTAGATAAGACAGTAGTAACGAAGGTTTTAAAGGTCGATACATGGGTTGTGGGCTGAAGAGAATAGATGAGATAAAAATTGGGCTTTATATAAAAATGGTTGGAAGGGGTAGCAACCTAGGAAGGTTCAATGGTGGTTTCTTAGGGCTTCTCATTATTGCCCAGATGGGCCTTATATTAATAATATACATCATCATACCAAACCAATACCCCTTTTTCCCTTCTTCTTCTTCTTCGATAACCGTGACAACGACAGTATAACATCTCTTTTTGTCTGTGCTGCTTATTTAATTCCCCATCAAATTAGACTTTTGTTTTTAATTAATATGTTGACCATGAACACTAAGAAAGAAAAATAATAATTATTTTTTAATACAATAATTGATCCCTACTTTTGACCTTTTATTTTCTCAATACCCTTTCAAAATTATACACCAGTACATACTACATGTACATATACAGCATTGTGGATGACTAACAAGATGGCATTAAACCCAAGGCCTAGTAGTAGAGGTTTGGATGCGTAAGATATAGAGCGTAGAACTCGTGGTGTGGACGTGTGGAAATCTTTGTTTTGATGGCATACAATGTGGTGGTGTGTATTTAAACTTTGTAATATAATTAAGCATTAAGCATTATGTAAAAAGTAAAAAGTAAAGAAGAGAAGCATATAATAATTGTATTGAAACATAAAACAAAAAAATATAAATTTGAGTTGGGAGTAGCCGACAAGAAGTGGATGTGAACAGGATTTGAGGAGAATAACAAAATATTTCCTCCACCTCATCCCTTACCTAATACATCTTTCCTTTTTAATTACCCAATTAATTAATTAATTAATCGCTTATTCAGCCGGCCGCTCACCCCATTTTAATAATACTACAAATAATATCTTTTAATTCAATTCTTTTTTTCTTTTTGTTTTTAGCTTTTAATTTTAACCAACAACTTTCTAAAATGCTTATTTCCAAATATTATGTATGGCAAAATTCCAAATTTATTCGTGCCGGAGTTTTTCCAATCATTTTTCGATTTTAAAATATAGGTCAAAAGTAGATACGAAAGTAAAACAACATCAAGATCTGTTTGTAGACTTTATTTTTAAAAGCTTAAAAAAAAAAATCAAATCTCAATTTTCTGCTTTTGAAAATTATAACTTTGTTAACATAAAGGTATCATTAGCCAAAATTTTAACGGTTTGTTTCCTTAGAAAATTTGAAGTTGAATGAATAATCCATTTGAAATCACCCATTAGTCCACAAAATCTGTTCTTAACCTTTATTAGAAATGATTCCCTCAAAATTAGGTCTTCTAACAACTTTTATATTTCCTCTTTCAAGAGAATTACTCATTTCATATATATAGAAAGTTTTTTCATTTAACTTTTCCACCGAATTTACTCCTAATTTTATGATTAAATTGGTTAGCTAAATGCTAATTTTCTTTTATTTTATACCAAAGAAATTAGAACATGGAACAAGTATTTAAATTTCAAACATGTGTATAAAATTTGATAAGAGACTGAAAACTAATAATATTATTTATTAATTTTATTATATTCGAAAATGATTCCAAACAAAAAGGAAAAATAAAAGATGAAACTAAAGAATATAAAAAGAAAAGAAAGAGGGGGAATACTGAATAGAATAGAAAATAAGTAGGAAAAGAAAGTGGGCGTTGGGTGTATAAAAAGGAGCATTGTGCATGATTGATTGCAATTGGGGTGTGTTTTAACTAAAGAGAAGAGTGTTTTTGAATTTCATATCATATCATATCCATGGCATCGGTGGGGGTTACGGGCGGTGAACCGGTGGTCAAAGCGGTGGCTTTATGCGGCTCTCTTCGTAAGGCTTCCTTTAATCGTGGCCTTATTCGAGCCGGTACGCGTAACAACTAACTAACCCCCGCTCCCCTATTCTATTATTCTATTATACTATTATACTATTATATATTCATGTTACGTTGTTTGTAATTGAATGAATTTGAATTGTTTACTTGTTGCCATCAGCGATGAAGATTTGTAAGGAGGAATCGGGAATTGAAATCGAGTACCTGGAAGTGGATCCCTTGCCCATGCTTAATACCGATCTTGAAACTCCAAACGGAGGTTTTCCTCCCGTCGTTGAGGCTTTCCGCCGCAAGATCCTTCACTCCGATTGTATTCTCTTCGCTTCTCCCGAGTATAATTACTCTATTGCCGGTCTCTCTCTCTCTCTTAACAAACTTTCCTACTAATTACTCAAATTTAATTACCCACTGTTTAACTTTAATTCAAAACTATATACTTAAATTGAGTTGAAAAATCTAGTCTTTTAATATTTGTCATTAGACACCCATCTGATCTTGTGTGTTCTTTGTTGCAAAAGAGTGCCGTCCATATCATTATATAACGAATAGTAAAACATTATCATTCTTTTTTTTTAGTTAAAATATACGTGCTTTTACTGTTTCTACTTTAGATTATTTTGTTATACTTTTAGTTTATATATTTTTAATTCTTAAAGGTCTAATGGTAATCATTGCTTCTGATGAATTTTTAAATTTAGTGAAAGTTAAGTTTTATGGAAATGGATTAAATAGCAATAATAAATAGATATATAGTTTTTTATGTTGGTTGTGTGTGGTAGCAGCTCCCTTAAAGAATGCAATTGATTGGGCATCAAGACCACCAAACGTGTTTGCCGGAAAGGCAGCGGCGATAATGAGTGCCGGCGGTGGATTCGGCGGTGGATTGGCACAATTCCATCTCCGGCAAGTGGGAGTGTTTTTGGACCTTCACTTTGTGAACAAGCCTGGGGTTCATGTGAATGCCTTTCAACCACCTCCCAAGTTCAATGAAGATGGTGACTTGATTGATCAACAAACCTATCAGAACTTGAAACTACTTCTTCTTTCCCTTACCAACCTTTCTCTACGACTCCAATCCAATTCCAAATAATCATTTAAATCTATTTAAATTAATTACACTTTGTTTTCCCTTCCTTCTCTCTTCCCATCCTTCAATAATTAATTACAATAGCGTCTCCTTTTCAATCATAATCATAATTAATAATAATAATCTTTGTATTGTGTGTGTTACTTCCTTCATTATTCTCAATCCTAATTAATTTTACAACATATTTACCATTCAATTTGGATCAGCTAATTAATTAATTTTGTCCAATTTCACTGAGTTGGATTATCTTATTGAAGGGGAAGGATAAATAGATAGATAGATAGATAGATGTAATGCATTGTCAACGTGTGAAACTGGGTTTAACTCGGTGCTAATAGGGCATGGAATAATTAGTTTTAAAATCGATGTTTACATTCTTTGTTTCTTTGTTTTCGAGAATTAAGGGCCAGCTAGTGGATGGGCCATTAGTAAAGTTATTGAGCTGGAAATAAAATTGAGAATAAGCCCCATATGCTTCCAATGGGCTTCAACTATACATACTTCCCTCCATGGAATATACATCACACATAATATTTTGAAGATTTGGTTGAGGGGCTTGCCGAGGTTATCACATTTTCTCCCCCTTACAGGTTGTAACTTTAAATTCTCATTTCCTATTTTTTTATATTAGAAAATATGTAAAACTCAATAACTATTAACTTAATTAAGCGATTATCCATAAAAGCTTAGCTAAACTAATATCAACGTTAGAGTTATATCCTTAAATTTATTGATAAATGATACGTGTTTTTAAAGCAGAAGGATTTGAATTTATTTAAGAATTGTTGGGAAAAAAGTGAGATGGGTACAAACTAAAAATGAGATTTAAACATAGACATAAACAAAATTATAAAGTAGAGACACTAAATTAATAATATGATGAAATAGAGAGGAAACCATCAATTCGGTTTAGGGTATGCCTGCCCTAAAGATTATAAATACAAATTAATTAAAGATGGGTCTATTATTGAATTCCCATCCAAACCCCTATTCCTACCCTTACGTTACTTTTCATCTTCATCATCTTTTCAATTGAAAGATGTGAGTCACTGCATGCCCTTTCATGTCATGTCCATAAAATTAATACTACACCTTTAATTTAAATTATAATTTTATCCCAAATTTTTTAGTCAAGAAAAAGAAGTTAAAAATTATATTTATCATCAAATTAAATCTATATCCTTTCTAATAAAATTCAAACTAATATCTAATATATAGATTATTTAAGCACCTGATCCTTCATAGACTTGCAGTTTAAAAGTTAAAAAAAACTGTTATATAATACAAATTTCAAAATTTAGATAGTTAATTATTTGATTGTTAAAGATAGGTGAAGAATGTTCATACCAAATACCTTAGTAAGTTAATGTGAAGAATGAGTTATTATACAGCTGACGAAGAGAAACAAAGATTATGGTAAAAGAATTAGATTAAAAGGAGAGGAGAAAAGGAAAAGGGGCGGTGGTTGACGACGGCAACCGCCTCCCAGAATGTAGCGGGTGGGTGGAAGCGTGCAAGCACATTCATTCACATCGCCTTCCATATGTTTCTTATAATCTCTCTCATAATTATTAAAACAAATATAATTCTAAAACGTCAATAATATATGGTTTCAGTTTCTTTTCTACTAATACCATCTATATGTTTCATTTTATATACATTCATCCCAGCTTATAATATAAAATTTAAATTTTATTGATAATTAAACTGTTTCTTATGAGATCAAGTCAAACTTTTTAGTTCATTCTAAATATATATATTGATGTAGCAAAGTTTCTAGATTAAAAAGTTTCACATTTGAAAATTATAATATACAAAAACTAATCATGTGGCCTTGTTTAGGGTTAAATATATAATAGCCATCACGTGACAAACTCCAACATCCTTCTTTTGTTTTTTTCTATCATTGTCTTCAACTTAGAATCTTTATATGCCAACCTAATTAAACTTTATAATTAACACACTTTTCATTCTTTTGGACTTATCCTCATTAATTGTTTAATATTGTAATAATTATTGCTAGTTTAGCACATTAATCTCCCACCCAAAATGAGCATGAGAGCATGGTTCAATAAAATGTATGTATTATTGATATGCTTTGATTTTTTCTTCATATATTCATCTTCCACCACACCCTTTTTAAAATTTGGTAAATTACTTAATTTATTTATATTATAAGTGTCCATGTGCAAATATTTCTGTTAAATTTCAATGTTTCATAACAAAACCAAAATATGCAAAGAATATAAAAGGTTAGAATGTTATTGGTTTTTCTATAATATACTGTATAGGGACAAAACAATTATATATATCGTTGGCCTTTGAGATTGTTCAAAAGAATAGGTTAAATGTGAGAGAGTATACTGTAAGGGATTTTATTTTTCTTCTTGAAAACAAAGAGATTATTACATAAAACTGAACCTGCGGAATGAATGGACATAATAAAGAAGAATACATATATATAAAAGAAAGAAAAGAAGAAATGAGTGTGGATTGGAGACGATGGGGTGAGGGGGAGGAAAATAAAAAGAGTTGAGAGACAAAAAGAGTATTTGGTAAGTGTGACTAGAGAGACAGAGATGGAGATGGAGATGGAGATGGAGATGGAGAAAGAGAGAGAGATGGCAATGAGGCCTTTTTCTTAACATTGTACACATAAAAAAGAAATAATTTGTGGGTTGGGTTTGGTCATTTTGTGTTTTCCATGTCATCACCACTTTGCCTCTATTTATGTAGACAACACATTCACCTTTGTCCCCCCCCCTCCCCTCCAAACCCCCACTCTCTTTTTCTAACCTTTCCATTCTTATATATGCCCTACTCATCAATATTTTCCCAATTAATACCCAATACATATATATATATATATCAAATTATAAATAATAATGGTCTTTGCTTTTACACGTTCCCTATTTTTCACCCAATCAAATCACACATATATCTATCTCCCTTTCTTTGCGTTTCTGTCAAATGAAAGAACAATAATAATAATCCTCCCATTGCCTTCTTACTCTTAATTTAAATTAATGCCTTCCATGTGCCTTCATCTTAATTATTATTGATTTGTTTTGCTTTTCTTTTAAATCCCTATATATGCTTCCTATTTATCCATTTTCAACCCCTTTTTACGCCTCTTCTACTACTTCTGTCCTTCCTCTATTCTTAGCACATTTATGAATATTAAAACACACAACACAAACTCCTTAAATTAAATCATCAAACTTGTTCATGCTAACCACACTGCCTTCTCTTATTATTATTATATATCTTTAATTATACTCAAAATGATCAAACAATGTAGTATATATTGAACAAATTTATCATATGAAGATGATCAACTCTTGATATCTCAAATTGTAGATCATAGAATGGTACTTATAAAAGTAAATATATGTATCAAACATACTAAACTATGAACACCAACATTTAAATACATTATCAAAATGATATATATTTCTGTCCAAACTATATAATAACAAAAAGAAGGAAAACAAGAAGCTATATTATGGGGTAGTCTTAATTGTAACACATGGAGTCTATATTGGATAAAAATGCTGGGATCAAATTGTGAATTTAACAAAAGTTTCAACCAAAATATTTGTTCAAACTAACAATAAATACACGTGATAAAGTTATCTTGATCTCTTATATATTTTGAAGAAGTTACTGTTGTTTGTGATTTTTTTTATAACAGTAAACCTAAAAATTTCATTGCCTATGGTGAAGTTAACTTTTATAATTTTGAAAGAATGAAGAAAATGTAACAAAAATGGTATATTAAAAAAAAAAGGAAGATGATTATATAACTTGAAAGTAAAGGGAAAAAAGAAAAAAAAAGAAAAGCATGATTAAGAGAAAAGAAAAAGATATGTAATGAGAAGTATATGAATATAAAAAGAGAGAGTAGAATGATGATAGAAAAAGAGGGAGAAAGAAGAGAAGATAATTAGTATAAAGATTAATAAATAATAATAAGAATAATAAATGGTGTAAGATTCGAACAGGATAAGCTGTGGGTAATGAAAATGTTTTTGTTTGATAGCCAAAGTTGAATAATGGTATGTATAAACTAAACACCTTTATCACACCTTTATCAAAGAATGAAGTTGAAAGTATGAAGATGCATTTGAGGTCTTGAATTTAGTTATTATAATCATGGATTATGTTTTTAGTATAAATTATAATTATCCATGTTATTTAATTTTAGTCAATGTATGAAAGTAAAAAACAATAAACATCCAAAAATAAAAAAAAATTGTAGTTAATTGTAGACTAATTATAATTAAAACATAAAAAATGAAATGAGCAACCCAAAGGCTATATCTATATAACACGTGGAAGTCCATCTAACAAATACACACTTCTAAATTAAGAGTGTAATTAATTAAAAAGAAAAAGAACGGTGGGATTCTGAATATGTAATTATTAAACTAATTAAAAGAAATCATAAGGTTGAAATGAGCATTTAAATATAACTTAGTTTAAAACTCTTTTTTCTTTTTTAATTTGTGGTAAATAATGATGTAGAAGTAAAGTCACACACACACACATACACACATATATATATTCTCTATCTATGTGTATAATAGCAATTATATGTGGGTAGACACATTGTAGTGGTTTTTTTTCTTTTAAATAAACTCTCTTAGTCAAAAGCTTATCTCGAACACTTTTTCAAACCCCATCTTGAATTCTCCTTTTTATTTATTTAAATACTGTAGATAATCACTTTATGTCTTTTTGGGTTCATTTTTTTAATGTTATTTTGTGGGTTTTTTGTTTTTCAACAAGTGGTAATGTGGAAAACCGATTGAAGTTGTAAACTTTTTATGTATACCATAGAATATATATATATATATATATTTTTTCTAATTTCATAATTTCATGCTTCTTACTTCACTTACCTAAACAAATTTTGATAATTTAGGAGGTTGAAATCAAATTTTAAAGAGGAACTGTTGTTGTTTAAATTATTTATCTATTTGTCAACTATAAGTTTCTATAAATAACGAGAGGGTCAATTGTACATAATAAAATACACAAATATATTTATTGAGTTCTTAAGATGTATTTTCATTCACCAATGAGGGTTGGGGTTGGGTAATAAAATAATTGGCAACCTATTTAGAAAAGTGAAGAAAAGAAAAGAAAGAAACATATATTTGAATTGTGAAGAACAGGAAAGTAATGGTTTGAAAAATGAATAAGGATGAATGAGAAGGAAAGGAAAAGAGTAGTGAAATAAAACAAAAATGGAAGGTGAATTAGGAGAAAAGGCAAGGATGATGTGTAAGTTAGATTTGGGAAAAGAATGGAGTTTTGTTTTTTGATATAATATTTGGAGATGTATGATCCATCACCATCATCACCATCATCACCATCATCATGGTAATTGATGATGATGAGTAACTTTTGGTTCATAAGAATAAGAAAAGGACAAGTGTCAACTTTTAAACCCACTAAGCCCTAAACTCAAACTAATTTGGACCCACCTTCTTTTCCCCCATTTTATTGGGAGAAGTGGAGTGGGCCTTTTGGGCTTTGACCTCATTTCCATTTACAAAGTAGCCACCACGTCTCTCTAAACTACTTCTTTAGTTTATTAAATCCAATTCCAAATTCCTTTGTTGACATAATCTTATTCACAGAATCACGATTTTTAGGGACTAGTTGTATCAAAAATATACAATTTTGTATAACACTTACCATTATTACAATACACATTGCGCATAAATGGGTTTACTTTAATTTCACCAAAGTCCAATTTAAACGGGAAGAATCTTGGTTGTTCAATAATTACAGGAGCAAAAGTTAAAACAGTAACAATGCTTCTATGAATGAAATCAAAATTAACAGAGAAGACAAAACAGAATGGGTATGGTTGAAAATTTTAGATAGCAATGAGAATATATAGTGGAAAAATGATTGGTGTGTATCCAAATGAACAAATTTAGTGAGAAAAAAAGTAAAAAAGAAACAGAAAAACATAAAATGGTCATCGCCTCTCTCCTCCCTCCAAATGTTTGGTTAATTAGTTGTTTTAGGAACCAAATTCGGGAAAGGATTGAAATGGGGGTTGGTTTAATTTATTGGTGGAAACTATTTTTAAATTTTATTATTAATTTTTTATTTTTAAAGAAAGTAAAAATAATAAATAAAAAAAGAAAAAGAAAAAAGAATAATAAAAAAATAATTACAGAAACAAAGAAAAAAAGCTTAGTCATTGGTACCAACAACCTTTTGCTTTCCTCATCAATCAAAACAGCTTCCTTTCTTTGTTTATCCTTTTATTATTTTGATTTTTCTTCTCTCTTTTGATTTTCCATAATCTGAATGGTACCCATTTCACTAAATCATCATACAACCTCTAAACTACACCCCATCGTATTTGATTTTCTTTTTTTCGTTGCCCTTTTCTCATTTTACATAAAAACAAAGCCCAATTTTTTTTTTTTTTTTTTTTTTTTTTTGTGTGTGTGTATTTCCTCTTCGTCTGATTCCTTCCATTGCTCTCTCTTTCCGAGTTTCTGTTACAGAAACACGGGATTTCGTTGCCCCCATTTCCCTCTTTTCCTGCTTTTCAAGATTCTGCCATTGCTACCCAGGCCAAGAATTCGATTACACCGATTTTTTCTGATCTGGGTTTTCTCTAATTCTGGTGAAAATGGGGGAAGGGAGTGAGGAAGGGAGGGAAGAAAAGACATAAAGAGTAGAAAATACATCGATAGTGCGACAAAGGGGTAAAGGTAGAGGCGTTTCAGAGTGATAATGTACAAGGAATACGCTGGAATCGTCAAGGCTTGGGAAGCAACTGTGAGAAAAACACAACACTCAGCGAAGAAGAGGGCTAATAGCATATTTGCAGCAATGTCCGTTGCCCCTGCCGACGACGAGCCTGGCCCCGGTGAGCTCCATCATGCGGAGAAAGCGATCCCCAATGGCGATTTCTACACAGGGCAATGGATGGACAACATGCCCCATGGCCATGGAAAGTACCTTTGGACCGATGGTTGTATGTATGTTGGTGAATGGTACAAGGGGAAGACCTTAGGGAAGGGCAAATTCAGCTGGCCTTCTGGGGCCACTTATGAAGGTGATTTCAAAAGCGGCTACATGGATGGCAAAGGTACTTACACTGGTTCTTCCGGGGATACCTATAGGGGTTGTTGGGTCATGAATTTGAAACATGGACAAGGCACACAAAACTATGCCAATGGGGATTATTATGAGGGCGAATGGCGTAGAGGGTTTCAGGATGGACAGGGGAGATATCAATGGAAGAATGAGAATCATTACATTGGACAGTGGAAGAATGGGAAGATCAATGGCAATGGGACTATGATTTGGAACAATGGGAATCGGTATGATGGCTGTTGGGAAGATGGGCTGCCTAAAGGTAATGGAACTTTTAGATGGGCTGATGGGAGTTGTTATGTTGGTGTTTGGAGTAAGGATCCTACAGAGCAGACTGGAACTTTTTATCCATCTGATTCTTCTGAGACTGAAATGAGCTCCGATCCTCAGGAGATTTTTGCTGAGTATTTGAATGATTTTGTACTTTGTTCAGGGGAAAGGATTTTGATCTATCCCTCTCAGAAGATGATAAGTTGGTCCGGGCTCGACCTTGACTCTCCGCAAAAGCAAACAATTTCAAAGAAAGGCAATGATGGGAATAGGAGACTGAGAAGAACATCGGTTGATGGCAAAGTCAGCAATTCTAGTTTTGAATCATTGAATGATGGTTCAAACGAAGCGAGTTCTAGAAATGGGATAGGAACTCATCAGCTCCAAGATTTAGACAGCAAAGGGAAAAGGCAATCAAATTTGAGATTTCAGCCAGCAAAGAGACAGGGCATTACAATATCAAAGGGACACAAGAACTATGAGCTCATGCTAAATCTGCAGCTGGGGATCAGGTATAAATGATTTAAGAATTCTTTCCTTGACTTATGCTGTAGTCTAACCTTATTTCTCCTTTTCTACTCCTTCAACCAATATTATCTGAGATACGCATGTAGCCTATTGCATCGAGTTTGTTCAAGAAGTTCAGAACGAATGGTGTAGAAAGAATTTTACTCTATAGATAAATCATGGGGCACGTTGATTTGTATCAATGATATGGAACCTGTCGTTTGAAGCTACTCTACCACAATGAGGCTTCATGTTTTACATATGAGAAATGTCTATTTAATTGCCAATGTATTCATTTCAACTTAGTGATTTTTTTGTTCCATAGCACAGGCATTCTGTTGGGAGGCCTGCTCCAGCAACATCCCTTGATCTGAAGTCTTCGGCTTTCGATCCCAAGGAGAAAGTGTGGACAAAATTTCCACCTGAAGGATCCAAGTATACACCACCTCATCAATCTTCCGACTTCAGATGGAAGGACTACTGTCCTGTTGTCTTCAGGTTTGTCATTAAGTGAACAATTTTAGCAATCTGCATTTCTTTAATTGTTTTTAGGCTTAATATGCTAAACAAACGTTTTGCTCAATCAGCAACGTGATCTCTCAAATAATTTAAATGGAAGGAACATTTTGAAAGACATTCTTTCAAATTAGAACAGGAGAGCAAGCCTTATTGCTGGATTGCAATGTTTAATTCTTAGCGAATGCCAGATGAAACTCTTTGATTTTATTGTCATGATTTTTGTATTGGAATATGGCACTGTCTTATTAGTTCACAAATTTGTATTTCAGGACTCTTAGGAAACTGTTCAAGGTGGACCCAGCTGATTACATGCTATCTATATGTGGAAACGATGCTCTTCGAGAACTCTCCTCCCCTGGAAAAAGTGGGAGTTTCTTTTACTTAACCCATGATGACAGATACATGATTAAAACCATGAGGAAGGCTGAAGTGAAAGTTAGTCCTGTCTTCTCTCTCAGCTGTCTCAAATTGGGATTCCCTTTTAGTTTTATCTCTGCTTAAAATTATAAGCTTTCCTACATAAGAAAGTTTCAACATCCTTTGGCATTTTAGAACTTCTGATCTGAAGTTGTTCTTGCACGATTAGCTTAGGTTCCCTAACCTTAATGAACTCGTTAATGTGAATTTGGTTATCTTGTTGAGTTCTCCGTACTTTCTTGCAATCTTTATGCCGTTATTGAAAGCTCGATTCGATGATATACTTTTGTGGTTCAGTTGTTGCTTGTTGCATCTATCCTAGGCTTTGCTACTTCCGAGTACATGTATGCGTTTCTGTGAGTTGAATATATTCCAATCTGAACAGGCCAAGATACATGCAGGTTCTCTTGAGGATGCTTCCAGCCTACTATAAGCACGTTCGGTCCTTTGAAAATACCCTCGTCACCAAATTTTATGGTCTTCATTGTGTGAGATTAACTGGGACTTCACAAAAGAAGGTATACAAGGATACTAAAGCAGTACAATGGTTTCTATGGATCCTTCAGTTCACAGATTTTGTTGATTTACAGGTGCGATTTGTCATAATGGGAAATTTATTTTGTTCCGAGTACACAATCCACAGGCGTTTTGACTTGAAAGGTTCTTCCCACGGCCGTATAACTGATAAACCAGAGGCAGAAATCGATGGAACGACAACCCTTAAAGATCTTGACCTTAATTATATATTCCGGTTGCAGAAGATTTGGTTCCAAGAATTTTGTAGGTATAAGTTATTAACATTTTTCCTTACCGGTTGTTTGCTATTCATTTTTGTTCATGATAAAAGAATTTGTATCTCACTCCGTTGCTCCCTGATCACCTTCGAGTCAGCAAACGAATCTACATCTGAACTCATACCTGGAGCTAAGTTAAAATTTATCTGAACTGTAATTTGTAGTATCATGTAATATAAAATGGCAACATTTTCTTAACACTATAACGAAGACAAAATAAAGAAATAAATAACTATTTAGTCGGTCACACTTCTAAAAAGAATGAGAAAAATCTCTACATTTAGCAACGCTTCATATGACATATTTAATATTTCTTTCAAATGAAAATTAAAACTTTCATTACTAGGAATGGAAGAAGAAAAAATCAGTGGCCACACACAAATATTATGGACAATATTCTATTTGATGTTTCCTCAGTTTACACCTCTCGTTGATATTTTCCATTGTGTTTCAATGCAGGCAAGTAGACAAGGATTGTGACTTTCTTGAACAGGAGAGAATCATGGACTACAGTCTATTAGTTGGTCTTCACTTCCAAGAAACTTCATATCGGGAAGTGAGCACACCCGGTAGCCATCACTCAGGTTTTTGCTGTTTATTTGATTCGAGTATCTTGAGCTTCTTATTTAAATCATTGTTTCAACAAAAAAACATCTGATATTCGAAAATGTACATCACAGGAAGTAATCCTGACTACGAAGCAGATGGTCAGTTAAGAGCAGACAAGGAACAAGACTCTGCCAGGTAGAATGGACTCATGAACTATTGATATTCAATTTCTGAAATCGTCTAAAGACCTTTGCATGCAACCGCTGTAATATAGCGAGAAACTCAATTATCTGTGATTGTGAAAATTTTGCTGATGAAACACGTGTACTTTGCTTTACCATGTAAATGTTTATTTTTCAGTGAAATGTTCAAGAGTATAGCCTGGTTTCCGTTCATTCTACTAGTTTATTAGCTATAACATTGATGTTTTAAAGTTCAATATCATCACCAAAACAAACTTGAATTCATTATGATAGCTTGCGGCTGACATTCCCTGACAATCATTATTCTGAAGTCTGACCATTTACTTATTCAGGTGGGCTTCCATTAGTCTAGGCATCAATTTGCCAGCACGGGCAGAACGGACAGTGAGACAGGGAGAGCCCGAAGCTCAGCTAGTAGGAGAACCAACTGGGGAGTTGTATGATGTGATCATTTTCTTTGGTATAATCGACATACTACAAGACTATGATATCAGCAAGAAACTTGAGCATGCTTATAAATCGTTTCAGTATGATCCGTCGTCAATATCTGCTGTCGATCCAAAGCAATATTCGAAACGGTTTCGAGATTTCATCTTCAGAATTTTTGTAGAAGACACTTGAAGAAGTTGTTATACTGACCCAATTCATCAAAACTTGCAGACAGTGGCCATCCTTGTACAGTCGGTCCGTTGTGAGAAATGATATCAGTTTTTGATAGAGTCGTAGCGTTTGGCCGCGGAAAAACAAAGAAAGAGCAACCATTTGGTGTATAAAATTAAGGTAACCATGTAGAGCTTTGCCACTTATGCATTGTATTTTTTTTCTAAGTTAGGGTTATTAGAAAATTGTGATATGATCTAGAAAGTTATAGATGAGAGTTATTACCCTCACCTCACCCAAATGTTACTAATTTGTAAATTTATTTATTAACTAAAGTTTGAAGACCCAACTGTTACTAAAGTTGTAACATGGTTTCTATTCTATTCTTTCTATTATTATTATTTTGTATTCATGTTCTTGTCTCAAGTTTGAAAAAGCCTTTCACAATAGTAAAACTAATTAACTATATCTATTTCCTTCTCCACCCTTTCATTTTTTTACATTCCTCTGTGTTAATGTTATCATTCTCTCTTCTTTTTCTCATTTTTAGTCCATTTGTGGTTCAAATTCTCAGGAGACTATTCTGTGTTCATAACTTTACTATGCAATTGAATCACTACTTATACTTCACATTACCAAAAAAGTAATGAAAAACATTATTTAGGGTAATGCATTTCAACCTTGTTCTTCATTTCACTTGGCCTTTTCTTTTCTCTATATATATCGAACATACTTTTCTTTTCTATTGGATTTGGGAATATTTTATTTTTATATATTTAGAGTAATAGTTTTCTTTTTTATAAAGCATTGGTGGGATACCTTTTCAATGTAAATAACAAAAAAGGTAAGTTATACATGTCATATATATGTGTGTGTATATATATATATTATTCTTGAGTATCCTAATCAACATACGTACACACACCTCGACCAATCTTATAGAACAACCGATTTAACCTAATAACATTTGGTAATCAAAAAATTTGTTGGATATTGAAGTATAGGTTGATTGAAGAAACTTGTTGGATATCGAATTATAGGTTAATGGTCAATCAACCTTCCAACATTTGAGTATCTAATGAATTTCTTAGAATTTTATTCTCTTTTTATATTTTCGGGTAACTTTTATTTGGTATAAAGAAATATATATATGTGTGTGTAAAGAAAAACAGATATCTTTTATTTCTTCCTACTAACCTACTTTAAAAAAAATGTTCTCATCTGTCCTCACAAAGAGTGTAATGAAAAAGAAAAGGAAAAGTAAAGAAGACTAATTGAGTGAGTAGGGGAGGCCCCTCTCTACTCCCATCTTAGCTCTACATAGACAGAGAGAGCAAAAAAACCTAATTTTGAAAAAGAAAGGAAGAGGGGTTAGGTCATGAACAAGGGAGACAACCTACAATTAATTTGTTTGTTTTGTTAGAAGAATTTAAGAGATGTAAAATGACACAATTTTTTGTTGGAAATAAAAAAAAAAACCCTCTCTCTTCATTTTTATTTTATTTAAAAAAGAGCAGTTCATATCATGTGTAAAACATATGAAAAATGTTGTGTATATCTAACAAGAGAAGTTGTCTTTTTGATGTGATATCTACCCAGAGGAGTGCATGTTCTCATATAATTTTATGTTAAATCATATGAGTGTATGAAAAATATAATAGCTCTAAAAGGGGAAGAGGACAAATGTATATATTAATTTACTATTTTACAGGCAAATGTAGCTTCCTTTGTAAAAAGGTTAAGAAGATTATGTCAAATATGAAATATGAGTTTTAAGTTTGTTTTTCCTTCCTACAAAAGCATATATATAATATATATTCAAGTTGAAACCCCCTTAATCTTTATAATAAAAGTGCATGTTTTTGCCTTACCACTACTTTGTCACATCTGTTTTTGGCATTTGCAATGATATGTAATTGGACTCAATCTCCTACACATTCACTTAGGCCTAACAATTCCTATATGAAAAGACAAAAAGGGGGTGGGGGTTATTGGTCTCACCTATTCATTTTGTTCATCCCTTTTAATGCATACCTTTTTCTTAATGTCATCTGGGAAGAAGAAAATCCCTCTCCTTTAACAACTGAGTCTCAATTGGTACTGTTTTCATATTCATCCTTTTCTCTTCTCCATCAATCATCAATGCTTCTTTTTCTCTTTTAACTCTTCTCAAGTTTTGGTAATTCTTACACTGCTTTGCTCTTTCCTTCCCACTTTTCAGTTTTTAGTGTTCATCTCCATTGCTCTCTGGCTTTCTTTTTTGCTAAAAATGTGATGAGAATGGAACTACGCTTCACTAACTTTCATCTTCTGCTTATATTGTTCGTGTCATGTGGGGTCCCGACTTTACTTATATCTGGTTCTCCCTACATATTCACCATCAAATTCGTCTCAATCAAATAAATGACTTCCATTCAATGAAACCCATCTCATAATTGGAGACGATCCAAATCACTGAAAATGTTCAAAGATGAAGACAAATGACAGTAATGTAGAAAGAGGAAGCATTACATGCATTTTGCCTGTTTCACCATCGTGGAATTTCGCAAGAACTTACTCAGATGAACGATTTCATTTGTTTCGTAAAACTCTTTGAGATAGACAGTAAAAGAAGAGACTGAACTCTTGTATCCCAACATATAATACAGCTGCTATGAAATAAGACAAGCTAACTCTTGTTTCAGCAGATATTTGGATAGATGAAAGTTACACATCTTCTAAGCAATATACAGAAGATCAATATCCAACTATCTTTGAACTTGATAAATCTTACACTAAACCCAGCTTAAGGCTAGAACAGAAAATTCCTATTACAACTATGCACTTTTGTGTTCTATTTAGTGCAAGATTCATTGCATTACCACCATGATAACAACTATATGAAACTTACAGATAACATAACAGACCTCTGAAATCTAGCAAAGATATCATATTTTTTCAAGTGGTCAAGACCGAGTTTTCAGGAGGAGAAGAGTGATCAGAGGGAGAATTGGAGAAGAATGAAGAGAAGGAATGTCTATTCCCTGTGGTGGTTACCACTGTCCAAATGGAGATGTGAAATAGATGGGAATGCATTTTTGTCATCAGCTCCTTGATCATAGAGGAAGCCTTTGAAGACATGACCACCAATATTGACTGTTGCTTGGTAAGCTAACTCACCTTCACCACTGCTAATGGCAGTCACTCTATGGCACCTGAACACGGCTGGAGCTCGAACATGCCCTGGTAATGACTTCTTGAAGCTTGCATCTGGTTTCAAAGTGAGGAGAATTCCAAGAGGTGGGTTTAGAAAATGATCTTGTTGCTAAAAAAACACAGTTAGAATACATATAGATGTGCATGTTTTAACAGCACAAAGCCTGTTTGGAATGGCTTTCTAAACACTTGAACCCCTTTTTAAATACTTAAGCTCCTTACTAAACACAAACACTTAAAAAAACAAAAACTTATCTTTTAAGCACTCGAAATGCCATTTACAAACGGTCCTAAATTCTACTTTTATATATAAGTCACTCCCTCCTTGTTGGAGAAAGGAGAGAGAGAGAGGAGAAAAACAGAGTTATAACATGAAAGGATGGTAAGTTTTCGAACAACATACCTAATGAACATGTTTCGTTAAATTTGCTGCAAGATCTTCAAAGAGAACTAAAATAAAAACTACTCATAAAAATTTTACAAATTTATACACGTAGAAACAAGTAACCAAATCATTAAACAGAAAGAAACAGAGTAAACAGATATCCCATTAATTTCTGCTCATGATTCGGAATTCGTTGAGAAGCACAAGAAAACAAAAATGGAAGAATGGAAAAAGAGATTTAGAGAGAGATTTACCTTGATGGCTAGAGGTTGTTTCAAAACTCCGGGGAGTTGTGGCATTGGAAGTGGAAGCAGCGGCGGCCGCGGCAGCACTCTGTGAAGGAATCAAAACTCTAGGCCTTTTAGCACCAGCAGAAGAAGAACCGGAAGACCCTCCGTCGCCACTAGCAGTGGCAACGCCGTCCATAACCACCAACATCTGCCGCTCACGGCGGCGAGCCGCAGGCACCCACGTGCTCTTCACGTGCGTAGAGCAATGATTCCCACGTCCCTTGCAACAAGTCCTGCACCTCCGATACTCGCACTCCTTTTTTGCTCTGTTTCCACAGTCCCTACATACAGCCATAGAGCCATCCCCAGCATCGCCTTTCACATGTTCGTCGGAGCCATTATTTCCGGGACCGGCGATCAAGGATTCTCCTTTCCCAAAGCCAAAATCTTGGGTTCTCTTAAGATTGTCGAAAGTGCGAGTACGATCGGTAACATCGTCAGGTGTGTGATTATTTGGCGGGGGCTGGGAGGGAGGGAGACATGGGGTTGCAGCGAGAAGGGGGAAAATGCCGACGCTAACGCCGAGAGCGGTGGAGGAGGGAAGAGGAAGAGATGGATGATGATCAGAAGAAATGATTTGAGTCTGTTGGTGAAGAGAAGAGGGTGTGGGAGCTATAAACAGAACATCTCGGAGACCCAACATTTTGTTGATTGGAAAAAGCTCAAAAAGAAAAAAAAAAAAAGAAAAAGAAAAAAAAAGGTGATGAGAGGAAATTAGAAGAAGAGAGGTTGAGATAGAAAGAGCCAAGAAGAGGGTGTGTTTATGATGAAAATTGAGAGAGAGAGAGAGTTAGTTGTTATGGGATGTGGGGATTATGCAGTGTTGGGAAAAAGAAGAAAATTTTATTAGAGCAAAAGCAATTGTGTGTAATGAAGTGGAATTCTGTTTCATTTCACAGTAACAGATGACTGATGAGATGAAGGAGGAGGAAGAAGAAGAAGAAGATTACGATGATGATGATGATGATGATGATGAAGATGAGTGGAATGGAAATGGAAATGGAAAATGGAAATTGAAAATTGGAAAATGAAAAATGGAAACTGGAATGAATGATTCTTCAAACTGTTGCTGTGACAAAGTTTAATTTAGGTTTGTGAGGAAGAAAGGGAATAACTATAAATATAATAAAAATATAATGTATTCGGCTTCGGCTTCGGCTTCGGCTTCGGCTATTTCAATTCTGCATTAATCTTTTTTTCTCTCTCTCTTTATCTTTTTAAAAATAACCCCTATTATAATATTATTTTATTTCTACCTTAGAAGTGTTATTAACTAATTTGATTGTTTGGAGATTCATAATTTAGATTTTCTAATAATAATACATCAATTAATTTTTTTTATTAGATAAGGAATTCCATAGTTTAATTAAGGATCCATTCCACATTTTTTTTTTACCGTATAATGTTTTACTTTATTATGGGGAGGATTAAATGAAGTTTAATTATTAAGAATTATTGTTTAAAGAGAAGTCCAATCAAATCAATACTTTTTCATATTTCTTTCTTCGGATGGTAAAATGTAAACAATATAATATAATAATAGAGGGTGGTTCATTTTGCCTACCACTTACATCAAATGTAATCATCCTAAATAATTTTTTTTCTTACTTTTAAATTATTATTAATTCAACAAAAGATTTGATCTAATTGTGATCTACTTTTCTATTATGTTGTTTTGTTGTATAAATAGGGTTTTCTTTTCTTTTCTGTACAAAACCATGGAAGTTAACTAAGCTTGAAAGAATCATCTTTTGCTAGTCCATATAGTGTTAAATATGCATCTTTTTCAAATATATTTCAATTCCGTCAATGTTCCAAATTTACTAACTATAATTTAGGTTTATTTCAGTTGGTTTTATACATTTGAATGTTATCTCGTTTGGCCAAATTTCAAGAATTGTACAACTACATCAACATTACATACTTTTCTACAAATTAGTTTATATGTATTTATTTAATACAGTAGCAAATTGCTATAGTGTAGGATAAAGCATTGGCAACAAAATATGGGGAAAATGTGAGCTTTTTAGTGTAAGAAGTGTTTATATATATATATATAAATAGTGTTAAATATAATCAAAATATGCACCGTTTCTTCACATTAAATATCATATAGCATGTCAATATATTTTTCAGAGTACTTCAAAATATACAATCTTTTTTTTAGTTACTTTATCTTTACTTGAATATTAGTAAATAAATAAAAGCTATTCTTTAAGCTTTATTCTTCAACTCACCTAAAGTTGGAATGGGATCCAAATTTTGCTTTTATGTGAATTTCCATGTAAAATAGATTAAAAAAAATTCATATAGTTAAAAAGAGTTAATATTTTATTTTTGGAATTGGCAATGTCAAACCTTTGGGAATTAATTTTCCCAATAATTATAATTCATTTTATAGAATGCTGTAATGTATTTAGTACCATGTTAACATCATGTTTACTATTAATTTCAATATAAAAAGTATAATAATTCTATACTAATAAACCATCTAATATCTATACATATATTGTACATTCAAAGTTTCAAAAACCATTATATTCTTTCTTATCTTATAAATACAAAGTTTAATTGATATATACTAACTGTTTTTGTAATGAAATTAACAAACAAGAAATACAAAAAAAAAAAAAAAAATGTAAAATAGAAGATAATCGACACATGGATTTACATAAATCATCAACAATAATAGGTTAGCGACGTTCGTTACATCAAGAAAGAATATTACAAAAATATAATAGTAGCACTTCTAGAGTTAAAAAGAGTTTATATCACGTACTTATTTTCAATCGTAAATAATTAAATATCCAAAATACACCATTTTCATAAATTAGATCTGTTAATGTCTTATACTCGTTGTTTGAAACGTGATAAAATAAAATAAACGTGATAAAATAAAATAAAGGAACGTAGACATGTTTTAGATAAAATATGATAATGATTTGATTTAGTGTATTAAAAAAAATGAATGGTGAAATAATTAGAGAAGTGGGGAGAGGTTAGAAATAAAAAAAAAGGAAAAAAAGGAAAAAAAGAAAAGACAGATGGCATGGCTGAAAACACATGAGTTAATTGTTATAAAGAAAAAGTAATTAAGGAGGAGGAGGAAGAAGAAGAAGAAGAAGAAAAGGAGAGAGTGAATGGAAAGTGTGGTTATGAGCAAACCTACATTCATCCAAATGTTACCCAAACAGTGTGTCACCCTATCAACTCTCAATATAGACTTTGGACCACACCTAAACCTCTATAATGGAACCCTACAACTCTACAACCATAGCCCCCCTATTATCCCTATATACATATATATTATAATTTAACTTACTTCTCTTTACCTTTTTTACATACCACCCTCTAACTCTAAGAGCATCCCTTTTTCTTTTTTTTTTCTTTTCTTATGGGTCACTTGTGGAGGAATGGGCACATTTTTATTACATAATAATTACTCCATAACATCTTTTTTTTTTTTTTTCTTAATTCTCATTGCTACAATATATAATATCAAACTACTTGGATTCTTCTTCTTCAATAACAATTAACCGCTTTCATTTTCATGATTTTTCTTCTTTTTTTTTTTTTTTTTTTTTTAATTTATACCTTTACTAAAATTATAATTTTAAGCACCGTTTTTACCCAATTATTTATTTATTTATACCTCAAATATTGTAAAGTGAATTTTCAATTATGAGTTTTCATCTTATTAAGGCTATGTGGTTTGTTTATTTATTTTAAACCAAAAAGTAGAGATTCCATACACAATCCCAAAAGAATTTTCAGAGAGAAGCATATATAATAAGCTTCTGCAATTTCTTATTATTTTACCGAAAGTGATTCCAACTCATAATGGATTCTTTACTAATAAACCGAAAACGTTTCAAACGAGTAATTAACTTGAAAGAAAGCCTTATTGATTTTTTCTTTTCTATTTATAAATTTCTACTTAGGGAATTAACCACATTACACATTAATCCATATATCATCAACTGATTCGACATAACCATATTAATAAATTAATAAATTTCTATCCATCATTATCAACAACGTATGTATAGTCTGTCAAATATAGATATAAAAATTCATTATATTTTATAAATATTTTGATTCATTTTGTTATATTTAAAAATGTAATTTTTTTTAGAAAGAAATATGATGGGTGAGAACTTTAATTAAAGAAATTCTACTGAAAAAAATTGATGCCCTAAAACCATAAATGTCATGCAGGGAAACAATCAAACGATGCCACATTTTTTGTTTTTATATTTGGGTAAAAGATTTTTAAAAACAAGCAATGTGTCTAAAACTTACGGGAAAAAAAACATTTAAAAGGGACTAAGAAACAAAACAAATTTAAACATTCAAGACAAAATATGAAAATATAAGATCAAGTTTAAGTATGAAAACCCTATTTGAACCAAAATTAAATAAACATAAAAAAATTTATGAAGATGCAAATTCATTGCTAAAATTGTTCTAAGCAATAAAACTAATCATTAATTAAGAACTTAAATAAAGAACCTGAAGTTATTGTTACTATAATTAAAGTTTAGATTGAATAGACATCTTTAGGTAAACAAATAGAAAAATGATGACATCTCAAATAGTATAGACTAATAGGAGTGACAAAATTATATTGTACGATTAAGATGTGAAAACAACAAAGTATTTTTCTCTCCCTAGCATAGAAGATATTTTTAGATTATTAGTATTAATGTTTCAATAATTTGTGATTATTCGATTATAAAAATAATGACAACGTCGATTTCAAATATAAAAGATATGAATGGAAATATAATAGAAACTTTGAACACTTTTTTTAAACCTCTTTTGAAAATGGAAAAAGAAAAAATCAACCAAATTCATGTTTAGAATTTAGAGTTTAGAGTGATTTGATAACAAAGGGTTAACCCCATCCTACCTCCTACCTCCTCCCTCCTCCCTCCTCCCTCCTCCCTCTCCACCCAACATTTATTAGTTTCAAATTAAGAAGGCTCCACCTCTAGCCTATATCACAATTTTGAAATTACACTAATTTCATTTTATAAGTTCACAAAACCAAATACAACTAATTTAATGCATACAAATTGTATCCCTATGTTTTCAAATTTATCTACTTTTAACTCACAATAAAATAATATTTTTTTAAAAAAAAATTGTCAAAAATAACAAATTTGACAAAATATTTATAAGTTATAGCAAACATTCATATTCTAAATAATAAATATTGGATACATTTGATAGCTAATGATATACTTCTAGAGTGAGGTTGATAAAAGAGTAAATATTTTAAT
The DNA here is from genome assembly GCF_000004075.3 of Cucumis sativus. Taxonomy (NCBI): domain Eukaryota; kingdom Viridiplantae; phylum Streptophyta; class Magnoliopsida; order Cucurbitales; family Cucurbitaceae; genus Cucumis; species Cucumis sativus. The sequence goes on along the minus strand of NC_026659.2, from coordinate 28,931,878 downwards.
TTATTTTATTATTTTAAAAAATATTAGTATTTTTAAATAAATAAAAAGAGGAACCCACCGTATCCCCGGTGATGAGGGGTGCAGAACATTGATTGCGACCAAGAATTTTAGCAGCAACCATGAAATCAATATACATAAATTTTCAAATGGGTTCAAGGGGAATTGGTTTAATATAAAATATAATTCTATTAATAATGATTAATTGATGGGAAAGTAATCCCAATTTGAATTAGTTTTGAAGCTATTATTTAGTTTTTTTTTTCTTCTGAAAGTTCAAATTATTAATTTAGTTCGGTGGTTGAAAAATCTAATCCAATCATTAAATTCTTATAATATGTGTGTATATCTTGAGGAGGAAGTGGTTTAAGTGCCATTTCCCCAAACTTTTGAATGCCTTTCTAATCGAGAAAGATGAATATACTATCCATTCTTAAGATCCTATATTAGCAATTTTACTACTTTTTACTTCTAAAAGTACTATTTGCAACTCACGGATTCAACCTTTTAATTTCGTGTCTTGTTTTTCTTCTTTTTTTTCTTTTTTTATTGATATTGCTCGGACTAACTTACATGTGCCTTGATTGATTTTACAAAACAACACGTATGATAGTTCGAGCTACCATGGATTATTCCATTTATTGAGACTGTTTTTTTAAGTTTGTGTCTAGTAGATTTATGAATTAAAAAGAAAATTTGTAAAGATTAGGAACGTTTAGATATGGATTTAAGAATTTTTTTTTTTTTTGTTATAAAGTTCAAATATCAACTAAACACAAATATGGAAGTTACAAAAACTAAACTAACAATCCAACCCTACATGTTTCACATATGATGTGTTAACGCTAACAGAACGCATTTTTATAAACAAGGCCATGAAATAGGATAACAAAGATAAGTATGCAACAAAAAAGATTTTATATCCGACTACATCATTTTCATCCACCTATTCTCTCTCCAAACCATTGGTCAAGGTTTCAATCAAGAATGTTGAAAATGAAGAGAAAACGGAAGTAAAAAAGAAAGACAAAAATGAAAACTTTGATTTGATTATAGACTATATATATATATATATCAAGATAGGTATAGATTGGAAGAAAAGAAAATAGGTAATGAAACTAGGTAGAGATAGTGATAGAAAAAGAGAGGAGAGTAGGGTAAAAGTTAGTATAAAGCTAAGGGAATAGGCATATAGAAGTAAATTCAAAGGTAAAAAAGAAGTGGGTTTAGGGTTGAGGAATAATAATAGTCCAAATCAAAACCAACCATATATATATTTTTTCAAATTTCAACAGCAAAATGCCAATGGGCTAAGACTGAAATAATGTACCATACCAACACTAACCTAACCACCACCTATTCTACTTCTCCAACTCTTTAGGTCTTCGCTCTTCCTAATAATCCCAACACTATTCTTTTGTTTCTTTTTTCTGTTTTCATCTAAACTAATCCTACCACTACTACATACCACCCTTTACCTTTTCTTCCCCTCTAAAAATTGTACTCATCAACTAAGTTGACAATGATTTGGCCTTCTTTGATAACATATAATTTTCATTTTCTAGACTTCTAAAAAAGCAAACTTGCTTTTTTAATACATTCATCTCTATTAAAATTGAATCCTTAGCTAAGCTTCAAATAAGAAATACGTCTTAAAAAGACTCCTCTGTTTAGACTTTAATATTTATCTAACCAAAAAGTTTGTTGAAAAGAACAAATGAATATATTGGTGAAAAGGGTGTATTTATAAATTTATTTTTCATATATAAATATAAAATTTAATTAAAAACCTGTCTGTTTTTTTTAAAAAAAGTAATTTATAATTTAAATGTTTCTTTAAAAAAAAATGGCGAGAAAACAAACCCAATTAAAAGAGGAAAAAAAAATTCAACATAACCTTAATGCTTTAGTTTTAAGAAATTAAAAGCTTACGAAAATTGTAAGGTGCCCTTCGACTTCAAGTTTCTTTTTGTGAAAACTTTATAGAATTGTTTCAAAGGACTGTGTTTATACAAGAGTGTCAACTTGTGATTTTGTGTAGTTTTTAAGAACGCTTCAATGTTATTTTTGGAAAAAAAAGTATTCAAATGACCCAATAATTCATATAATATGGACTATCCAATCAAAATTGTAAAGGTCAAGTTGGTTTAATTTTGTTTTTGGGTTGGATTGAGTTAATTTTTTCTGTTACTTAATTGAGTTGAGCTATATTTTTTAGTGTTTTAACTTTTTTAACATTTTTCTTTTACAATGGTTATGATGCTTATCTTTGTTTAAAGTTTAAGTTTATAATATATATCATGAATAGTTTATATTTAACATTCAAGTTTTATGAGATTTTACTTATGAAGTATTGTAGATAAATTAAATTATTTAAATTTAATAAGACAAACAAAACAATCCTCTAAACCCACTTCACCCCAACCCAAAATTTGAGAATTGAATTGGGTTGGAGACCTATTCAAGGTTTTTTTATAGCCAATCTGATCGGCTTTTAAATGATCCAAAAAATCTCTCCAACCTAAAGTTGGAAGCTTATTCTAAAAGCTCAATGGAAAACAACCAAGCAAAAGTTTGATAAACAATCACATATTTTGTGTCAAACATGTCACATTGGAAATTAATCAAGAGTCGTTTTTTTCTTCTTTATCTCGACACATAAAAAAAAAAAATCTAACTGATTGACACTCACTAAAAAGATAAAGTTCATATCTAGATTTTTTTTTTTTCTTTTTTTCATTTCTTTTCTTTCAAACAGACAGAGCCAACTTATAGTTTTGATTTTTAATTGAACAATGAAATTTGTGTTTCAGAAACGACAATAAAGTTCATTTCAGATACTCTGTTTACCCGATTTGATGGGCACCATATAATTTCAAAGAATAATTTGGAAAAAAGAACAGGTCAAGTCAAAACACACTACTTGCTACTTCGAAACTATATTAGAAAACCATCAAGATATTTTACAAAAACAATAAACAACATTTCTATGCCACAAATGTAACATTAAATAATTTTATTAATAATAGTAAGTATTTACTTTTGTATTTATCACTCGTTGTTAAAAAAATCATTTTAGACCATCTATTTTAAATTTCAATCCAATTCATTTGTTCAAAATTTTGCTTGAACACTTTCCATAAATCTTAAAATTTCTTTTATTGAAATTAATTAAATACTAATTATAGTTACTGTACTTGCAAACTTGTTTTATTTTAGTTCATATATTTTCATTTACTCAAATTTAATCATATAATCATTACATATCTTAAATTTATTTCCTACAAGTTAATTGTTTTTGTTGATTCTTTTCCCGAAAAAAATCTATTAGCACTCACGGTAAATTTTAAAATCATATTCATATATGTATTTTTTTACATTAAAAAACGATTACTATTTAACTCTTTTTTTTTTCCGAACATTTTGAAATATAGAAACTAAAATAAATGAAATGAAATCTAAAATTTATTAATCAAAATGGTATTTTAAGCAGGATTAATAGCTATTAATTTTTAAAAAAAATTTGAAACTTTAGGAGTATATGAAAAATAAGTAAAGAAAGAGAAAAACATTATTTGCATTTTAGTTTCAACACTATTGCCTACTTTTTAACTTTGGAATCTAATCTTTCTGAAACTTCAACTTTGTCATATGAATATTTACGATTACCAAACCATTATAGATACAAAATTTGACTCACAATTACACCTCACAATTCACAACTAGTCCCCTACCTTATATGTGATCCGTTTAAATGGAAAACGAACCTCTCTTTTAGAATGTCATGTAGATAAATATTATTCATCCCGTTTTTCTTTTAATAATTTGGAATAAAGTTTGAATGATATGACTGATTCTATACTTTAATGGGAGAGGAAGGGCTAAAATTAAGATTTTAAATCTAAGAGGTAAAACCCTAATCCGATCATAGGTTTATCATCAATAGCTTTTTTTTTAAAAAAAAAAAAAATTAATTCAATTTTTACCAACAAGGTAGATGTTCACTATTTCCATTTAAGGAATTTAGAAGAAATCCTATTGAAACAAAACCTTCCTTTTTCTCTTAGTTTTTGGCCACATTAATATGGATGCCAAGGTAAGAAATAATCTTATCTACTCCCTAAATCTGATACCTAAACCATTAAAGCTAAAGGGCAATATTTTTTAATATTTTTATTTTTTAAAAAAAGCCTGATACTGTAGCTAAATAGAAATTTCCAGACAAACAAATACAAAAGTCCTCGGCAAAATTCCAGTTAATAACTAGGGCTGATTTGATGAGCCCAAAAAGTATGCTAATGGGTAATTACTAGAGAAATTAGCAAAGCAAAAAAAAAAAAAAAAAAAGTGCAATGAAAATGACATTGATTAAACATCATTGAAGGCAGTGTCTAAACTGGAAAAGTTGAAAACCAAGCTACTGCTGGAAACTAAAATATAGCACTGATTGTGAATTTCATAGCATGCATTGAACCTTGAACTATTACGACCATAGCCACATGCTTTCCATGTTAATATTCACATGCATTATTGACCAGCAAACAGTGTTTATGTCAAAGAAAATTTAAGATATGGTAACCCTACGCTCAAATTTATCTTAGAACTAGAGTTAGAGGTACCTCTTGGATTTTGAGATTGGTTCAACAGCTGTGCCACATGAGATCCTTAGCCTGGCGAGGCATGTCGCCTTTTGAATTCAGCAAATAGATAGAAGAAACTATTACCAAGATAAAAACCAGAGGGTTAGAGTAGGGGAGTGAGTTTTCACTTTTGGATCTGATACATTCTTTAGCATATAAGCACGCACCTTTAAGGATAGGCCTGTATACCACCAGTATACGTTGCCTCGATAGAAGCTGATCCTTCAGCTGCGAACTCATCCCATGAATCTGTAGATAGTATAACAAAATCTGCAAGCTTTCCTGGGGACAGAGATCCGAGATCTTTGTCAAGAAAGGATGCATAAGCAGCGGATATTGTATACCTGCAAGGTTGATGTGAAATGTTCTTGAATGAAAGTTGAATTGAGGAAAGAGATGCTTACATGAAACCCTGCACATTACTTACTAATGCAAAAGATTTTCCAGTTCTAGTAACAGAAAAAAAAAAAAAAAATCAAAAGGTATCCAGCTTAACAATTAACAATTAGTTCTGATTTTTCAGGTATATCAAGAGAAGAAATAAGTCTATGCCTCCCTTGAATCGTTAACTAGTGGCAGCAACTCAAGTGCATATTACGAATCGGGATGACAACAGACAGGTTGGGATTTGGACCTTGACCCCAAGGGGGTTTTTAACTTCTATCCTCACCCCATATTTTCGAAGAATCAACAAGTCTGAGATATCTCCCAACATGTATTTTCATGCAGAAAAAAAATCACAATTCAAAATGAAACTATTTTCACATATGGTAAAAGACACTTAAATGGGTACAGAGAATTGGATATATTTTGCTTTTTCTTTTTCTGCCATATTTGAAACTGCCTCTTTAAATTTTAAAAAAATTAAAGAATTTTTTTAAAAAAACATATATAGAAAATATATATCCAAGGGCCAGAAATAACTTATTTTTCAATTTTGCCTGAGTTTATTTACTTAAATTTTTAAAAGCAAATACCTTGATTTCATTAATTTGGAGGAAAAAAACGTAAAATATAAAGTCTAGACCTCCTGAGTTCACTAAAGAAAAAAACAGCACCCGAAGTAGAGTTAATTACAAAGGGACGACGGTTGCGAAGACACAAGAGCAATGGACTAAGGTTCGTCATAATCATTACTTCAATCTCTTTCCTTCTCATGGAACACCCGGGAGTTTCTTTCTTAGTGGCAAATACAAAACAAAAGCACTAACCAAATTTATCCTAGGATTATAACTTGGGGAATTTTCAAATATAGAAAAAAAAAAAAAAAACTATTGACAATTATAGCAAAATCCATCAAATTCTCTATAGCTTATTTTAATTTTTTCTTTTTTTGCCATATGCGAAAATAGTTTCAATTTTTTTTATTCATAACAATTTCTCTGAAGTAATTAATATATATAAATAACTAACACTTTCTCTGAAGAAATTAATAAATCAATTAACAAATGAACAAATATGATCGAATAAACGTGGGCAGGATCACGTTTGGGGTGAGGAAATGCATCCCCCAATCACTGTCCATATCACCGAAATAAAATTTTAAAAATTTTACTAACCCCTCTCCATTTCAAACAGAGATTTACCACACCATTTGAGGTAGTAATTTTTTCATCACTACGCTAGGTCTGGCCCCATATTTACTAAGGCTAATACTTAGGAACACTGCGTTGCTCCTATAAGTACCGAACAGACACTAAGAATTAGAAACAGACAAAAGCAAACTAAACAAGTACATCTGAGAAAGTGATTTCAGAGTATTGCTTACGCCTTTATGGCTTCATCCAGTGTGAGGCACTCTGATGGCATCCAAGCGTGATCCCAGGACGGAGGTATTCTTCTCATTGCAGTCCTGATACCACCCAATGGATTGATATTTGCAACCTACACACAAAAACCAATCTTAAATGTTCAACTTTGTACATGTATGTAATTTAGAAGTTTTTCCCCCTCTCTAAAGTATAGTTTTGAAAAACAGCAATACACGAGATTAGGCCTGTGCAGTATTTAGGTAATAAAAACGTCAGAAGCTTACCGGGCAGTCGGAACCAAAAGCTAAGCATGCTTTGCAAGTTAAAAGTGATCTAAATAAAAAAGATTCTTTTTCAGCTCTCTGTGCCCCAAGTTTGTTTGTCGCAGACTCTGCATCATCCAAAAGGTGTTCGGGCTGCCAAGAAACAGATTAGATCATCAATAACTTGGATGAAACCATCAAAAGGGATACTGAGCTACCAACATGCTAAATAGTAATGTTAAAACCAAACTGTAAATCAAATTAAATGGAACACTTGGTGAAATTAAAATGTTTTGGACAACTTGTAACTAGCCAAAGAAGGGAAACTTAAAGAAAGAAAATGGAAAAAGGGATTTAACAATACAAATTTATCGTGAAAGATTAAGTCTTTTGAAATGACATTTTAAATGCTTAAAAACATTTTGTAGCACTTAAAATACTTTTGTAGGCATTTCGAACCAGCCTTAATTGGTGTAGATAATTATTTTCACACAACACAAGCATTAGAGCTTCGTTTACATCTCATAATTTCTACTTAGGTCAATTACGACGTGGTTGCATCCTTTCCCCTTCTCTAGATCCTTTCCTTTCTCTAGTCCAAGACAACAAAAAGACCTCTATCTTTTTATGTATTAAAATTTTTCCAAACTCTGTTCATCATGTAAATAATTTAATGTGGTGCATGACTTTCATTAGACATGAGAATTTTGTTAAAAAAATATTTTACAAGTGGTTAATATATATGCTGAAACTAAATACATAACCTATCAGGACATAGCATACAATCATGCAATATTGGAAAAATAGAACCATGCCATGAGAGCACACACCCAGAATGAAAAAGTAAAATGACTTTTAGCCACAGCAGAAGATTTTCAATGTGAATAGTTTCTACAGGTTTTTTTCTTTCGTTTTATATCATTCTTGCCTCATGGCCCAGGTATCAATCATTGATCTGAGAATTTGGAAATGGGGGAAACATGTCAACAGTGATCCAATATGAAAACAATAAGAGACCTGAGCTGAAGCAATAATCCCTAGTTTACCAAATCGTTGAGGAGCTTCAGGTGCCAAATGTTGAGCATGCTCGACCTATTCATGAGAAACCAAAATAACAATGAGTTATATTTATCAAGACGTTAATTAGCTTCCCTATTTCTCAAAGCCATTACCCTAAATCTTCGATCCCTTGGCCCGTTTGTAGAAATGACAGATTCGTAGATATCAAGGACCATATCATTTGCTTTGTCGCCTATGGCATGAATAGCAACCTGAACCAAATTTAAGGTAAATCTATTGAATCAATCATGTTGCAATCATGCTTATTTAGATGAATAGCAAATAACCTGAAGCTTTGATATATCTGATTCCATGGTCAAGTTGAAAAGCTTCTCACGTTCTGTTATTTGCATGCCACAGTTGCCAGGCTCATCAACATAAGGCTACATGGTAACATAGATAGTTATGAAACAATGTACAAAAAGAGTATTACTAGAAATACAGAACATGGTGAAGATACTCCAACTTTTGAAAAGCTCAATATGATAATTATTATCATAAATTCGTAAGAACCAAGGTAGGCCCCAAAAAGAAACTGCAAATGATCATTAACCATATGATCTCAACTAATGGCCACAGACTTCCAATGAATGTTTCAACTTTGAAGATATCAAACTCAAATGCCTGCCAGGTGGTGCTGATCCAACCAAACAACAAAAGTAAGAATCTCAGAGAATCCTCAAAGGAATGTTTATTATGATTTTAAAAGTCCCTCAGCACAAATGATGAATTTCCTATTTATAAAAAAGTAACTATCAAATATAACTAAACCAACTTAAACAAAATTATAGAAATAACTCTACCATTATATGGTACATCGTTAATACTTCCCTTCCTTTTTAAATAGAAAAACTCACCTGAGTTTTCCCAATTTCACAGTCAGAAATCTTGCTTCAAAGCTACTTCTTCCAAGGATACAAAAAAAAAAAAAACCAATAGAAAAGGTTGTTTTAAGCCCATAAAAAATCTAACGCAACATCTCATCAAACTGTCAGATAGTTACATATTTGTAAAATAGTTCCTTATGGCTTCTAGGTTCTTGAAGAAAAAACATATATCCAAACTGAACATCTCCATCTACATCCTCAAAGTTTGCTATTTGCTGCCAAGATTTATTCCATTCATGTCCCTCTTCATTATCTTGTCACTCTAACAGTAAAATAAGGTTTTCCTTCTGCAATAATATCGAAGCTCCTTTTTTTGATATTCCATTTTCAACAAATAGTTTTCCAAGCAATACAAAAGCTCATCTTCCTCGTCGAAATATTCATCAAATCCATAAAAAGATTCATCCTCTACATTCTTGAGTAGAGAAAATCATGTTAAAGTAAGGTTGTTCATCTACATTCTTGAAATTGTCTGATCATAACCATCATCGAATCATTCCAGAAACCCATGAAAAACCTCCTCTTCTTAGCTGGAAAATATGGAATGTCGAGCCAAAAACTTTTCATTTCGGTAATCTTGAACCAAAAACCTTTCATTATTTGGGCCCTCAGCCTCTTACAAAGTTTGTTTCATATCAATTTTATGCAACCAAACATCGAAGGAAAATGTCTAAGAATCATAAGGAATATTTATTATAATTTTAAACATTCCAAAACATAAATGATGAATCTCCAATTATAGAGGATTTAAGGCAACTAATCAAACAAAACTAAACTAACAACCAACTAAAACAAATTATAACAGAACCCTCTCACAATAGCTACATCAGATGCTCTCACCTCATGAAACAAAGCAGTATGTGAACCTAAAGACCCATCAGCAAAACCCTTGACACCACCCAAGTACATCCATGGGCTCACAACCTGACCCATTTTGTGGATAAGATCCTGGAGAGGATAAAAAGAATATTAGAAGCAAGAATAAACAAGGGAAGATACTGAAGCAAGTAAAGCGATCAAAGAAGCCTGTACACAGGTAAGGCTGTTGCAAAGTCATAAGTAGCATGTCAATTGAAGCAGAGACCCACAAAGACATAAAAACATTAATGAAATACCCTAAAAATTGATCAATGAAAATATTTACAAATTATTTGAGCTCTAAATGAGGGGCAAATAAGCCTCCAACACTTGTCAAAAAGAAATAGTAAATATACATAAACCTGCGCCTTTAAATAATTAAACAAGCAACCATCATTTTACAATATGGAGAGTCAATCTAATTGAAATGTCTTGGGTGCACCACTTGATCCTTAGTTTTATGCTTTCCGGTTTTTATTGTCCTTTGCATCTGTCTACCTATAGGTAGTTTATATTGTTATTTTTGGTCTTTGCATGACCTTAGAATTATTCTTATTTTGATATGACGAGGGTGCTAAGGGGGTGTCAACCTAGTTGACTAATCCTCCCTCTTTCCCATTTCTAGGTTTCTCAATTATTTCCACTGTATAACTCTTTTGTACTTTGAGTTTATTATTAATAAAGAAGCTTGTCTCCGTTTAAAAAAAACATGGGATGAGTTGACATATAAAGTCATTTGCCAAAAGTTCAATTCAATAAAGACAGCCCATATCAATGTTGGTTTGCATGTTTATGTTTCTTACTGTAAAATTAAGTAGCATATTCTAAAATGGCATATATATGTTCCAGATACGAATTAAAGAAGTTAGCAACACAAACTTGGGAAATATGACGAACATCATTTAAATAACATTCCATTGGGTGTCATACATGTAGCGATGACCATGTTTCCATTGGAAAAAATAAGCAAACCCTGATCATCATCTTCCCTGAAGAATCTGCCCACTGATACACATCTGCCCATTTAAAATTATTGCACACCGATAAAAAAAATTGATTTACTACGAGAAGGTAGGAAAATAATAAGTAATCATATCTGCCTATTGTGAGTCCTTCCGTATAAGCAGACATCGAGGAAGCAAACCAAGATAAGTTAGAGAGAGAGAGAGGCCTGAACTAGTAATTAAAACAATAGAAAAATTACCAGAAAAATCTTCCCATGATAATTCCACTGATTCTCCTGGATAATATCTTCCAAAATCAACTATTGTTGTAACACCTCTAGCCAGGGCAAGACTACTGGCCCTTACCAATGCTTCTCTTCTCTCCTCTACCGCAACCTTTGGAATAAAAGGTAGGACCAACTTCCTTGCAGAATCAATCAGCAATCCAGTAGGATCTGGGGCACAAAAACTAAATTATAGATAACTTCATTTGACCTCATTAAGATCAATTGACAACTGAAACGTACAAAAAGAAAAAGAAAGCAGAAAAAGAGAAATGAAGTTGACTGGTTTTCTTCACAAAAGAACAAAGAATGGGAAATGAAATTTCATAGTACAATGAGGGGCTCTTTTGGGGACCCCTTTAAACAGAAGATGGTATAATTTTCCTGCTAAAAAGTATTTTTTTTACGTTAAGTTTGTTTTGCTTCATTCCCTAACAAATAAATGTATGAAAGAAAGAAACACACCCAGCCAACTTCATATTTGATATTGGCGTGACCTTGATTGTAATGAATTTTTAAATGTTGAAGTTTGCCTAACCAAATGGCTTATTTAAGCAGTTCATTTGGCATTTTAAATCAAATATGATAAGACTTCAATCAAAATTCAAGCCCATCCAGATATAATAAACTGCAATGATTAGCATATGTCGAGCTAGAGTCCATATGTAATACTCAAAAGTTAGATGTCTGAACCACGTTGAATTATCTCAACATTTACACCTGGCCTTTTCTTTCTTTCTTTCTTTTTTTCTTTTTGTGTTTGAAATAGAAACTATTTTTTAAATAATTCTTGTAATATAAAAAATAATCAATCCTCTTATTTCTCCGTAGTTCTTTTCAATGTTTTCATAGTAAATATTTTTGCTTCCTACAAAAATTTTAAATTTCAACCAAACTGTAAAACAGCACCTCCACCAGTAGTTTTTCCTATGGTCCCGCCTTCTGGATCTTCCGTTAAATTAGAGATGCCAGCCAACTTAAGTGTCACATTATTAGCCAAACTCATATGACCATCAATCCTTGACAGAAGAACCTGTACGCCAAGTTTTGAATGAAAAATAAATTACAGAAGATACGTTTCGTAGTAGTCACCTTAAAGAAAGAAATGGCTTACAGGGTTAGATGGCGTAACATCATCAATCCAAGAAGCCATTGGCAATTCACCTCCCCAAAGATCATTATTCCATCCGCCACCCAGTACCCAAGTTCCTTTCTTAGTGTCTGAATATTTTTGTAAAGCTCAAAATTAGATGGCTCTCGGAATCATCACATACACGCCCAAAATATTATAATAAATTATTTAGAAGCTATAAACACAGTATATTTATATTTATATATATTTTATATGTATATATATATATATATTTATTTTATTTATTTTATTTATTTATTTTTTTTCTTCTTATGCACATATCCTGATCCTACAACATAAGGTAACTCGTAGGAAACGATTTAACCCATGACTCTTAGTTAATTATTGAAACCCATGACCTCTTAGTTAATTATTGAGGCTAGGTCTCCTTTTTTACCACTAGGTCAACCCATTATAGTTAGTATATATTTGTTTTACTTTGTAGCAGGGAAAAAAAATCAAAAGAAAGAAGTACAAGGTTGCTACTGCCATCTAGGCAACTTAAGAAAGACTTGAGGAAAAAAGAGAATTAAGAATGAAAGAAACTCAGGCCAACAAAAGTAGAAAATGTGGTTATTTTCTCAGTATTCTTTTTCTTTCAAAATTACTAATGGGAGTGGTCTTGAATTAGTAAGAGTTTCTGTAAAGATACTGATAGTATCTTATTTTATTGACTTGAATTTACAAATTACAATATCAAATAATCAAAGAAAAATTCACACACTCCTATCTCCTAAGCCTCAATCTAATCCGAACAGATCAGAACAAGCAAATAAAATATGGAAAACTCAGAACAATGTAAACGACCAAACAACTATTAAATAAACTTGACTTCGATCCTCTGCTTCTCTCGAACTGAAAGAGAGCAGCTTCTCCTAATCTGGAATATTTTTCTTCTCCCCTCTTTCCTCCTCTTTTCTCCATTTTAATCTGTTATACTCACTGACGATTGTGAAAGATCTTCCCCGATATTCTCTCCCCCTATAATCTCTCCTATATTCTTGCGTGGGTTGATATTTCTGTTGTTATTATTTTTCCAGCTATATTTAAATAATATCGGTGGCCTAGCAGTTTCTTAATAATTTCTTTCACTAGACTTGCATTAGTATGAGAAAATGTCATTGTTTTCTCGGTATTCTATTTCTTTCAGAATGTATAATAGGAGGTGTCTTGTATTAATAAGAGTTTCCAAATAATTTTATTCCATTATACTTGGCCAATTGGGAGTTCTTTCTATCTCCTAGGTTCCATAAAAGAATGTGTTACCCATATCATGTACCTTTGTTTTTCTATTGAATTAAGGTTTTTTTATTAGTTCCTTAATGTTTCTTAAAACAAGTACAAAATAGGATAAGGCACAACCAAGCTATTACTAAACTGGAACTGACCATACGCAGCACTTTCCAAAATCTTGTCACTTCCCGCTTGAGGTTTTTAGGCCCCGTTAAATATTGCAGTTCCACCAAGAATCTAATTTAGCTGAAAGAATTGCCTATTTAAGCCAGAAGAATGCAAGATATTTTTCTAAGAGAAGATCGAGGAACGGAAGATGTAATTCCAAGATCTTTCGGTGAAATCACATTTCAAACAAATAAGCTTGGAATATTTACTATGACTGCATGGGAGGTTTTTTAATTGAGATCTAGGAGACTCAATAAAAAGTAAGAAAAATCCCTCCAAGTCATTTATAATTTAAAATGATCATCTAAATATTGAAATGGAAACCAAGAAAAATTATATACCTGTCCTCGCCTCCATAAATCCCACCCAGACTAAACCTATGATAATAATTATTCTCTGGTTTGTTTCTATCTTGCACCAATCAAATGGCAAAAACTCATTTAAAAGCATACGTCTATTTAAAGCGTCATAGAACAAACACACTAAATACTAATCGAGATAACATTTCTCACTGGAATCGTGAACTACTTTAACGAGAGAAAATTACTTTTAGCTGCTTCTGCAATCCTTGTCACAAACTCATGTTTATGATTTACACCATGAAGGTTCACTTCCTTCATCTGATTCATACGAGGTTAGCCGCCAATAAATAACAAAAAGTAATCACTAATCAAATTTTTGAGACATCGATAAAAGCATACGGAGATTCCACCGAAAATAAAACTGAAAACGGTTCAACAAGGGAAGCAGAATTCAGTGAGTTAGTAACGCAATCAGTTGAAATACAGGAAGCTTCACTAAAACCTGCAGTCCTTGATAAATTAAGTGGCCATGTGCATCAATAAAACCAGGAACCACAACTTTTCCCCCGAGATTCAACTCTTTTGTCCTCGGTCCAACCAAGTCCTGTATTCACATAAATGAAGACATACTACATAAGAGAACCGAAAAACATGCTTCGATTTCACAAACAGAGAGTAAGCTACGGTGAAAAGAGGGATGAAATTCTAGAATCCTCCTGTACGAGACTCGAGTACAATGATCAGAAACTATATAACTTCCAGTACATAACTCCGAATGCCTCTGTCAAAAGATAGCGCGCAGGTTCTAGTGGTATGTAAATAAAAGTGGAAGGGAAGAGGTTTGAAGAACCTGAACAGCGGAGTAGGTGCCGACGCGGAGAATCCTGGTGTTGAGAATGGCCATGGAATCGGCGAAAGGAAGAGAATCGTCGCAGGTAAAAATGAGTGCGTTCTTGAGTACTAAATCGGCGACCGCACATGAAGACGACAGCATCGCCATGGGAGCTTGGATTGGTGCTCCAAGTTGAAGATTAATGGAGAAAAGGAATGGAAATAAGCTTCGAGAAGTGGAGTGGAGTGAAATGGTTTGGTTGCAAAGTGGACCATTGCGCGCGCAATTAATTCTAAGCGCTAAAATTATAATTTTACTAACAGTTTTTTAGAAGGTTATATTTCTAGAATTTCAAAACATCTCTGTTTTTCTTTTTTTTCTTTTTCTTTTTTAAGGTATCAAACGGTGTTCGTTTATTCTAATTTAGTCTATTGCATTATTATTCTTTTTTAATCTTAATTGCATTTAAGAATCAATAACTATTAACCACCTGCTCATAGCACCTGAATTTTGGATTTTTTTAAAAAATAATGTGTTTTTGTAAAAGTATTTACAAAAATAGGGTAGTTGGGAAAGTATTTTCAAAAATAGGTGACTGAAATCGTGTACCGGGTACACGACTCCTGTACAGCTGGCACATTTTGCCGCATATGGGATAAGTCGTGTACTCCGTACACGACTTCCGTACGATGAGTCAACAGTGAGTCAACAGTCAACAGCAACCATAGGGTTCATCCATTTTTCCTTTCAAATTCTCTTCCTCTCTTCACTTTTCCTCTTCTATTTCGTGATAAATATATGTTTTTCTAAAAATCGTGGACGGGTACACAATTTTGTTGTTAAAATTATTTTATTTTATTATTTTATTTTATTATTATGTTAAAACTCGTGCATACATGGAGCGAAGTGTGCTGACATGTACATTTAGGAAATCGTGTACCCCGTACACGACTTCGTTCAATTTCATTTGAAAGTCGTGTACCCCGTACACGACTTCCTCCAATTTCAAAAAAAACATATATTTTTTTAAATAGTTTTGGAAACAACCTTATTCTTATAATTTCTTTCCCAACAACCCTATTTTTCAAAATATTTTTACAAAATACATTATTTTTAAAAAAAATCCCTAAATTTTTTTATTTTTTTTTCATTTTGCTATAATTGAAAACAACCCTTTTATTTAAAAATAATTCTCAATTACAATAGAAAGATAAAAGATAACAATAAAATCAATCCTTTAAACTGTGAAATTGCTGATTCAATTACATAGGTTTTATTTGTCTATCAATTTCCTCTTATCCATCCATTTTCTACCTAATTTAGACTTTCAATTTTGTTCAGGACTGAATTTTGCAAAAAAAAGAAAAAAGAAAAAAACACACACACACACACAAAACTTTTATCTTAATTTAAAGAAGGTAACAAAGTAGTAGTTTTGAATGACGAAGAATCCCGGTTTGATTGGGGGATCGGGGTCAAATGGAGGACTCCTTTCAAGTCCCTGGTCGGAAACAATATCCCCAACCTATTGCTCGAATCCTCAGCTTCTAAAGAGCCCAGCAATCAGAATTGTCACTCTTAACATCAACATACGTGGGAGGGATAGAACAAACAAACAGAGGGGCATCTATTATCTCAATAACATCAATAAAAATTCTCTTTTACGGGTATCAATTGCAGCATTCCCATTATTTGTAATGTTTATTTAATGCGACCCATAGATAATCACAACTAATATGAGTCTTCTCTCTTCTCCACTCCAGGTCACACAGAGATTCTACTGAATATTACATCTAGACAGACCCAGAGAGAGAGAGAGAGAGAGTCTACATGGTTAGCTATGAGATGGCAAGTCCCTTTTGTCATTAAGCAAACCAATAGATTATTGGAAGTTATTTACTTGGTTGAATGCTGACGCCCAATTCACTACAATAGAAGTTGGGATCTGTAAGCATCATAGCCAGAAGTGGATGGAGTTACTGGACAGAACCTGATCGAGAACGAGTATGGCACTGGAGGAAGTAAATATTCTTCATGCACACAGGGAGACCAGCTATCATCTCCTCCCACGCCCATGTGCTTGTGATCAAGATTAACCTACATGACACCACGATGAAACTAAGAGATTAGATTGTAGAGGATGGTAAAACCCAACAGAAGAGTCAAATCAGAGATCATCTGTTAGTCAATTGATTGCGTTGCTACTAATGAGCGACTAACAATATGGGTGAAACCAGCATATTCTTAAAAAATTTGTGTGAACTGTGCGGTTAAGGAATATTATTAGGCAGCCGTATTTAAATGCTCAGAGCTATGCTAAATATTCCGAAATATCTACCTCAATGTCATCTCCCTCAACAAGGTCGTCATTGTGTACAGCACGTTCAAGTTCTGCTGTGGAGTAATAGCTAGCTCTCATTTGCATAGGCGGTGAGCTTCCGTAAATTGAGGCATAGATTCCAACACCATCCTTGTTTTCAAAAGTTACCCACCTGACATCAGTCCTGCCCGAAGATTCTCCAGGGACAATGTATGGGACATGCATTTCAGACACATTCTTCTCATAAACTCCAACATGAGCAGCTGCCTTTCGATCAGGATAACACTCAAACGGCCCTCTTCCATACCATTTGACCCGGTCCATAGATTTATCTAGATGAAATTTAACTCCCACCCGAGGCAAAGGAGGAAGATTTGGACTTGGTTGTACATTGCAGTTCACAAGAACATCCCCAGAACCAAAAATTGTATATGTCATATCCGCTTGAATCAAGACATTTGATTTCTCTAAGTCAGAGTTAGAAGCCTGCCGATCATCACTCCTGACGCCAAGAAAAATGACAGCGATTTTCACATAATGTTCTGTTGTACTAAGTATGGAGCATCTTTCCGCAGTGAAAGAGAGATTGTCAATATGAGCAGCCTTCCATACAGATAAATAACTACATGAACCTCCACCTTTGTCGTTTTCAGTGGGCGCTCTCCAGAAGGAAGGAATGATGCCTTTAATTATCAGAGGAACTCCTTTAACCTGCAAGTCAACACTTAAAATTGGACTCCCTAGTTCTCGTGAAGCTCAAAAAACATGTTGAAGAATAATAAAATTATGCTGATACATATCTTAAAAGGGGGTTGCTTCATTTCATATCCAACTTTAAAATAAAGCATAGTGAAATTAAAAACCCCTATAGATTAACAAATTCAATTATATATTATATTACCTTCCAGCTTTCAAGAGTTCCTGTTTGAACATCTAATTTAATCTCCCATAAGTTCTGCTGGTAGACTCGAACTGAATCCCCAAGAATTTCGTTGACTAAAGTAGAACTTCCATTCTTGATGGACTGCGCATCAATATATATTTTCCACAGTTAATTTATATTATTGAAATGGTAAATTCCCCAACTTAGTTTTATTCGGTGTTTAAAAGCATACATGAGGAAAAAATTCTCGCTTCATTGGCAACTGGACTTGTGATAATGAAACAATGTGACCAGCTTCGGCCCATCGTGTTGAGTGCAGAAGTTTCACGGATATAGTTAAAAAGAACTCCAGTGCAGATGATGAAGCCCATAGATCATACCATGGACTTGATTGCCATTCAATATTGTAACTTCCCCGAGGACCTATTACAGGAAGAGAGAGAATTCCATTTCCAAGTTCAAGACCATCACCATAAATGCTCCAACTGAACTCCAAATCCTCTGTTGTTGAAAAAAAATGACCATTCAGAACCTGCAAATGGAAATACATTGTAAGACATCTCCCTCCAAACTTCAACAATTGATGAAATAATCTAGTTAGGCATCTGAAAACCTCAAGTGTTCCATCCTTTGATGAAATTTTGATTGCCTGATGAAGATACTTGACCTCTGAAATCAGAGTTTTGCGAATTTGAAAGCTAGTCAGTAACATACATGATGCCTCCAAAATTGTTGCTCAACACGTAGATATATATAAGAATCTGATTGTTGCATTACCATGTAGTGCAGGATGTGGAGTTCGATCTGGCCATGTCACTCCGTTGAGACAAAAAGTCGAATCATTTGGAATATCCCCAAATTCACCTCCATATGCCCATCGCTTCCTGCCATTGCCAACTTCCTTCAATAGTGCCTAGATCAAAAGTAAAACATTTGAAACTAATGCAAAAAGGGGTTAAACAGTAAACACCCCAAAGCTAATGATTAGAAAAATTAGTTTGCAGCATAAAAATAGATAAATGAAACAGATAATTCATGGGTAGAAGAACAAACAAACAGTTTACTCTACATTATTAGTTTATCAATACAGATCGAACAGTGTCAAAACCTGGTCAACCCAATCCCAGATAAAACCTCCTTGGAGGCCAAAGGTGTTGTCAATTGCTTCCCAATATTTATGAAGATTTCCAGTGCTGTTTCCCATTGAATGTGAGTACCTGTTGTTTTTAAAGATGTATAACGTTAACAAAAGCCCACGATAAAAATGTTGTAAAATTGCCATAGAAGTTTAGAAAATAGTTATCAACAAGACTCACTCGCAAAGTATCAATGGACGAGTTTCATTGGGATCATTAGCAATGTTCACTATGTCCCACACGCGCATGTACATTGGACAAATTATATCAGTAGAAGAGGTTCTAGATCCTCCTCCTTCATAGTGCAACACCCGAGACGAATCTTTTCCACGGATCCAACCTACACCAATGTCTGAGTCAAAATACTTCTAACAGAAATAAAAATATTGCATCCAACATGCATAAGCGTGATAAATTGGCCTTCCAAGCATCAAACAAGCGTATTTTAATCATTTCTTACACTTAAATCAACTCAAAGGATATAACTAAATCAAAATGGCATACCAGCTAGAGCAGAGTGGTTGGGTCCATATCCAGACTCATTGCCCAAGGACCAAACAATAATACAGGCATGGTTCTTGTCTCTTTCCACCATTCCTATTACACGATCCAACATTGCAGCAGCCCAACTAGGTTGCAAAGTTGGATGCTTCACATGTCCAGAAAAATCAAAACCATGTGTTTCAATGTTGGCCTCATCTACCATGTACATGCCAAACAAATCACACAGCTCGTACCATCGAGAGTGTTGAGGATAATGGCTGTTTCTCACCGCATTAATGTTATGCTGTTTCATTAGGACCAAATCCTGCAATCACAATAATAAACAAACAATTCAGTCACTATATAGTGTGCCATCCCTACAGCCCATAAACGTCCCTTCAGGAAAACCTCATCCTACGGCCTATAAATTAGGCCTCTTTAGCGTAAGAAATAACAATAAAGAAATTGAAAAAGTTGGGTTTATACCCTTAAACAAAAGAGGATGAGTCAAATTTCATCCATGTCAACGTTGAATGAGTATAGCAATTTAAATCCTCTATTTGAATAAATGATGCAATTAAACTCCTTCGTTTAATTTCTAATTTCTTTTGAAGATTCGTAACTAGGTAAGCATGTATTCATAAAGGAGACTATTTTTGTTGTTCCGGTTTCTCTAATCATGTAGCTTTACTTTCTTTCTTTTTTTGAAAAAAAAAAAAAGGAAAGAGGTATTTCATTGATAAAATGAAAAGAGTCTAATGCTCAAAATACAATATGCAGGAAGGACAAAAGCATTCCAATTTAAACAAATCTTGAGTGGAGATCATGTAAAAGACTTGGAGAGATATCAGCACCAAAAAGAGGCCTTAGTCTGAGCAAACTCAAACAGATCAAACCAAGGAAGAGAATTGTCATGAAAAATAAGTGAATTCATTCAAATCAAATCTCCGCAAGGATAGTTTTAACTGCATACAATAAGTTGGATTTCACGTTTTTGTTGTTGAGTTTGAATGTTTTATTATCTACTGATTTTTTGGTTAGACTTCACTATTTTTGTAACTGCGTTCAGAAAATTTAATTTTTAGCCCAGAGAAAAAGGAAAAGGAAAGCGTTACCCGAACCATGCAGGCCTCTATGTTCGTCTTCCCGAGACGTGGATGATGCTCATGCCTGTTCACGCCTCTGATTACCACTGGACGACCATTGACAAGTAGCTGTTTTGGACCTTTGGTTATACTTCTTATTCCAACTAGGCATGATTCACAGTCAACAATCTGATCTGATGAGTCTTTCAAAAGAACAATAAGAGTGTATAGATGTGGCTGTTTACAAGGGAAAAAGCAGAAAATAAAAATTAGCAAAATGTAACAAAGAAAGAGGAGAAAGTAACAGATGAATGAGAATCTTTATTACCTGCTCTGCAGACCAAAGTTTAGGTTTTTGCAATCTTCCCCCAAGTACATAACCATGAAACCCCAGGGTTGTGACAGAAAGCAGAGAAAGCTTAACATTGGCCATGTTTGACGAGAGAAGATCAATATTACCATCATGATTGTCCCAGCTTCCACTGTCAAACAATACTGCTTCTAACTTAAAATTGTTAAGAAAATTTTCCTTCCTCCCTTCAAGAGAGCTGTCAATCTTCACTTCAACCTGTAAGATTCCATAAACAAGTTTCTGTCATGTCGGGTAATTGACGCAGTGATATACATGATGCTTAGAAAATTCATGCCATCAATCAAACAAAATCAATATGTCAGTTTATGGAAACTGTACCATGACAAGGTTCGTTCTTTTAAGAGATATCTGAATCAGTTTTTTCAATCTTATTGGATCAAAAGTTAAAATTTTAATATTGACCCAACTCAAAAGATAAAAAGATTTTAAAATCTTATACACACACACACACATTATTTTTAAGCCAACTGACGTTTGTGTCCCAAACTTCTACAGTTACGTTTGTCATTGGAATCTAATTGTACGTCTTTTTCTTTTTCTGTCTCTCTCCAGTTACATTATAGATAATTTAGAGGACCAATTTTTTGAAGAAAAACTAATAATATTCTTTATGCTTATGTTACAAAAAAGGAGCCCAACTAGTGACAAGTTTGAGAGAGATTATAATTACAAAATAACTCAGGGTTAAAACAAGGGTTTCTAATGAATATAATTTTTCTTTTAAAACAGAAACAAGCCTCATCGATATAACGACTGAGATTAAAGCTCAAAGTACAAAATACCGAACCAAATACAACGAGACAATAAGAAACAAAAGAAACAACCCCAAACACAGCTAAACCAAAAAGAACAAGCTAATACAAAGGGAAAAAATAAACAAACCAGAACCAACACGCTCAGAACAATACAAAACAACTTGAGAAAACAAACGAAAACCAAAACAAATAACTCCAGCTGCTACTGAGATACTGCTAGTCTTCCAAGAGGTACATGACAAAGCATGAATAAAATTGAAAGGTATCAGTTGTCTTGCAATCTCTTGATCAGCTTCAAACTAAAAACTCTATAATTTAGGAGTTGCTCATGCAATAGGCCTTTATTATTATTATTGTCCAACTCACAATCCACCATTTGCTTATAACTACTTCTCGCAGTAGTGCTCACTTTACATCCAATTTCATACTTTACTTTCATTTTTATTTTTATTTTGGTATAGGAACAACAACTTCCATTAAGAAAAAATGAAAAAAATACAAGCAACAGCATACAAAAGAACCAAGCCCATAAAAAGGAGAAACTCTTCTACAAAAAGGGACTCCAACTATGAAAAGAATGCCTATAAAGTAGTTAAAAAAGGTCTTCAAAATTGAAGACCACAAAAGAAACATGGTAGAGAACAAGAGACTAAATCTCACTAGGTCCCTATCCCTCCCTCTAAAAGTCCTATTATCCCGCTCACCCCACAAAGTCCATAAATAGCACAAGCCCCGGAAAGCCATAAAAAACGAAAAAATACTTTTCCCCCTCCCATAAATTGAGGAGGAACTGCTCGACCATACTCCTGGTACCGCTCTGATGAGCCACACAGAAGCCAAAAGTATGGAAAAAACATTTCTCAAACAAACTAGCATACTCTCCCCTTTTGACAAAGAAGACAATTGAACGGCCCAACAAGCAAAGGTAGTCCTGATCAACCAATCTATTGTGTTAGCACGACCATGAAAAACCACCAAGTTGGGGACTACTTGTTTCTTCATTATTCATGTAAATTAAACGCATTCCATGCTCTGTCATCACTTCACCGAATTCCTTCATTCTATCCTCGCTCTTTTTTCAACCATTTGGGAAATTAAACATTTTGACCCAAATATTTTAAAATATAAGTTAAAACTTAAAATTAATACATTTCATTTTATTTAAAAAGTAAAAACGAAAGTTTATGCTGAAAGCATATAAATGGTAACATGTGAATCTACAGCGTACCTGTATATCAGCATAAGAAAAATCCTCTCCAACATGTGACTTGAAAAAGTAGTCCCCTATGAACACCTACATGCAAATTTTTTATCTTAGGAACCAACCAAATTGGAAGCAAGAACAATAACATTTCAACTTTATTTTCTCAACTATTTAATTTTAGAAGTATTAGAGATACAGAACTAAACTAGTGCGAAGATATATATGACACATACACAAACACACACGCATAAAGAAATCAATAGTTGTGACTTATGATATGGATATAATTTCAAGTTTATTTTTTTAACCAGCATAATCGATTAAAAACACTTAAAAACCTTTACAAATAAAACAGAAAGTAGACTAGAGAAGATATAGAAAATAAACCTGAGGTTTGGATAAAAGAATTACATCCCGATGAATCCCTGAGAGCCACCACTGGTCTTGGTCCTCAAGGTAAGAACCGTCACTCCATTTTAACACTTGAACAGCAAGAACATTTTTGGACTGCGAGCCACATGGATGGCAATATTCTGTTATTTCAAACTCTGCTGGTAGTCTACTATCCTGACTGACAAAGCCATAATCACACCAAATATTTAACTCTTCCAAAAAGTTTCAGATTTATCACTACTCCCATTAAAGGCTTTAACCACAGTTTTCATATCCAACAATACAATCTCCTAACTTTCAATGAGCTTTCAATACTAATTTCACCAAACCCCTCCAAATGGCCACACCTTCACTAGGCACGGTCTATTAAAAACCACAAGCCAAATCACATTTCAGTAGCTAAAATGGAAAACAAAATGCAATTCTTCCATTTTATTTTCTCATAAGAAAACCAGCATGAAAGGGAGCAACACTATCAAAGACTAAAAAAATGACAAATAAACCAGCCTTACAAGTCACCGTTTACCTGTACCCTACAAGACTCCCATTTATCCACGCAAAAAATGCAGAATCAACAGCTTCAAAGTGCAACAAAATTCTACGACCTGTCAAAGTCATTGTTTATACATCAAATATAATATAGATTACAGAGATGGCATATTGAATAATGTCTGTTTCCTACATTTTTAGAAAACAAGGAAAAGAAGAAAAAAGAACCTTTCCATTCTTCTGGAAGGTGGAAATAAGTTCTGTAGCAGCCAGTAGGATTGTCCTCTGGAACATGTGGAGGATCAAGAGGGAAGGGATAGACAACATTGGTATAAATGGGCCGATCAAATCCATGCATTTGCCAATTCGAAGGAACTGTTCCAAATAGACAAGCAATAAAGAGTTTACCAGGCAAAAAAACGACATTGAAGAAAAATAGATGTTCTATATTCCTCTTTATTTCCTAAAGAATCATATGCAACGAGACAGCTATGATTTAACTTTCTGAACTCTAATGATTCGATTCTGATCATTGATAAACTGATCCATCAAACCAGGCCTGAACCAAAGACCTTGGAGGGTATCTCCAAACATACTTATGAATATGGCTAATTGAGTTTAGGCTAGAAATATAGATGAGAATAGAGAGCCCAATGCAAAGAAAAACGTGGGCAATAAACATTTTAAATCCTAACTATATCTTGACGCGTTGTAAATGTAATATACCTGGCAAATTTGCCCATTGAGAATCCTCAAATACAGTAGCATGAAAATTGTGTGGAACACTTGTTGGAGTAGCAGCCAAGTAAAATTTCCAATAACCAGATAGAGACTTGATAAAAGGTAAGTCCTTAACCCAGAAAGCAGCACTGTCAAGAGCACTTTGAACAGCATCATCATTCCAAACAGCCGAGTTCGACACCAGTAAGTCTACTTTAGTACGGTCTTGCCAGTACTTAAGACATCCTAAGCATACACATTATTAGGCACTAATGAGGGCCCCTAGAAGACAATGTTTAAGAAGCAATTGATATCCATGATCCACAGAGAAAGGGCATTTTGTTGTGGAATCCGTTTTTTTTTTTTTTTTTTTTAATTTTAAATGTAAAAAGATAAGGAAGGAGATACCTTCAACAGAATCCTGGCAGCGTAGAGGAACATGGGAATCCCTCTTCCTCCACTTGATGAAAGTTTGGTCTTCCCACACCCTGTAACCATTGTCAGAGGGCATCAAAAGTTTAGAAGCCAATGCAGCCATGACCTGTAGCCAAACCCAGAAATGGTTTGAAAACTAAAACATGAAATCGGAGCACAACCCAAGACACAAATTGAGCTGCCGCAATTGAACGAAAAAAGAAGTTGGGTGGAAATGTAAAGAGATTACGAGAAGGGTTTGTGGATCAAAGAGAAATTAAGGATGGAAGTTTAATAAGTGAAGAGATCAATGATGTGGAAAATACAGAATTTGAAGAGCAATGTTGTGGTTGGTACTCTGATTGTTGATTGATTAATTAATTTTGATGGGTGAGGGGAATATGCAATTGCAAAGCAACATCAAATTGATGAGTGTGTGTTGTAGTGTAGTTTCAGTTTTGAGGAAGTAAAGAACGAATGGTTCATTTTCTGATCTTATCGCTTATTTGGAAGCGTGTGTGTGTTTTGTTGAAGTGAATCGATACTGTTGACTTTGTCTCCTTTTTACTTCCTCAATTCATCGATTCCTTTTATTTCTTTTTATTCTTTATTATTTAATTAACATCACACATGTAGTCCAACTTTTAATCCCTTTAACGTAAGTTGTGTGTGTATATATATATATATCACTTATCACTCAATCCTTTACATTGCATTCATATACATACATACATTATACTTATATTATACAATTTTACTTTTATCTTATAAAAATGTATGAATTCATCTTTCATCTTTTCATTTATAATACTTACAACAAACATTAAAAATAACTATGGGATATATTTCACATTCTTACATAACTACGTTTATTTTGTATGAATATTTCTCAACATATCCAACAATACTTTCATAATTGTATTTGTTTTATAGAATTTGTACGCATTAGTATCTTAAATTGACCTAATATATTCCAACCATTTCTATGATTATTCATTAATTAATAAAGACATCTTTTTTAATCTCTCTTTATACTAGTTAGTTTTCTAATACGTATATACACTAATTTAGATTGGAATATTTTAATAAAAAATAAAACAGTCACAGTATAATAAGAAAAAAAATCAATTTTATTTAAAATTAAAAAAGAGAGATGGATTTTATATTTATATGAAAAAAAGTTAGAAAAGTAAAAATAAACGAAGTTAACGTGAGAATCTCAAAAGGCAAAAAGGCAAAGTTTCAAGGACATCCAAAACTCTGACGATGTCATCTGGTAGAGCATCCTAACTAGATGTTCATAAATCTTTAAAATAATGCTCAACTATCTTAGATTAACACAAACAACTGTGACAATTCATATGTCCATCCATAGTGATCTTTAATTTAACTAAGTTCTATAAATTAAACAAACTACTGTTAAGTAGGTATCTAGTATAAAGTGGATTTAAGAATTGGCATTGTTTTTCATAAAGTAGGAAGCTTGGTATACACAATTGATGTACTGTTGTAAACACTGGTAACTAAAAATAGATGAGTTTAAAAGATATTTTTCAAAGTTCATAACTGGCTTATTTGACCACTAACCAACTATAATGGTGGAGATGATTCTATTTTCAAATGATATATATATATAATCGACGTTACTTTAATATTGATATAATATATTAAATTCCATTTGATGAAGTAGTATTGATATATTTATTAAATAAAAGAAGCACAACCATTCCTTTTTTACAAACTTTGAATACTAATACCATATTTGATTCATGGGCCAAATACATACACATAAGACTTTTTCTTTCTTTTTGAGTGACCAATAATCTTGAAAAATGATGGCATATGGCATATATATAAATATATATGTATATATATTATATTTGTTTGTTTGGAAAACCCTAGAATCCCTCATCCAAAAAGAAAAAGAAAAAGAAAAGCCCACAAGTAAGAGAGGGCTTAATAGAAAACAAAAATGCAAGGCTTGAATTGAATTGAATCACCCCCATGAGCATGATGATGAATGATATGTGTGTTGTGTTGGGGTTTGATTTGACACAAATGCAACAAGCAATATTGGTTTGTCCCTCTTTCATTTCCCATTGGCTCTCTCAAATAACCTAAAAAAATCATTTAGAAATTAAAGAAAACTTGGTGTGTGTATTGTGTACTGGGTACTGTGTATTGTGTATTGTGTATTGTGTATTGTGGTGCCACACAGCTGTCATGGAACCATCCCATTTGTTGTTACCTCCAAGGTTAGCACACAACTCCCCTCCCATTACTCAGAATTAAATAGTTCATTTTCTATATACCCTAAACTTCAATTATCTAGAGTCAATTTATGTCTTGTACTCTTCCTTTAATGGAGGATTTTCTCTCTTTTTTTATTTGGTTTATTTTGTATAATTTAACTGTAAATTGTGAATTGTACGTTGGTGTTGGTGTTTGGTTTGTATATTTATTGGCATTATTCTCACGTAGAAATTGGAGAGATATGGAGGTTTAATATTTCTTTTTTGTTACATTTCAATCATGCTTAGTTAGTGACCAACCATATCAAACTATATATTATTTTTGGTCTCTAACATATTAAAGACTTTATGGACTTATTTGCCTCTCCTCCATGCATGCTGCCTCCTTATGCCCTTCCATTTGGCCCCTTTCTGTTCCTCAACTGCTTTTTCTTTGCTTCCATTGTGTTCCTTTCTTGTCAACTCTTTTATTTTATTTTATTTTCAAGTTTGATCATTGATTTTCTTGAATTTTTTGGTACTTTGGATACACATATATTTTGTGATATCTACACATTCTCATTTTTAAATATCTAACTAACACACAAAATTTAATGATGTTGTCTGACATTTCATTCCCACGAAGAAAAAGAAAACACACAAGATCATGACCATCATCTTCTATTTTTTATATGTTTGGCACTAATATATTTGGGTCTTCTATTTTGCATTCCTTTTAGTGTACTTTCGGTATATATATATATATGTAAAGTATACTTTATTTTGTTGGGTTTAGTTTGAAGGGAACTGATGCATTTGGCATGTATTGGAATAACACTAATGGTTGTATATTGTGTTGTTGAGTAAGCAAAGACATCATGAACTGTGTATTGGTTCCACTCTGTTTCACACATCAAATTGAAAGACAAAAACAAACTCCATATATATATATATATATATTCCTAAACCCTCAGACTCTTTACCTGAGTTCGAACTGTCATGCAATCACTCCCATATCCATTTGTGTGTAAATAATTTATTTAGTTTTCTCTCCATTATATTATATTTAGATATTATATATTTACGAGTATTATCGTAATTTCTGGTTTCCTTTGATGGCGGCCTTTTCCATTAATTCATTTTGTCATTACTAATTAAATACAAACAACTTTTTAAAAAAGACCCATAACCCTTTTCTTAAAAACACTCCAAAAAGACAACATAAGATTTAACATAAAAGGGCTTTACAAAAAAAAAAAAACACATAAAAACGTCATTTTAATATTTAAAGCACAATAATCCATTAGGAAATATTTTTGACATATCACATTTTGTTTCACTTCAAAATTATATATACCATTATATATATATCTCCTATATCTCACTTTTTTTAAAACATACCAATATATACAAGAGGGTAATTATATTAGATAATTGTTAGAATACCATTATGTACGTACATGTTTTCTTCACTAAACCCTTATTTTAATTAAAACAAGAAAGGTTTAGAGAGTACTCTTATTATTTCATTCATTTTCATATCAAGAAATTTGTATTTTAATTCTAAAATAAAATAGGGTATTATAAACTTGATTTTCAAATTGATCTCCCGTTTCTTATTTTCCTTTTAAGTTTCAAAAAGAAAAAGTTAGATTACGACATAAAGAGAGAAACCAAAGTAAAAATGTTTGTTTCTTTTCAAAATAAAATTGCACTTCTCCTCTGTGAAATTGGGTATATAAATTGTAGATTTATAAAATATTTAGCCAACCAAACCCTTCTCCTCTCATTAATTTTATCCATTTATTTGAACACCCTCTCTTAATTTAGATCATTTAGTTAACAATATATTTGTTTTTTTTTTTTTGTACTATACATTAAAATGAATCAAAACTCTAATCTCTCCATCAAGTTTATCTCTGAATTATTAGTTCAACTATGTTTTCATATTGATGTTTCCTTTTAAATAAAATGTAGACTATGACATTTAATGTAAACATTCACTTAAACATAGAGGTGGTCCATGATCAATGAACTTGCCTTAGCATAATTAGTTTATGAGAGGGTGCTTTAATTTAGAGTTTTGAATAATTAATGGTTAGAAAAGTAGAATTGAAATCCATAATAAAGTATTCTTAAAAGGAGATCTTGATACTAAAATATATATATCCAATCTTTTAAGTTGGGATTTGTATGCTTTTCAATTATGTAAATCAAAATTAAAATTTTTAGACTCCCATCTTTTTTAAAATTAATTTCAAGCCCATTGTATTCTTTAGCTTTTGAATTATCTTTTATTTTAATTTCAATGTTTTCTTTTACAAATGTTGAGTTTGAAGTAATTAATATTCTATCTCATAATTAAGAGCATTATTTTCAATCAATATATATGTACATTAGGTCTACTTTGAGATTATAAATATTTTCCAACACACTTCTTTCTTCTAAATAATATATACTCATTGGAGAAATAACATTTAAAGCTTGAAAAATATGCAACTTTAATTATAAGCCAAAGCATATAATATTTATATTACAACAAACAAAAGGGAAAGAAAAACCATTTTCTTTCACTATAAACTTCCGGGGCTTAGTTTATGAGTCACAAGTGAAATTTAATTTTAAATTTTCTTATATTATTCATGGAATCAATTTTTAATTGAGGAGGTTGGGATTTTAACATTTTATCTTTAACTAATTGAGTTTACATCCCAACAAAACTTGACATTACTACCAGTAGGCATTATAATTTTAGTGTAAGATCATGTACCAAGTTTATTCAAGTTTAAGTTTCAATATTCTGAATGAATAGAAAAAATAAATAAAGAAAGGGATGCTTTTTTTTTATTTTTGAAAAAGAAAAAAGTGTCAAAGTCCATGGGTAGGTATGGAACAAGGTTCTTTATTTATGAATTGAATTGAAAAAATAAGATATATATTGTTGAAAAAAAGAAATAAGTACTTAAACAAGAGAAGTAATGCAACTTTGGGTAAAGTGAAGGTCAAATCAAGTTGGATGGAACTGTTGATGAACAAGCTTTTGTCTTAGTGATCATGTGCTTCTTCCTCTACCCATCATCACAATTCATACACTATATAAAATATATATATATTACATGTGCATGTATTTCATATATATTCTTTATGTATCTAATCAATTATATTTAAAATTCCTTTTTATCTTGTATTATTTTTTTAAGAATTATTGTTTGGCATCTATAACAACCAACAAAAAGAGCATCTTGACCCCAAAAAACCAGCAAAAGAAGTTGGAATGATAAAGAGAGCAAACATTATTTGATAAAAGTTATGGAGACATGGACAAAATTTAAATAAAAAATAAAAATAAAAACCACTCAAATATACGTTATATATCTTTTAATTTGTGAAGATTGATAATGGTTTTCTCTACACAGTTTCAAATGGAAATACTGTCATTTTTCATTTAACTATTTATCACACATACATATCCTAATTATAAGCAATTATTAGAACTCGTATGCTCCCTAACTTCTTTATCAAAAAAAAGTTATACAAAAGTTACACGTTGACAGAAGGAAATTACATCCAAATATTATTTTTCCATCATAATTTAACAGTGTATATACATATATACATCTTTAAAATAGGTATTCAAAATGGAAGTTAAAAAAAGAAAGAGAGAATATTGGCTAATTCTTGGATTCAAGTAATTTGGCAATCCTTTTTTTAGAGATGCGAAGGAAATTCCCCAATCATGGATAATATTCTCTTACACATCAAACATCCATCCACCCAGCTGTGTAATACCAATTCTACCTTTCAAATCTTCTATAAATTTGTTCTTTTTTTCTTTTTAAAAAAACAATCTTTAATTTTATTTATTATTGAATATATGTGTATATTAAACGACTTAAAGAGCAATAATTAGTACAAATAAACGATATGGAAATATATAGGGTAATTTAATTACTATTTAGGAAAAAGAAAAACACTTGCGTTTGAAAATAAAGATGTATATAATTGAAGGGAAGGGACACTAAAGAGGAGTCACATACCACTTACTAAGGAGTAAGACTTAAAAGATGCTTCTGGCATAATACTATATAGTTTTTTTCCCTTTTAAAGTGATTTTTAAGAGACAGAGATCTCTTTTCTTTTCTTTTTTCTCAACTTCAATAAGTACTTTTTTTTATAAATATTTTGTCAAAAAATATATATTAAATGTGTTTGTGTTGAATGTAGTCAGTTCAAATCGCACTATTAATGCCTTTGAGTTGTTGAGATGTAGTTTGTTCTGATCCATGGCCCTCCCCCAACCCTCCTAATTTTTATGCTGTGAGACATTGTGGCATCTAAAACTCTAGCTAATCTCTTTCTTTCTAACATTTATATATGCTCTTACAGAACTTTTATATATTATCACTTTTCTTTCCATCACATCATTCTTTTCTTTTCAATTTTTCTAGGCTATTTCATTTGTTTCCAACATAGTAATTAACTACTCATTTTACCTATATGCTATACCATTTCGATAATGCTATTTATTGAATCTACACACACACATATATAGCTACAATTTTAGATTATAATTTATTAGGGTCAAGTTTTTTGGATTGGAAGGCAACTCAAATAGTGAAAGATGTATAAGAAAAATTCATGGCAAAATCTATCTTTTATGAAATTAGGTTTAATTTGTCCTCTCTTTTCCATCATATCATATATAGGGTTGGATGTCGAGATTAAAAGGTTGTAGGGGTTAGAGTCCACAGGGGTAGACATAAAAGCCAAGTTTATAGGTGTTTAGTCTGTGGGAACTTTGTATTTGGCAGACAATAAAGAGAAAAATGAACTAGAAAACCTAGAAGCAGATGTGAAAGTATAGTTATTAGAAAAAAAAAATATTTAAAAAATTAAAATACATATATATTTGGCATTGATGAGAAGTTGAATTTCTTACAGGAACCTTTTAAAGTGGACAAAATCTTTTTAACACAAATCTTCCTTGGTTCAAATAATTAGGTGCTTTTTCCCAACTTCTTTGTGTGTGTGGGGGCATTATTAGTTATATATACATTTAACTCAATAGAAAAAAAAATGCATTGTATTTGGAGAAGAAGAAAAGAAAACCACATTTGCCTAGCTGATGCATCTGCAATAATAAATATTGGAGAAGCCTCTAATATTGCCCAAAAACAGTCCCAAAAAGCTACTTTCGATTTGCATGCTTTTTTTCCCCCAAAATCTTAGTATCATCATTATAACCTAATTATTATTTCAGCATCTCTCATCTCTTTTTTCTTTCTTTTTTAATCTATTTTAATGGAATATAATGAACATCATAGAGATCTAGGCTCTAATTATATAAATTATTTCATGTCACAAATTACATTATTTATGTCATCAATTCCCTTTTATTTCTATCAAATTAATTTTCATATTTATCACAAAACGTTCCGTACCATTTTAATAATTTAACTCTCGGTCATCCATGAAAACTACAACGACTACTTTTTTTTCCTTTTTAATTAACAACATATATTAGAAGAGGTAAAAATTAGAATAGGAATATTCAAATATATATCTCAACTAGGTTTACACATTTCTAAACCACTCATCATGACTCAAATTCAAAAGTGAAATACTTATTAGAAAATGATATATGTTATATTATATAATAGACACGGAGAGACGTTGAAAGGAAGCGATTTAAGAAGAAAACTTTTCAATTTAATTGATTAAAGAAATACAAGAGATATGTATCATAGGATAAGGAAGAAGCAATTAACCATACATATAATGTATCCTCCCAACTTCACTTGATTGGATCATTTGCTCGTGTGATTGGAAGAAATTTATAAATAGAGAAAATTATTTATCCCTTTGAATTTGTTTGTCCCTATATGTATGGGTTACCAACCCTATAATGATTTCTATATTCTATGTATTTGGATTAAGAAAGCAAGCCACATCATTTCCAATAAGGTCACATCCAATAGGTATATATATATATATACATAATCACTTCTTTAATATGTATATAATTTAGCACAATAGGTTGAAGAATATAATTTGAGAGTGACTTGACTCTTGTTAGCACTATCTATGGTGAAGTTTGCCTTATTAAATGAAACCCTAGCTATATAAATATATATATGCTTTATTAACAGCAAGGTTTAAACAAAAATTAATAAATCATTAGATATAGATTAGAACAATAACTATTGTAAATAACAATTAATTGAGGTAGATTGATTGGGTTGGATTGGAATTATACTATCCTTTTTTATTTTATCGACTCTCGGATTGTCATTCAATTTTGATGCACTATCCATTCAAATTTTAAAGAATAAACATAAAAAAGTAATCTTATTAAATCGATATGAATAGACAATTGATTAATATTAACGACCCTTAAAATATATCTTTTAAAATTTTTTAATGTATATATAAGGTGTGTTCATTTGGTAACCTTTACTTTTAAAAGCTCAATCTATTTTTTAATGTGAAAGAACATATCTTTAAAAATTACTTTTATTCTGTTTTATTTATTTTATATTCGATGTGAATGTATGATTATCTTAAGATATTATTTAAAACATGACATTGATCACAATACAAAATAAAATATAATTTAGGACATGTGACATCATATTAAGAATCAAAAGTAATACCTAAAATGATTGTATCAAATAAGCACCTAAAATACTTTTTTTTTTTTTTTTGTTAATGAATAATATAGTACTTTTTTCTAATATATATATGATTCAATTGTTATTTATAGCCATGAATATATATGTATATGTATATGTATATGTAAGAAACATAGCTTTTGGGAGCACTATATATGTTGTTAGTTGTAGTACAACTTTCTTTTAAGAGTGTGAGTACACACTCTTATGTTATAATGCTAGATCAGTATATATTGTCTATCCTTGCAAAAAAGAAGCAACTTTAATCACCACCATATGATTTTTGGGTTTTCTAAATCTATGACCAATGTTTAGTCCATCTAAATCTTTGTTTCCCACTCCATTTTATCATATATATTGTTTATCTTTTTCAATTAAAAGTGGTATCCCTTTTTCTTTTTTTTAGTCTAAGGATTCATCACAAATTTAATCCTTAAATTTTGAGGTTTATAACTTTTCCTTCTGTATTCAATAATAATCCATCTTTAAACTCTTTTTTAATTAGAGTCCAATGGAATTTTAAAATTTTAATTTAATAGAGTTTTTGACTAGGAGCTATTTTATATTTTAAAAAGTTTTATTATATTTAAAAATTCAAAATTATATCTAATATGTGCTCAAAGTGATATTTAATCAAGCCTTAATAGGTCAATAGATTAAAAAAAAAATTACATTTCAAAGTCAGATAATTTAGCTTACACATTAATTAATGAGCCTGTCAACTTAATAAAAAAGTTCGTAACACATTTCTATCATGTATATATATTAAATAAAGAAAGGAAGTTGAAATAGCTTAATTAATTTCCTTTTACTGCTCTATGAACCAACCTTAATCAAATTACGTAAATTTAACACAAAGTCAAATTAATAAACAAAAAGAGGAACACAAATTAAGTGTTTTTGTGAATCAGCAGAGTAAATGGCAAAAATAATCACCAAAAATTTCGGCTAAATGGTGGACAGTTTTTTAAAAAAAGGAATTACTACTACAAAAGTTAATTAAGTTTGTTTAATGGAACTTTAACAACTTAAGTCTAATTATCACGTATTGCTAACCTAAGGCAGACGATGGTAATGAAAATTTATTTATTTTACAATAAACTATAATCCATTAATTAGCTAATTATATTGCATAATTATATGATATACTAATTAATATATTTGAATGCCATATGTGACCAATATTTTATTCACAGTCCACACATATAGATGGTACTTTTTAGGAAATTCATTTTATTTGGTTAGACATGAATATGATGTGGTATATAAGTGTTGTGATCTTCACATTCACATCATATTTTGGCCTCATTCCTCTACTACATATCTACACTTTTTTTTTTTCATTTATATATTTCCATCCACTTAAAGTTTGGTAACAGAAAACTATTCCTTAGTTTGTATTATAAATATTTATACAAAATTATGAATTTTGGTTGTCACGTCTATGAATATTAATTATCAAATTTTGACTTCAAACTTGATTGAGTATATTTTTTCTTAATTTCATCACCTCTTGGGAAGGAATGTAAATTTTGTTTTCATAAACTAGTCAATAGGAAACAAGATAAAGTTTTGCACCCCAAAAGAAAAGTTTGACGAGTGTACAAATAATAAATTATTGAATAACTTTGCTAAAGTTTAAAACTTTCAATTAATAGATTTAATATAATAATGTCGTTTTCTTTAAAATCTTATCAACTACTTACCCATATAGTACATATATTTTGCAAACATTTATTTGATTTAATGGAATTTGATCAAATTAAAAGTTTAGGTTAAATTTTGATGCAATTTGCAGAGCCTCTTTTTTTCACAATTTTATAAATAAATACGTAATTAACTCTTTGGTTAATTAATGGCCATATATTTTTTTTTATATATAGGAATAGCTATTTGTTAATTTGTTGATTTTGAGAATAATTAAGTATTTAAAAGCAGGCAAATCTCAAATTCCTATATGAAGATTTGTCAAATCAACGATATATTTTGGTAAAGTTGGGTTGGGTTCCACTCCACTCTCCTATTTTTACTTTTTAGGGTAAATTATTAAAGTATCCAACATTCCATTTTTGATATATCATTAGCTAATTTTAATTGTTTCTTTTTAATGGAAAAACTTACCTAATCTGTATTATTAAATTTTTAATTATATATATTACAATTTTTTTTTTTTAAAAAAAAATTGTAATACTATGATAACCTATATTATTTGCAATAAATTATCCCTAGAAAAAAACTATGTCCTCCCTAGAGAGAGATTTTTTATTGTGTTGGTGTTTATTTAAAAACTTAAAGTTCTTAATTACCATGATTATGATACTCCATTGAGGAAAGTCGGCAATTCCCCCACATATATTCAAAGATCAAAGTTAAGAAAATTAATCTAATCAATATGTAATAATTAATATCTTTGTAAAGTTGAAAACTATGGATTGGAGGTCACTTATTTATCTTTTACTTCAATTTTATATAAATTTAATCATAACTTAAGTCTTCCACCATTTCCCCCTTCCCCACTAACCATGACACCATTTTTTTAAAATATATTTTCATTCTTATTATTACTCAAATTTGTTATGCACAAATCACAAACTTATTATATAATCATAGAGTTTTATCACGAACTTATATTTAATAAAGATAGAGTTTTATTTGAAATATGATATGAAAATTATGAAGAAAATCAAACCTAAAAGCTAAGGTAAACATCATTAGTGGCATGTTAATGATTTTTTCTTCTCGAGTTTAACACATGTATGTAAATTGATATTGCTTCAAAAAAAAATTCCTTGTTTTAATACTGTGTTCTTTTTATGAAATTAAAAATAAATTATTCTATTGATTTTATATGAAATTAGAAAATTTTAAATATATGTATGTGGAAGGGTATGTAAAAATGTTTAATCAACCTAACCTAACAAATGATTAGTATTACTTTATATATTTAATTTTTATTGGAAAAAATAACAAAATCAAACTGAGTAATGACTCCTTTCATAAAAGAGTATCTATTTATGAATATAATACTGCTCATTGACATGCATATACTATCCATTGAAATTGGTTGTTAAGTTAAATGTATTTAAAATGAAATTGTGTTTTGAGAATTAAGACAACTTGTAATTAATGTGGTTAAGAAAAACCACCTCACTTCCATAATAAACTTTCAAATAACTTTATATTTTTCTTTCAAATTTCCTATAAAAGGACAAGACACCATTATTCATGTAAAAGCCCTACAAAAAAAACTCCACCCAATGAACTTCATGTTCATGGACTATACTTACCATTTAAAATATTAGTCTTTTCAAAGAGGTGTTATAATTTTCTTTTTATCTTTTACTTGAAAACACTTGTCTAAATTTCATCTGATCACATATAATTTAATAACAATTAGATACATTTTTTTCGTTAATGGCTAATTCAAACTTTGTTCAAAATCTCACCATTTCTTAATACAAGTATGATTGGACAAATTAAACAGTATAGATTTTTTAAGCTTTTATTCACAGATACAGATATATATATATATATATATATATATATATATATACTAAGTTTATTCCATGAGTTTTCAATAATTATGGTAAGCTAACATAAAGATGAAGTGCTCCCTAGGTTTGCTTTTTTAATTAATCAAAAGAATATATTTTTAGTTTGATCTCTTTCATTTTTGTCCCTAATTCCAAGCTCTCCCTACGGCATGTCGTTGTCGTTACTTATCCGTTACTTGCATCCTTCTTCTTCAACTCCAAACAAATGAGAAGAGGGATGTAAGGAGAGAGAGGAGCATAAAACTTCATTATCGGCCACATTAATGCAAAAATAACTGATGACTTTAACCAAAATGCTATCTAATATACACATTAGAAACAAAAGAAAGTACAGTTACATTAGCTTCCATTAACTTATTCTAATTACCATTCATGTTTTTCTCTTTTAAACAATATGGAAGGTGAAATGATTGAACCTCAAACTTCAAGTTTTTCTTTTTGTTTTTACTCTAATGAGCTCAATTTGATACTATTTGGTTCTAACATATATGATAGGTAAACATCAACTTTGGTTATTACACTTTTGTAAGTTTTGCCTTAATTTTCAAAGTATATTATTTTTCTTCATTGTTAAAAAAAAATGGTTCTAATTTAATGTTTTAGCCAACACAATATATAATTATTAAGAAGTGGAGCAGCAATAGTTTAGTTTTGTGTGTTACCTCTCTCAATAATTTTATCTGTTTCTCTCTCTAACCGACTCAGAATTCCTTTTTGTTTAACATCTCTTTCTTTTCTTTTTAGCTGACGACTCAAACTTAAGGTACCTCCAAAAAGGCAAATTATATTTTGGACATCCCTTCCTTCTCTTTATTTATTCTATTTAAATCAAGATTTTATTTACTATCACGGCCTAAAATGATATAGTCAATTTCAATCAATATTTTTTAACATTTATTGAAATTCAAGCATAATATTGCAAATTACTTTTACTTTATTTCACTTCATGATTCGGTGAAACGTCCCTTAGGAATATTTCTTTTTTACCGCAATCTTCTTTGATTCACATTGGTGGGCTTCAGAAAAAAAGTAAATATTTTTTCAATATGGAAAGAACCAATTTAATATATATATATGTGTGTGTGTGTGTGAGAGAGAGAGAGAAAGAGAGAGAGAGAGAAAGCAAAAGGTGATTAATTTGAAGCTCTTAGAAAGAGTGTATATATATACCTCTCAACACTTGGTTTCTTCCCTGCAAATTCATATATTAATACCTTCCCATGGAGAAACAAAAATCTCCCAACAACGTCCCTATCATCAACCTTCCCAACAAATTCCCCGATCACCCTACCGCTTCCAACAGTCCCACAGTACGTCCTGGAGGCGGATGGAAAGCAGCCATCTTCATAATATGTACTACAACTCTCTATTTCTTTTTATTTCTTTTTCAATCTCTAATCCACTGCTCTTGCTCAAAACCGAATCTATATACTTCTTGTTTATTTTTTTCTTTTCTTAAAAAAATATATATATAATTGACAACATTTAATTCCTTTTTTTAACTACAACACGCGAGAGTTAAATGAACTGTCGTGTCATATTTATTTTTATTCTGATTGATTTTCATTTCGGAAAGTCGTGGAGGTTGCCGAACAATTTGCCTCTATCGGCTTGTCCAGCAACCTCATCATGTACTTCACCACTGTCTTCCACGAACCACTGGGCGTGGCGGCAAAGCAAGTCAATAACTGGGTCGGGGTCTCCGCCGTGTTCCCATTACTTGGCGCCTTCGTTGCTGACTCGCTACTCGGCCGGTTCAAAACCATAATCATAGCCTCCCTCATATTCTTTATTGGAATGATGGTGTTGACGGTATCGGCGACTGTGGTGGGAGACAATCAGCGGAAGGCAGTTTTTTTCTTGGGACTGTACATTTTATCGGTGGGACAAGGGGGTCACCGGCCATGTGTGCAGACGTTCGCGGCCGATCAGTTTGATGAGGAGTCGCCGGAGGAGAGGAAGAAGAAAAGTTCGTTCTTTAATTGGTGGTATGTGGGCCTTGTGGGGGGCTCCACTTTCGCTGTCTTTGTGGTTATTTACGTTCAGGTATCGATTTTTGTTTTTTGTTTTTTGTTTTTTGTTTTTTGAAATTTGTTTTTATTATTTTTGTCTTTCTTTTATTTTATTTGTTTAATTTAATAATCTAACTGAAATTCAAACCTCTTTCTTATCACAAATCAATGTCAAAGAAAAGCTGGTCGTTTTTCATTACAAAACCATACATCACTACACTATATCTACATATATTTCTTACAATTAAATATAGGATGCAACATTCAATAATCAATTTTTAAAGGTATCTTTCAATTTTATATATTTTCAAAATAAATAACTCAAATTAATAATGTTTGTGTCCTTTTGGTTTTTTATTTTATTTTTCTAAAAAAATTAAGTCTTTTAATAATTTTATTTAGTTCCTTTAGTGTGAAGGTGATGTGACATAAATTAATTCAGAGATTATGTTTCCATTTTTTTCTAATAATAATATGTATTGAATTACTTAGCTACCCACATATAATTCTTCCTTAACAAGTCTAGTGGGGTATGACTAAAGTTGAATTTGTAGTAGAAAGAAATCTCCTATTCACATCATTTTTATTTTCTATAAGAGAAATAAAATAATTTGGAGAGCCTATTTGAATTGATTTTTTTATTTTTTAAAAATGGTACTTCACCAATAATTAAAATGGAACTTAAGTATTT
The DNA here is from genome assembly GCF_000004075.3 of Cucumis sativus. NCBI lineage: Eukaryota > Viridiplantae > Streptophyta > Magnoliopsida > Cucurbitales > Cucurbitaceae > Cucumis > Cucumis sativus. Next base: position 28,892,114 of record NC_026659.2, on the reverse strand, counting down.
CTAACCCTAAGAAAAAGAAAAAAAACGATGAAAATATTTTTTTAGGACATTGTACTATATATTTATGAATGTTTTTTAAAAGAGTGAGATTTAAAAAAATATATTTTATTAGGTGATTATCAAAAAGTTGCATACATTTATATACAAATAATATTATATTAGTTTCTCTTATCTTCTATTATAATTAAAATATAAATCAACTCCAATTTAACAAATATATAATAAACTCAGTTTTTTTCCTTCTAAATTACATAGGATAATATCGGATGGGGACTAAGTTTTGGAATTCTAGCCGGAGTATTGGCGGCGGCGATAATTCTATTTTTGGCCGGAGTGAAGAAGTACAGACGCCAAGTTCCGGTTGGAAGTCCGTTGACGAGAATCGCTCAGGTGGTGGTGGCGGCAGCGAGGAAGTGGCGCGTGGATGAGACGCGCAATGGATGGAGAATATGTTACGAGGAAGACAACCGCGCCAAAAATGATGCGGAAGGTGAACACAATCTTATGACTTTGGCTCGCACAAACCAATTCAGGTATCCTTCTCTCTCAATTTTACTTCAAGGGTCAACCCTTTCTCTCTCTCTCTCTTTTAATACATTGATCAATTTTCAGTTTACAGACTTTCATATTTAAAGTTCTTTTAGTTTCTAAAGGTTAATCAATGAAGAACTTGACGTGTGGGACATATTTTGTAATAATTTACTTGATGAGTAGATTTGTCTATGTTCAAAGCTTGATGTACCCGCTAACATAGCGTAGTTTAGGGATAGTTAATACATTTTTTTTGTTATGTTTTTTAATCTTTGCATTTTTAATGATTATTATTCATTTCTAGCAGGATTTTGGATAAGGCGACGTTGATAGACAAAGAGGACGAGGCCAGGAAGAAGCGAGACCCCTGGCGGCTGAGCACGGTGGAGGAGGTGGAGGAGGTAAAGTTGGTGGTGCGGCTGATTCCGGTGTGGGTCAGTTGCTTAATGTTTGCAGTGGTGCAAGCTCAGATCCATACCTTCTTCACGAAGCAAGGCTCGACCATGCTCCGCTCTGTCGGCCCCCACTTTCAGCTCCCGCCGGCATCTCTTCAAGGTGTCGTCGGCCTCACCATCCTTCTTACCGTCCTCTTCTACGACCGCGTTTTTGTCCCCGCCGCCAGAAACTTTACAGGCCACCACTCCGGTAACTACTTTTTTTTTTTTTCATATATAAAATTAATCTTCAGTGTTTGAATATATATTGCAAATTTGGATTGATTGTATGGTTTTGGTTTCTATGATTTGGTTAAATTTTACAAATACTTTTGACATCTTAGCTTTAATTAAGAATACAATTTTTTTTTTAAAAAAAAAAATCAACGCTTCCCTAAAATTTGATATAATATCAATTATTAACAAGCATAGTAAATGCTCAATGAGGAGAGAAATAAACTGGTATATATAGTGAGTCAAATAGAAAGGATGAGTTCACTATCATGAAAATGGGAAAAAAAACGCATGTGAGGTATGACTAAATTTATGTAGGTAGTGACCAACTAGTTACAACTAGGGTCCAAGCTATATGAATCAAATTTAGATTTTTAAATTATAGGCCTACCTAATCCTATAAATTAAAACTATATGCTAAATTCATAATTTTAAACAAGTTACACTGCTTCTATAAATTATTCGATTATGGACAGTTCTAATTTTATATCATTCTTTTTGCTTTGCCGTTAAATTTATAAATTTAACATTCACCTTTTGACTTCATATATCTTTTGTCATTTCTAAAACTAATATGACCTGCTAAAATACATATTTGTGCAATTAATATATAATGAAAAGAAATGAGTATATCTATCCTTTGAAGTTATGTTTTGTTAATTGACGCATTAATTATAAATGTATTTTGATTCAAAACTTAGACTCGATTTTTTTATTACCTTACTCACACAGGCATAACAGTGCTACAAAGAATAGGAATGGGCCTATTCATCTCCATCTTCACCATGGGCGTGTCCGCCTTGGTAGAGGCCAAAAGGGTAACCATTGCAGCCGAGCATGGCCTCAGCGACACCCCAAAAGCAACGGTTCCAATGACGATCTGGTGGCTAATCCCACAGTACATGCTGTGCGGTGTGTCGGATGCCTTCGCCATAATCGGTCTCCAAGAACTTTTCTACGACCAAATGCCCGAATTCATGAGGAGCTTAGGTGCAGCGGCATACATAAGCATCATCGGGGTTGGAAACTTCCTGAGCAGCGCGATCATCTCGGTTGTCCAGGCTGGGAGCGGGGGGAGATGGCTGGAAGACAATCTGAACCGTTCAAATCTACATTACTTTTACTGGGTATTGGCTGCATTGAGCGCGTTGAATTTGTGTGGGTATGTTTGGATTGCCAATGGGTTTGTGTACAAAAGAGCTGGAGGGAATAGACGATCAATTAGTGGTGATGATGATGATGTGAAGAACAGTAATAATATTAATGGCTGCTATGGGGATGATATGATTTGAAGAATAATTAATATTGTAGGATATGATTATTAGAGAGAGAATATATTTAATTAAATTATAATCTCTGTTTTCCTTACTAGTTAATTGGTAGAGTTTGAGTTCATTTAGATGTCCCTAATTGGTTTGTGTCATTGGAATGTTTTTTCTTCCTCTAATTATTGGGATGTGATCATTATATAATTCTGGTTAATCGAAAAATTAATTAGCATCCATATTATAGGTTGCATATTTGTGTATGAATCTTAGACAAACACCATTTTTATATATTTGATACATTTGCTTTATTATATCTACCTCTCTCTCTCTCTCTCTCTCTCTCTCACACACACACACACACACACATATATAATATAAGTGAAAGGGTGAAGAGATTAGACAATTGGCAAAGCGCTACATGGGTCCAATTTTTTTCCTTTTCTTTTCTCTTAATTTTTGTCTCTCTTCCATTTATAACGTTGTAGAGCTGATAAAAGTGGTTCTTAAGCAAAGTAGGCCGTGTGTTGTTTGAATATTGATATGTGGCTGACCTTGTTTCTTGAGTGGACAATAGTTGTGATCTTAATTATTGCAATGGGTGACTCTCCTAATTTTTTCATGTGTGTGGCGTTTTTTAATATAAATTTCCTTCCTAACAAAAATAAAAATGGAGAATTAAAATTTTCTCCTTTATCCATCCATTTTAACACAGTCAAATCAATTTGCAATGCAATGGCTTAAGAATAGACGTTTCTGTACCTTCTTAAAAGAATATAGAGGTAAAGTTTGGCCGCTAGGAAAATAGACTTTTAATAATCCACCATTAAAAAAATGACTTAATTATAGTGTTTTGATTACACCGTAATTTTCAACGCTGTAGTTTAGTTGTTAAAATTATAAATGGTTGCAGCCAAACGAGAGACATAATTATTAAATGTAATTTAATTTACTGAAGAGCCCCTAAGTTGGAAGGAATTGCATATCTATTAAAGCAATGGAAGACATGAGTGGAAGAATAAAAGCTAATTCATCTTATCTTGATTGAATGGCTTAGGTATTAAAACCATATATATCCCAAGATCTTTTAGATTCAACCACATAATACATGTGCATATATATGAAACCCTTGTTTATTGTTATTATTATTATTAAGAAGAAGAAGAAGAAAAAAACCTATTATGATTTCAATTCCTCTCATCAAATGCTTTAAATTATCTTCTAGCAGTCTTAGTTGACTTATTTTCCAAATTAATTATAAGATTTAATTGAAGTAACAACGAATAATTGGGTGTTATTATTTCATTGCCCTCCAACAATATACTTTGTTTAAAAGAAAAATGAATGTTTTCTTAAAATGTAAATGCTTCCATAATTTAATTTTAAAAATATTTATAAGATAAAGCAAACAAAATAGTAGTCATCAAAATCCATTAACTAATTAATTTACAACCTTTTTTTAAAATTATTATTATTAAAAATAAAGTATGATAATATATAAAGAAAATGTTAATTAGGTTAGAAATCTAGTCTCTATTAAACATATAGTTATATAGTTAACTTTTGCGGTAATAAAATATTGAACTTTTAATTTCGTTGTTTTGAATAAATTTATTTTTTCATAAAAGAAAAATGTTGAATATATTCTATGTTATTATCCAATTTAACACAGACATGAAAGTTTGAGACTGAATTTGTAATTTAATCAAAATAAAAACAATGAATTATTAACTTTATGTGGAAAAAAAATGATCTCATCTCTTTTGATTGATATTTTTGGGCTTGGGCTTAAATTAGACTTGGGTCTCATATTTTCTTCTGCCTAAATTTTCATCATAGACTTGAAATGGGTTGAACTTTGGATCATCTACCTGACAAGTTTTGAATGAACAATTTGGTAAAAAATGTACTAAATATTTTTCTTTATAAAATGGGTGATTAGAAATTTTTCATAGGAAATCCTAACCATAACTGGGAGTCTAAATTAATTCAAATATAAAGGCTTAAAAGTTTAAATTGATTTGATTGTAAGTGTGATACAATGTTGACGGGTGTAAACGAACACTCTTATATGAAAAAGTTCATAGTTCAACAAATTGATACAATTATTGTTAGTAGATGATGTAATTATTAGATACAATAAAGTTTAGGGAATAGATATATTTGAAAACAATGGTAATGAGAATATATGTATCACAATATTTCATCACATGTGGATTTCTAAAAATAGAAATGTAAGGGTGTTGGATGTAAAAGGAGAGATAGAAAAGATATTGGGAAAGAAAGAGGAAATTATTATAATCAAACACATGTTCTTTGAGATAGAAAAAAGGTAAATAATGGTACAAAAGATAAGGTGTGGGGAATCAATTGTACAAATTAAAGAGAGGGTACTGGAAGGAAGGCAGAATAATAAAATTGATATCCACTTCATCATTTTTTTATAGTGAAACTAAATGAAATGGTGACTTTCATTTTTAGATGGAGAGTCTCAAAGTTTATTCACCACCCCAGTTGAGTATGAACATTTTAGCCCACATTATATATATAAAAGAAAAATTACAAAGTTCATCTGAATCATTTTAATTATATATGAAGTAAAACTATAAAGTGGAAAAAGAAATCCATGAATTTTATTTTATAATTTTATATTTAAAGAAAAGAGATAAATGTGGATGAATAAACGTGAGGTGGCAGAGATTTTATTTCGTATATTATTTTTGGAGATATGGTTAAAGGAATTAAAATTTGTTTTTATGTGGATGCAAAACTAATTTGGAAAAATGGAAAAAAGGAATTGTTAAAAATCTAAAATTGATCAGAAGAATCTCAATAATTTGGGAAAATAAAATCCAAATGAAATTGGAGCTCAGAATGTGGATGGCGAGTGCATGTGCTTAAAGATCGATTAAAGGGATCACAAAGTTCTACCCATCACCAAATATTAAATATAAATATGGTAGAAAATAAGATATATGATTGAACCATAATAATGATAGATTTCAATGTAAATCCCAAGTTAATGATTAATTACCCTAAAAGTTTAAAAGGAACAGAAGGGATTAGTGTCATCAAATTAAAGTAATTAATAGTTCATGATTGGGTAAAATATATAAGAAATGAAATGAAATGACATGTATTTATTATTATTATTATTCCTTCTATACTAAAACAGAAAGTCTATTTCTCTTGATTTGATTTGGACATAATCAATTTTTTTATTTTTGAATTTCAATTGCATTGTATTATCATCAAGATTTTCAATTCCAAATCAAATTTGGATTTGACAAAGTTGATCGTTATTCCAACTATGCATGTCAAAATATAGACTTTCTGAATGAACTCAACTAATTAATATAGTTTAGTTTTGAGAGGAAATAAAAAAACATATAAAATAGTCAAAGAATAAAATAATTGATCACAAATGGAAAAAAGTCCAAAAGAAATTATTTTACTATTTTGTTGATGAATTGAAAGAAGAAAAATATATGGGTTGGATTGAGTTGGGGGGGGAGAGAAAGAGAGATTATGTAACAAAATCTGTGGGATCTTCCTTTCCAAACTGTCAAAATTTTGTAAGGATTTCTCCATATCTCAAATTCCTCATTCTAATAATAATATCTTCTTCTCACGCAATCTCTTCTTCTTTCTTCCCCATTTCATTTATAAATCCTCTCTCCTTCTTCTCCTTCCCACCAAATTTCCCTTTCCTCTTCTTCTTCTTCTTCCTTCCTCTTCTTTCTTTGATATATATTAATATAATGTCCCTTCTCTCTTCTGATCAGCCTCGCTTTCATGTTTTGGCTGTTGATGACAGCCTTGTTGACAGGAAGCTCATTGAAAGGCTCCTCAAAACTTCCTCCTTCAATGGTAACTCTCTCTTTTTCTTACTTCTTCTGCTCTTCACTACAACTTTGACTGATTTTTATATATGTTCCATTTTTTCTTTTTATCTTTTAATTTGGGTTCATCCGTAGTTTTATATACTCTATAATTCTCTGCGGTTTAATTTCCCAAATTATTGTTAGTCCATTACTGGATCTTGTGCTGATTGTTGTCCAATCTTTTGGCTAAGTTTAACATGATATTGGATGAACTACTGCAATGTAATTATAATTTTCTCCTCGATTATACTGTTAATAATCAGAGCTATATTGGAATGACTTTCCAAAGCCTTAGTGGGTTTTTTTTTCTCTTTCAATTCAAGCGCACTTAGAAATTAGTCATTGGTTGTGCTGAGAGATGATTGATTTAACAAGCTTGATTTGTTTTTTTTTTTTTTTTTTCACAGTTACTGTTGTGGATTCTGGAAGCAAAGCTTTAGAGCTTCTGGGTTTGGTTAGAGAAAGAAATGGAACCAACCACAGTTCTCCTATTTCCCCTGAAGATCATCGTCAACATCATCAAGTACCATATATATATTCAAGCTTAATTTGGATGTTTGTTTGTTTTTTTTAGGCATTGTTTGATTAATTTAGCTTTTGATATTGCATTGCAGGAGATTGAAGTTAATCTCATCATTACAGATTATTGTATGCCAGAGATGACAGGCTTTGATCTTCTCAGAAAGATCAAGGCAAGTTTCTTCTTCTTCTTCTTCTTCTTCTTCTTCTTCAAGTCAAGACACACATATATATGCTTTGTTTTTTTAATAATTAGTTGGGTTTTCACTTTCCAAGCAATGTTTTATTCTTTCTCCATCTCCTTCCAAACACAAAATCTGAAAAAGAAAATTCCATCTGATTTTGTAGGAATCTGACTCACTTAAAGACATTCCTGTTGTGATTATGTCCTCTGAGAATGTTCCATCAAGAATCAACAGGTGATGAAAACTCATAGAACAAACCAAGAATAACAACCTTTTTTTTTTTTTTTTTTTTTTTTTATAATAATTATTTCAAGCTAGCATATCAAAATCTGAAAGGATAAACCAGAAAATGTATGTGAATCTCTGAATCTGAACTAAGTTTTGGTTGAATCAGATGTTTGGAAGAAGGAGCTGAGGAGTTTTTGCTTAAACCAGTGAAATTATCTGATGTGAACAAGCTTAAGCCTTTTATATGTAGAGGAATAAAAGCCAAAGAAATGGATTTCAACCATCTCAAGAGAAAGGAAATGGAAATCATATGAAAGAAGAAGAAGAAGAACATCACAAATGATTTTTTCTCTACTTTTGGGAATTAGTGACCACTATTACTAGATTTTCTAGCGTTAAATAACCAATCATTATTATGTACTTTTCTAATGTTACAAGAGCCATAGTTATTTTGAATTTTGTCTACATGTACAAAGTTGATTAAAATTCAGATTTTTAGACTTACATGTCTAATTTATTTTGTAGTTTAATTTACACATGTGAACTCATGATTTGATCTCTTCCAAAGAAACAAAAATAAAGGCAATATACGTACAACTTTAATTATTTTTCTTTTAGATTTCCAATTCCAATATTGTAATAATAAGATTGGTGGATGAATTATTTGGTCAAGATTTGGTTGTTTCCAATTCCTCCACGAAACTGGTTGCAAATCTTGGAAGGATTTCAAGGAATCCATAATGGGAATTTTGAGATTTCATAGTTAAAAGAAAAAGAAAGTTTTCAAAACATGGTGTAAGATTAAAAATATATCTTCCTTCCTCAAAAATAAAGTAAATATTAAATGTAGAATAATCAATAGCAAAAAAAGATGAAAAGGGCATCAGGTAAGTATATCAATTTTGTTGTAAAATATATGAGTATGTAACTTAGGTTTAATTTGATGCACAAATGAAAATATGACCCTTTACTTGAATTGATAATACTTAGCCTTACTCATTAAAACAGGAAAATTAAAAACTGATATATAAGTTTTGGTGAAAATTACATATATATATATAAGTTTAAAAGATTATCCTTTATAAATCTAAATTTTGCATTCACGTTAAAAAATATAATAAAGAAGTCGTTTGAAATAAAAATTATTTAAGACTATAATAGTCGTATCGTACTACCCTAAATGTTATTTAAAAATCAGCACTTAACTACAGTAAACACTATTTCAAAATTCTCAATTTACTACTGTTTGCTACTGTTTGTACTATTTGATATTTATCATTTTTTATTTGACATTCGTCAGTTTTTATCTTTATTGCAACGTTTACTATTTTTTTTTTATCAAACTTAAAATAGTAAACATGTCAAACGCATATTATTATAACTCACACTTCAAACATTATGCATCTAAACACAGACTTTTATAATCCACTCGGGATAAAATGTGATTTTTATTTTTATTTTTTTAAGTTGAGGTTGATAAATGTAATACAAATAATATACATGTTTTCTTATTTGAAAAAAAATAAAATATTCATTAAATAAGATTTAAATAAAATATTAATATAATATAATATAATTAATTGTTAATTAGTTAGTTGGTTTGTAAATTCTATTAATTTAATATTTTTTTAATTAATAGAATCTCATTATTCTCTTTTGCCCATAAAGAAAAAGAGATATAAATAGGTAGAAGAAAACATTTTCTTTCATCAAAGAAAAGGAAAAAGTCAATGAGAATAATTCTCCATCACAATTGGTTCTCACCCAATCTCATTCGAGAGGATAGGAAGATCTCTAACAGACGGATGATGTCTCAATTTGAACAATTCTTTTTGTAGATTCAAAGGCGTGTAAGTTTTTTCTATTGAACTCCAATCGTCTTCATCTTCGGGCTCTTTTCTTTTTAGACTTTTTTCCGTTGTTCTTCTGTACTTTTTTTTTATCAAATTAAAATAGTTTACACCACAAATCCATATTATTATAAACAAAACGTAAAAGATTTACATCAAACTATCCTTAACATTAGTTTTGGAGTGAAAGCATTAACATTTTATTTAAAAAATACATCAACTAACAAAAAAAAAAAAAGAAGTTTTCTAAATACCCATAAACTTAAAAACAAAATTTAGAAGTTTTTAACTGATTTGATCGAGAATAAAGGTAAAATTATTTTTTAACCTATTTTTTCCTTTAACCTTTAACGTATGTATATTATTGCTTCGCGCCAGACTTTCGACACACCTCGCCTCGACAACGGCAGCAGACGACGTTACTCACCTCCACCTCCACTTTTCCCAGCCAATTCCGACCATCGACAAACTCAGCACGACGCAACTTCGACCATTGAATTTTCGAAAGGTTCAGCGATCACCCACTCTTTGGGGTTTAGGGTTTGGGGCAAGAATCCACGTGCGTATCACTCTTTCTAACTATTTGAAGGTTCCTTGGATGCTTGAAACTCTCCGTTGGTTTCAGAAGCCTCCGAACACATTTTTTGCAAAATCCAAGACTGGTTAACTTTTACAACTCGGTTTGGACCTTTTCGAGTTATGTTTAGATGCTGTTATTTAGTCATTATTATTGAGTATTTGTTTGAACTTGTTTTAAGGTGTTCGGACTGACTTAAAGATTAGTGTTATGAATACTTTTAATGCTCTAATGAAGTAAGTGTACCCTTGGGTACCTTCCTTTATTATTTTAGGAGCTCTTTGACTAGTTTAAAAATAGTTTTGAACAGAATATCAGTTGTGTTACTTTGAAATTTATGATGCCTTTTGATATGATTGTGTGCTGGCTTGTTGTATTGAGGTGTTTGTATGTAGTTTATGAACTGGAACATGTCGCTAAAATATTGTTTACTGATAAATGTTCAATGTTGAAATGATAAGGTTGTCTTAGTTAAGTAGGTGTATGTTGTGTGACTATGCTCACAGAGGAAGGTAGTTGGGTGAGTTTTAGAAAGGCATCAAGACCTTAAGTATGGTTAAGACCAACAATGTCTTACCGTTCTATCATTTTCTATTATCGATCTTGATTGATTTATTATGTTATTTTCTTTTCATTGTGCAAAGAATCATTCTCCCTTTGAAAGCAAGATGGCACTAAGGGCAGCCTATGATGCCTTTGAGCAATCCCTTGCCGGTAATGTACCCTTCTTCTCTAATCCTATTCCCTCTTGCATGCCTACTGGAGTCCAAAAAAATGTTTGCCTTGTGTATTGCTATTTTGTTAACTATTGTACTAATTTACAAACTCTTTTAGGTGTTGGCATAAATGAGAATGGAATAGTGAAGACGATAACGGATGAATCAAGAATTGTGGAAACGTTGACGAATTTTGATGCCGATGAGTACAGACTTATGAGTTCAAATTTCAAATATGACCAATCGCTTGGGTACATTTGGAAGGAAAAAAAAAGACAATCAATGAAACTCGAATTCCAGCGTATTATGGTAAGGGAAAAATAAATAAAGAGCACTATATATATGTGTGTGTGTATATATATATACATTTATTTATTTATATATTGTTTTGTGTAGAATGTCACGATGTTGTGGATGACCACTCCTATAGAACGTGATGCACGCCTTTTAAGGAGTGCACTTAAAATGGGTGACGCTGCAGGCGTTTCAGTCTTGATTGAAATAGTGTGCACAAGGCCGTTTGCTGACTTTTTGGCAATAAAGTATCTGTATGGGAAACTTTTTAAAAGTGATCTTCTATTCGACTTGGACCAACATGTACCTGGTAAAGCAGTGAGAGTATGTTCTTCATCCAAGTATTTATGTTTTTATAGTGCTTTTATTAAATTAAGATGGTTAGAAAAATATTTTGTTTTTTGGAACAGTGTTTGATAAATTTATTTAGTATTGAAAGACGTCAAGACATAATCAAAGGTGAGGAGAAATGTTTGCGCAAAGATATTACTACGTTACAAAATGCAACTTCAGGGGAACCTCAAACCCGTATTTGTATCAAACATATTGTAAGTATACTGACCCAAAGAAGTATTGGTCATCTTCGCAACATGTACCGATTTTGCCAACCAGAAATGAGGCGGCAGGTAGTATCCAATGTCTGGACTCTTCTTATATTCTTCCATGTTTGTTATTTTGATACATATATTGTTTCCATGACAGCCCAAATCTAGCTTATGGATTTCTACAACATTCCTTTGTCTTGTCGATCCGATTGAGTATTTTTATCAAGTACGAGAACTTGCATTTTTTCTGCATATATACTTGTTTGTTTTCATTAATTTTCTTATTTTGTACGTGCTAGGTACTCTCTAATTCGATAGATAGTTCTCCTTCACTTGTAACCGATATAGATGACCACCAGAATGAGGATTGCATTGAAGATGACCACCAAGATGAGGCTTCATTACACTGTCTTGATTCCATTAGTAGAATTATCATGACAAGGCGTGGCGTTGATCTTGATGAGATCAATACAAAGTTTAGGATGTTTGATGAATTGTCACTCCAAGACAGAATTAAACTTTATTGCAAAGGAACATATCAGAAGCTGTTACTCGAGCTGTTGTTGAATGTGAATATCCTTGGGAGTGAAGCCGAAAGTAGTAAGTTGTTTTTTCCATTAATTTTATTATTTGAGTTTAGTTTGTAGGATTGACCCACCCTATTTCTACTTTAGATTTGTTTTATCTACTTGACCGACTTCATATAGGTAGGATTTGACATGTTCGGACACTAACCAATGGGAGTTATCGTTTTGGGCAAGAATCCGTGGTATATGATCATTCTAAATTCTGTTTTGAGCTAAGGTTTCTTTAGATTGTTCAGAAAGTTGTAATTGTAGTATGGTTGGCATTAAGTGGCCTTACTTAAGTATGGTTAAGGGTCGACGAGCCGTTCGAGGCCTTAGGTGTGGTTAAGGGCGAAGATTTGGTTGCCATCGTGGCCTTGAGTTTAAGGCACAATGTGCAATTCAAATTGTGAGAGTTAGTTGGGATGTTTTATTCATTTTGTATCTTAATTGTGTATGTATGCGCTGTTAGGTGCTCCTTCAGGTCGTGATCAGGAGGAAGAGCATGCTGTTGCTGAGGAGGAAGAGCATGCTGTGGGTGAGGAGGAAGAGCATGCTGCTGAGTTTTGAGGTTACGTGGGAGGTTATAAATTTATGCTGAGGTTCCTATTGGTGAGGAGGAAGAGCATGCTGCTGAGTTTTGAGGTTACGTGGGAGGTTATAAATTTGCTAGTTTAGAGTGTTAAATTTGAGGGGCAAAACAAATTTTGGACCAATAGTTAGATTTGTTAAATGTGGAGTTTGCTTGAGTTTTGCTGCTATGGCTTAATTTGAATCATTTGACTTGATTTGAATAATTTGAATCAGAGTTTTGCTGCTCTGGCTTAACTTGAATCAGTTTATTTTCCCACGATGATGAAAAAAATGAGTCTTTTGATGATGAATCACAATTAGAAAATATAATAGAAGTGTTTGTTTATTTTCCTCTCTAGTATTGTCATGATGGTGAAAAAAATGGATCTTTTGACAATGAATCTATTGAAAAGAGAGACAACGAGTTCACACCAATTTACGTGGAAACCCGAGTATCGAGAGAAAAACCACGATTGTTTGTGTTGTTATTATTTTCTAATGAATAAAGCAATAGGTACAAGGGAGAAATTATTTTCTAATGAATAAAGCAATAGGTACAAGGGAGAAATTATTTTCTAATGAATAAAGCAATAGGTACAAGGGAGAATAAATAGAGTACACAATGGAATAAAAAAGAAAAAGATTTAGGAAAATAAAGAATACATTCCCATAATCTTTCCATAATTATTCTAGGATTCTAACAAGGAAAAAGTCTAGAAAAAAAGGAAAGAATTCCAACAGAATCACAATTAGAATAGAATGTTTCAAGGATTCTAACAAGGAAAAAGTCTAGAAAAAAAGGAAAGAATTCCAATAGAATCACAATTAGAATAAAATGTTTCAAGGATTTTAACAAGGAAAAAGCCTAGAAAAAAAGGAAAGAATTCCAATAGAATCACAATTAGAATAGAATGTTTCAACGCTCCTATTGGTTTATTTTGAAAAATGAAAGAACAAAAACAGAGACAAACTCCATTGCTTTCTTGCAGCTTTGCGCTTCTTGCAGCTTTGCTTCTTCAACAGCTTTCTGCTTCAAAAGAAAGCTAATAAAACATATATTATAGCAAAAAGTACACACAAAACAAACAAAATTAATACCCGTTATTTTGATAACACGCCCAGCAGGAGATCTTTATAGCTTCCCTTGCATACAAGTCGAATCCGTTCTTGTAGTGTAATCTTACTTGTCTCCTTAAACTTTATCTTAATCTTATCAAGATCAACTTTGGGACAAGTTATAATAATTCGACTTAATGAATCCTCCAATGAATAATAATCCTTATCCCACACATCTTCTTCTTCGGCCATCAATAACTTAAACGCCAATGAATTCTCTAGCAGCTACTGCGTTCATAAATTACAAAAATTAAATAATGACCCACCTATGAACATACCATATAATATAATAAATTAATTGGCCAACAAGTTTAGTTTACATACTTGAACAAAATTTTGTATAGGGTGAACTAAATATGTCAATGCCGTGTGAAGCCATAAGTCTGGACTATCATTCTGACCATCATGTCACGTGGAAATAGATGAAGAATAATAATGATAATAAGAAGAGCAAATGCTAAGGAATTAAGAAATCATAAGTTTGTTGTAGTGTAGCAAATACCTTAGGCGTGACTCCTATTTTCTTGCATTGTTCAAAGACAGCCCGAAGGTGAGAGATGCTTCTATACATCAATATGTTTATAATTTCTCTATTTTCTATGTAGACTTCAGATTTGTCATTGAATGCTTTTGCAAGAGTTTCTGCGTCCAACATTACAATCTTCTCCTCTTCCTTATTTGTTTCCTTACATCTTTTAGTGTTTAGTAATGAATTTAAAAGCTGTGTCATGGAAACAACATATTATTAGTAATTATAAAAAATTTAGTGTCCACCATACAATAATCCACTTAGAAACCACCTACCGTTTGTTCGGGCCCAACGATATATCTTGATAAATCAAACTCCAACAGGCTTTTATAAAGATGATGATAAACATCCTTTGCTGCCGAAACATCACAGAATTCTCTAGTACATGTGATTTCGATGATCACCATTATGCCAACATGCGTCCCCCTGGTTTTAATAGCCTTTCGTAACAAACGAGCATCTCTTTCGGCTGGACTTGTCATCCACATTAATGTAGCATTCTGCACAAACAAATGTAGTAATATAATAATATATACAATCAAAATAACTTTGTTTCTTTCTGTTTTCTATTCTAGATACCATGAAGCGTTGAAATTCTATCATTATAAGTTCCCTCCTTCTCTTAATGTTGCCCGGATTGAAATCCGATCTCCTCACCATGTCTACTAATTTCTTTTCATCTATTCCAATACCTGATTTTTGCAACAAAAAACCCATCCATCCAATCACCCATTAGTCCAATAAAGATAGTGGAAAGTGAAATAGTGTGCAGAGTGTGAGTCTAAACAAATAAGGAAGCGCAGGAAAGTTTACCTAAAAAGAGGTCATCGCAATCAGCCATGGATGAAGTGAGGGAGAAAAAAGATTTGAGTGTTTATTTATAATAAATATATGAAGATCGAGGAGGTTTGAAGTGCACATACGCTGGATCAAAAACCTAATTCATATATGGCCACAAAGTTTTAACTAACACACCTATTCCTATGATCCACAAAAATTTAAAATTAACAAATCATAAGAAATTTTAAAAATTATTCTTATTTTATCAATTCTTCAACCAATTCAACTAAGCTCAACACAAAAAACCCAATCCCCTCCAACACACCCATTATTATATATATACACACATGAAATGAAATTAATTTTTTTAATTTCGTAATAATAATCTCTATTTTTTTACGATCAACTTGAAAGGGAACAAAAGAACAAGAGCACGTAAAAAATAGTAAAAATTATTCTAAACCCTAAAGTACTCATTGGTCTAAGTTTCTTTCAAGAATAGTGATTCTATAAAATTATAGAAAGTAGAAATTAAAGGTTCCCGTCTTAGGGCGTTATCACTATTAATTCTTCCTTCATCTTCTCCCTGTTTCCGCAGCTCTTCTTTTTCTCTTTTCACCTCGGACGACGATCATCACGCCTCTCCCTATTCTGACCATTGACAAACCCAACCCAACCCAGCTTCTGGCAAGATCATTTTAGTTCGACTTTAGATTAGTTTTATACCCACTTCTTGTACGTAGGATTTAACCACCTAAAGAATCTGCGGGTATATCCTTCTGTTTCCAACTAGTTCCTTATATTGGATTCTGATATGAAACTCTCATTTGTAGATTTGGAGTGGTTTCAGAACATCTGAACACTTTTTAGCAAGAATCCGAGATTATGTTTAGATCATGCTGTAATTTAGTCATTGATTATTGGGTGTTCTTTAAGGCAAAGACATAGAGGTAGGGGTAGGTCTAGAGGTATCGGTATATAGGTGTAGGGGTATAAGAGTTAAGTTGTAACCTTGTTACCTTCCTTTATTATTTCAGTTGCTCTTTGATTAGTTTAGAAATAAGAATTCTACCGGATGGGTCTTATTGATTGTGTGCTTGCACATCCTTTATGTTATGTATAACATGTTGAGGTGTTTGTATGTAGTTTATGAATTAGAGCACGTTGGTTGCTAAAATATATATATATATATATATAGGTAAAATGGGTGACAGTCATTTCAGTCCTGATTGAAATAGTGTGCAACCATTCTTTGGGATGTTCGCTTCACTCAACTACGTTTGATTCTACAAAACTGGTGACCAATACAGAGTCCAATCGGTTTTGCAAGTGCCATGGCCTCTGCGAGTCTTCGATCTTGTTTCACAATGCCGTGACATTATGAATGTCGTGTTTGTTGCAGCCCATCTTAAATGAAGATCAACTTCAGACTTTGGAAGGCCAAGCCATGTAAGAACACTCCACAGCTGTTGCAAATAACACCATGAAATAGGTACCAAAACGTGGAAAAGAAGAAGTTGAAATGTCTACGTGTTTCAACAACTATTAATCAAGGGTGGTCAAAAACTTCAATTTATTTTAAAATGATTAATTTTCCAAATTAAACACATGAAGTTTAGTTAAACTGAGCACACACCGTTGCTTGTCTTTTACCTTAAGAATATATGATAGATGTCCTTCGGAATTTCCAGCAACTAAAAGCTCCGCCACCAAACCTCCTAATGTTACACATGAAAACTGGTTCAAAGCCCGAAACAAAAGAGAAAAACAAAATCTTCACAATAATTCTTTTTCATTATCATTCATAAACTCTAGCTTAGTTACTTTGAAACTTCATCTATTCTAGTCTTTGTAACTTTTTAATAAATCCTTAAATTTAATATTGTAAATTTAATTTTTCTCCGATTTGATTAAATAATAGTTGTTGTGATACTTACCTAAGTTTGAGTTTAATTTGATAGTCAGGTTGTTACTTGTTATTATCATTAAAATATCATGAATATGTCTTTTGTAAATGTCTGTAAAAGAAAATATGTATCTACTAAGTCTAATATGAATAAAAGTATTAATATATACTCATAACTTAGTTTCACGGTAGAAACAACTTAATTATTAATCTAAATAAATTTTGTGATGTTTAGAAATATTTGTCGATATCGATATTTTAAATATTTATTGATAATTGATATACGTCCAAAATTGAAATCTCGATATCAATATTGATATTTTAGTCCGTGTTTTGAATGACATAGAGCCTGCCTGATAGAAAATCTGAAAACAAAAGATTGAATTAAAATATGCTTGTATTTCGTACTACGTATATTTATAAACCATAAAATTAGCTAGTCTTAATAATCCACCAAAATTTAGTTAACAATTATAATAAACAAACTTAGACTTTAGACAGTGAATTTGAAAACATAATAAAACATAATTCAAATTTTCTACCAAACAAACTTTTAATCTTTCGAAGTCGAAGTTGCATTGAAAAAGTGATTGAAAAAGTGATAGAAGACATGATTACCTTTGAAGAATTGTTTGCCTGAATGATACAGAATAGATTAAATTAGGTATTGTTTGTAACATTAAATCATATAATAGAAAGAGATGTTACTCTGTTATTAAAATTTCTTATATCCCTAGTTTAGTACCTTAGGTGTGACTCCCATTTTTCTTATATCCCTAGTTTAGTACCTTAGGTGTGACTCCCATTTTTCTTATATCCCTAGTTTAGTACCTTAGGTGTGACTCCCATTTTCATGCATTGTTCTATTATGTTTTATTATGATTCATAACAAAATTAAGATAACTTATTGGTTTAATTAATAATTATTAAGATGAAGAGATCCCTATGCATTGTTCTTTTTTTTTTCTTTCCTCACTTCAACACGCGATTTCATATACAAGTTTTTCCGTAGAACCATTCTTCTTCCCTTAAATCTTTTAAAAGTTCATTCCCACAAACAAACTTCTTATACACCACTCGTGATTGAAGAGTTCATGAAATCAATAAAATCAGTGAAGAATTGGAGAAGTTTGAAGAAGTTCAAAGCTAATTTAATGTTTATCTTCTTTGTATTTTTGTAAATTCAAAACAATAATTAAAAGCACAGGTGATCAATTGCTTCTTGCTGGAAATTTGACATCTTTGAAATAAATTTGAGTCTACATTATAAACAAAATTTGTGAAGAAAGACTCCAAAGGTGAAATAACAAAGTACAAACACATTTATTGAAAAGAGAAAAAAGAAGTACAAAAAAGTGTCCAACCCTTGAATATGCGACAAAATTAAATCAAATATCAATTCCTTAGAACAAATTTGAAAATATGTACAAAATTACATACACTTCAAACATTGGCGTTTCTCTTCAGGTTTGGCTGCCTTTCTCATAGGTATCTCTCCAGGTTTGGTGATAGGCTTTCTTTTGTTGTGCTACACGGCTCTGGACATGTGAAAATGGGAAATTGACAAGAGCAAAAAAAAAAAGAAAAAAAGGGAGAGGACCAGAGAGGTAAAGAAGAAAGGAAAGTGGTAAATTTTGTAGACATTTTACATACATACATGAAAATCTTTCATTCTTACACCACCAGTATTACAACCTGCATCAACATTTCAATCGCTTGGCCAACTTATAAAAGCAGAACAAAAAATGATAGCAAGTGTACAATTGGGATACATTACCCTCTCAAAAAATCATACATGGGAAGCAATGCAAAAAAATAAGTCTAATTTCAATTCGAACCTGGCTGCCGTCTGCTGCTATTTCCAGGAACGGAGTCAGCGAGGGAATCCGAATCACTATATTCACAGTTCTGTGGTGACCTTTGTTTGATTCCTTAGATCTCATGAAAAAGGCTTGCCCTTTTCGCTTGCTGTATTATGAGTCTTCAATCCAGCCCACCGATCCAGACCTCTCCATATTTCTTCCCATCAGAAACTACTCTACTGAACTATACACACTTTGCAGATCCAAGTTCTTCTAAACCTAAGTAATAACAAACAATATGCTGATTGAATCTTCAGTCTTCAGCAATAACTTGGAACTGAAAACAAAATGAACATACAGCTACTTCTATATCTTGACTTTATGAATAGCATTTGAGCTACTGAAGACACCATTTGCTTCGATATTTCCCTTCAACTTGTAAGACCGATCTTTTTATATCTACACTAACAGCAATAGAATATGTCAGGCACTACATAGTTAAATATTCTCTACAACCTTTTCCATCGTAGGTTTTGTCCTCACAAACTTGAGTTGAGAAAGATAATTGCTTCCAGCAAAATCGTGCAATGAACGATGAGCTCGTGGTCCTTCATAATCAGGCTTGCCAAATTCTTCCTTCATCAACCTTTTGCACTCATCAGGATCCTTCATATAGAAAGGGAAAAACAAGACATGAAAAGAGAAAACAGTAAATAATGAGGCCATACTATAAAAATAAATAAATAAAAAATAAAAGAAACATTAAGAGAAACGACAGGGAATGTTTTAGAAAAATCAACAATTCAAGGGTAAAAGGAGCAAATATAGAATGTTTAAGAGAGAGTTTAGCTTACAAAAGGACCAAGGATTAGAGAGCAGTGGGCACACAAGATAATGGAATTGGCATGAAATGTATATATTGGAGGCTGGATCACTTTTTTTTGTTTTAGTTCAACAAATAAATAATGACGTACAACTATGCCTAGATATAGTAGGTTGGCTACTGGAGGCTGGAATGTTGCAGCCACTAATAAAAACCAATGCACTACAACAAATAGAAAAATCAGCTGGAGCATCAAATGATGTTTTCGTTTTTTTTTTTAAATCAGAAACAAGAAAAATATAAAGAAGAAACCAGAGACAGCCCAAATTGTTCTGAAGCAGTTGGTTGCCTCTTCCTCCTTTCATCTTGAAGCATTTGGTGTGCAAAATTTCAGATTAATATGGGCTCCTTTTGAGAGAGCGATGAGTTTTCCTTCGTATTTAGCTTTCTACTGATGTTTTGAATTTCAGTTTCTCCAATTAGCTCGTTGTTTTTCTGTTTGTGATCGTTTTAGGTTGTCATCACATTTGTGTTGTCCAGGTATAACCTTTGTTTCAATTCCCCCTGCTCTTAGTACAATACTCTTATGCTTTGAGCATTAGCCTCAGCTCATTTGTTGTTATTAATAAAGAGACTCGTTTCCGTTTAAAAAGAAATATATTTTGAACATTGTTAGAAGAAAAATCCTAGATCAGCCTTCTCCAGAACTAGTGTTGTCAATACAAAATTGTGAGACAACCAGGACCGTGTGCTTTTCATCCCTGGACTTCCCCACAAGAAGATTTTTGGCGTTATTCTCGGTTACTTAGTGTTACTCGTACAATGTTTGGGCTCTTTTCATCTAGATGTATCTTCACACTTAGTTGTAAATAGAATAGAAAGGGAGACCTTATACAAGATATTTAGGGGTTCCTTGAATTCTAAAATGTTATCTTTTAGAAGTTCTTTGGGTGGAGCTTTTTGCAATTAGAGAGGCTCACAATTTTTATTGATTGGAGGGAGAAAACATCTCATCTTTAGTTTATTTCTTGTGCATGTTTTCCGCTTGAATAAAAGGGTCCTTGTGTGTGAAACAAAACATAACAGATGTGAAAAGTGTCTTTTGCCAACAGTAAGGACTAAGGAACCAAGGTCCTCAAATCTCGATACACCGGACCTTTGAAATCAAAGACACCTTTAGTAAGTACAGAAATAATTACAAAGTAAACATGTTCTAATTTTTTAGAAAAGAAACCAGCTTCTATTAACTTGAATGAAAGTAAAAAAGGAGGGATCAGCAGAAATAAATAACCAAGGTTCACAAAAAACATAACGCAAAATTACAAAAACTAAAGCACATGTGACAAGACCACTACCACTACTAGTATTGTAAGAACCTGCGGCATACCTGTAGAAACTGTACCATTTGCTCTTCAATAGTCTCATGCATCACTAAGGTTTCAACATGAATAGGACGAATAGCACCCATCCGATGAGCACGACTAATCACTTGCTCCTCCATGCTAAACAAATGTAAAACAATTGAGCAAATTACTACAGTTGAAAAAAATTATATGGTGAGCAATTAAAAAGAATACAGAACGGCCAAATCAAGGCCCAATGAAGATCAGATCTATTACAGTTGAAAATAATTATATGCTGAACATAAAATGTATTCGTAATACCTTCTGTCCCAGATTGGCTCCATTAGAAATACATACGTTACAAAGCTCAAATCAAGACCCAATGCAGCACTTCCATCCATCAAAAGCACCATGCAGCTTGCATCATGCTGAAACATGGCCAATGACTTCATCTACACAGATGAAGCAGAATCAATGAACACCAGCATCACACCTGGGTATTTATACAAATTCTGAACATGATAGAGATAAATACCGCACCTTATTACTAGCATGCATTGGACTATACATCCCAGCAAATCTGATGCCCGCAATGGTTAACTGGCCAAGGAGAAATGGTGTTAAGTACAGATGAATGTAGAAAAATCCTGGAATTTAGGGACAAAAACAGGACAGCTACCTGTTGTTCAATGACATGAATATGCTCGAGAAATTGAGAGAAAATAAGAACTTTATCTCTGACTATTTCATGATCTGAAGTGATAGCCCTTGAGTGGTCAACTTCCTGTAGTAGTGCACCAGATTTAGTCAATGATGAGGGAGGGAGCAAAGCAGCCTCATTATTTGTTTCACTTAAATCTTTTAATCTCTCAATGAGATATGCAACTTTACTGCTAGATGTTGATTGCCAATCAGGATCCCAGTTATCCTGTAAATATCACACACCACGATCAATTGACCATATGTTGATAAAATTAGAAACCAAAATTTTCAAGTATCCATCTCTCATAGCCAACCTACTTGCTTATATGATGGTTGCAACTCAATAAGATCCTTAGGAACAGGCCATTTTGGATTGGGATTTTCTGGCCGTGCTAAGGTTTCAGGAGTCTGCATCACATATAATTTACCACAGCCAGGAAAGGTGCACCCTTCACTGTCCAGAGCAACACAATCAAGGCACAGAAGATGCCTACATGGTGCAATCACAGGTAAACGACACCACTCTCCACACCTATACAAGCATTCTTTGATTAGTAAAAGTAAAACAATGTGAAAGAATCAGCATGAATCAAAGGGGAAAAATACCTAGAACAGCTCCCACCATAAAGGAGATTATATTTTAGGTAAGAGTACTCCTGTGACATAGGATCCAAACCATCGTCAACAAGAATATCCATGGTTTCTTGAATATCTTCACCAGCTTCTGCAACTTTGATATGTCCTGCCACACAGCAAGATAGTCTAATGTTCTTGATTGTTGCGCTTCGAAATTTCCATTGCTTCGGATTCAATAAACTTTCAACATGAGAAGGATCATTCCAGTCAGCCATTAATATATTACGTCGCACTGTAACTACAAGTTCATTGTAACTTCGAGCATGCTCTTCTGTAAAATTTAGGTATTTTACTTTCTTGATGCAAGGTGGGATTGTTAACAAATCTATCTTTCTTGCACTAATCATACACCTGCGAAGTAAATTCAACAAAAGTAACCTTCCTTCCTCCATCTCTGCTTCAAAAGGTCTGAGAATACCAGCCTCCCATGACTTATGATTCTGACCATAGGCTTCTTCATGAAGAAACCGAAGTAATGGTTGAAGATGTGAAAGCTGACTATTAGGAGTGTTAGGAGTTGGAGTTCCAGTTAGTATCCAGCGATTTGTAGATACCAGTGAAATAGCCATTTGCAACTTGTTTGTCAAGTTAAGACTAGAGCCAAGGGTGTGCCCTTCATCTAAAATGACCCTACTCCAATGCACTTGCATTAATATACTTCTCTTCCGTGGCCCCCATTCTGCACTTAACCGACTAAATGTGGTAATGATAACATCATAATCCCATGCTAGACAATGTGCAGAAGGTTTTCTATGATCAGTCCATACATAAACCAGTAGCTGACCAGGTCTGACATGTTTTTGAATTTGAGTCTTCCAGTGATCAACTAGATTTGATGGAACGACAATTAGGGTTGCTCTCGATAAATATAACCGGACCAAATCTAGTGGCTCACTCAATGCAATTCTCAAAGCAGCAACGTCAAATGCCAAGTTGTGAAGATTCTGCGGGTAGTACCATCTCATAGTGCCTTTTTCCATTTTTCTTACTAAACCAAATGCATCAATTATTTGATGAAAACCACGGACATTACCACCAGGAATAATATAAGATGTTAATATAGGACTTCTTAAACCAGTTCTTTCCATTTCTGAGATTTTTTCAGGCGTCAGACTAGATAGCCAAGTTAAGGTTCTCTTTGTTCCAGAATTTATCAGTGCACGGTTTTCCTTGAGCACGCTGGTGAAGAACGAAACATTTTTCTTCTCTCCTCCAGAAGTTTCTTTGCTGTAGAATCCTAGAAGATTAGTAATTGGACGACACTTGTCATAAGATTCTTCTGGAACACTGCAACTTTGGTAAAAAGGATCTGTGTGCATACTACAAAACCAAGCTGCACTAGAATCAGCTACAGAAGTTTCTGCAAGCTTCCGCCACTTGTGACAAGCATCGCATTGAACCCATGTGTCCTTGTATTCAAATTTATCTGCATTGGTTGTCCCAAGTACCTCGTAGTTGTTTGTGAATCCATTAGATGGAGATGCAGGAGATGCACCAACTTTCTTTTCCCCAACAGGAAACTTCCTTGTCCGTGTTCTAGTTGACTTTTTACCATCATTCAGTTCTTTGGAAAGGCTAGATGCTCCTTCATATGCAAGAAGAAGATTTCTCTTGACACTACTCAAGCTCCTAGTGCATCGAACCATATCAACTGCAGATGATGGAGAGCTCAGCTCATTGCCAGCACATGAATTATTAGTAGTATGCCTGTCATCCAAAGTTGTCATCCTTGCCCTTTTAGGTGTATGATATGTTAAGTCCTCCAAACCTTTGAGAGGATTCCATTCCACAGCTTCCTTCAACACGAAATGGTTGGTGATAGTATTACTAGTACTGCTAACCTCATAGTACCCACATTTACGATTGCCATTATGTGTGCACCAAACAATTTGTGCTCCAGGTGGTGGCTCTGCTAATGTTCCCTGAGTCTTTAGGATGAGGGATAGTGCAGTTATTGTCTTTCCTAAGCCTGGTTCATCACAGAAAAGCCCTCCACGAAAATCAGTGATAGCTGGGGCCCCCCCAGTGACTATTTCACCAGTAACGGTATTTACGTGGAAAGAAAAGCCATCTTCTGTAGAAAAAGGTGCATATAAAGGATGGTAGAATGATTCAGCATGTCGCTCACGATGTAACATCCATTCAACAGCTGCCTGTTGATGAGGATACAATTTGAGTTTCATGCATGGCATGATTAATGCAGCTAAGGATCTCAGATGGCGGCAAGTTGAAGCAACCCTAACAAGATCCAAAGGGCGAAGAACTTTCAGTATATTAAATAGAATGTCATCTGATATGTCCCATAGGCCTGATTGGGAATAATCATCCTCTGGTTGCATTCTCGTATATTCAGGTTTGCTTGACTTAAGAATACTAGGCAAGCTTCTAAATATTTCATGAAGTTCAAAGAGCCTTCTATTTGGAGAACCTCCAGAACTATTGTGCAATTGGCAATTGTGGACATGACATTCTGCGAGATTCGACACACTCTTCCCAACCACATGCACATCTTGAGAATGGTCTTTTCCAACCAGTATAGAGCTTCTCTCTTGCCATTCACAACTGAAAATATTGAAGGCAAGAGACAAAAATCAATAAAAAAAAAAAAAAGGCTATAAAAAAAAATTAGGAGTGATAATCCTACTTAACAGATGAGATAATAAACAAATAAGAATGAATAGAGAGCTATAGATTACAACTTACACTACTCTTGATTGTTGCAATAAACAAAGAAAAGAATCAAATAAAAGCAGTACACCTCAAATGCTTAAAGAGTGCAGCAGCAATCGTCTTGGATTTAGGAAACTGCCAACCGGACCACAACTCAACGGGAAGATAAACATCAACTAACAACACAGCTCTGGCCTCCTGAATGTCGAGAAAAATGACTTGCGCGTCGATCTTCATGCACTTGTGCACTACCAGAGCGTGAATTTGGTACACAACGCTCATGTTGCCATGAACCAGCCCCATCCTATTCGTCCTCTTCTTTCTCGAGCTCCTACTTCCGCCCGCAGAAGCCCCGCGCTTCGGAGTAAAATCACCAATCTCCGCCGCACCAATTCCCTCTCCATTTACCGTCCCCCTACATTGCTCGGAATCTTGAGGTAAAACGCCGGGCTTGAAGAGCGATTTGGGGCTTTCTTCAATGGGGGAAAGGAGGACGCCGTTTTGGGAAGTAAAACAAACATCAGAACTCTCTGTGGAGACATAACAACGCGTACCTGGACGTAAAAGATTCAGAAGGTCAAATTGCGGAGAAGGAACGGCAAGAACCACACACAAGAAGCCACAGAGCTTGTAGTCAGAGAAGTGGCCGGCGTTGTCCATTGGGGAATCTAGGATTGAGAAGTGATTGAGGAGATTGGATGAATGAGAATCAAGAAAATTTGATGGTTGTTGATTGCTGTAAAGAGTAGACTAGGGGCGTACATTGTTCGAAGCGAAGACCGCCATGGGAATAGCAGGGAAGATTGGTCAGAAAGGAAAAAATGGAAAGAAAAAACAAAGGGGAAAGAGAGGGCAGTTTTCTAAGCTTCTGTTGGCCATTTTTTTTTTTTCTCTCCTTTTATAATTTTCAGTGGATATGAGTGTGGGCCCGGTCTGGAAACTATCAGCAGATAATTATATAATATTCCTTTTTATGTTGAATAACTTTTTCTTATTTCATATTTATATTTTCTCTCTCAATATAAGGGATTATTAATAAATTCCATATTTTTCAAAATTACTACATCCAATTATAACTCTCCACTCTAAATTTTCTATATAATATCCAAAATGAAGTTACAAAAGTAATTCATATTCTCCTCCTTTCTAATGCTATATCCTTTTTATCTATAATTGGCCGTTGATTCCATTCACTTATTTGATATTAGAATGTATACTTTTTCTTACACCTAAATCTTGTTTCTTATAGCTCATTCATTGGTAATTTTTTCAAATACTGTTTTTATTATCTATTAATATTTTTTTATATATAAAATTGTATTAATAATAATATTTAGCAAAGATTAAAAAAAAAAAAACAAATGGAGGACTTCCAAGACTAGTTTGATGCTCGGCCCATTTTGAAACGTAGCCCAAAAAATGGCCCTTTTTGGTTCTTTAGTCTTCTTCTTCTTCCTCGGCCGTTCATAGCAATCGGTCCTCGTTCTTGGCTCTCATCAGGTGAATTCCCCCTCACTCTTCCATTCTCTTATTTCTGTTATTTCCTGTTGTTTCTTCTTTTTCCTTTTCATTCTGCAACTCCATCTTCACTTTCTCATTTATTAAAGTTGTCTCCATCAATACATTCATTCGACTCATTTCCTATTATGTTTTCTTCCCTTCGATTTCCTTTTGTATTCAGCTCCATATTGTGCTCTTCTTATTGGAACCACTCTGTTTCATGCCTTGATATCTCAAGAGTTAGTTGTTTTACACTGCTGAGAATTGAGCACTATTTGGAAAGTCAGCTAAGAATTAATCGTTGTTTTTGTGTTATCTCAGTTAATAGAAATTCAACTCGGTAGACATTTTTCTTAACAAGACGACTGCTTGGAGGAAGAAGAGGAATCATAAAGGCAAATACTTTTGAAGGAAGAATTCCAGACATAACAGGAATCTTTGAGGAGGTTAAAATTAAGGGGAAGGATGTCCAAGTCTTGCAAAGGTTTAGCGATGGAACTAGTCAAGTGTCTCAGCGAATCTGATTGTGTAAAGGTCTTATATAAACTTGTTCTCATTGTATATGACTGTCTTTACGTGTTTGGGTATGCAGACATGTATCTTGTGTATCAGTGCTTGGATAATTTTATTATAGAAATAAGAATTGGCATCTGTTCTTCTGAAATGCATTTTTTTTATTCTTGCCAATCATTAATGGATGTATTAGAATTTAAAACACTCTACGATGAAGAATATAAACAAGGACATGTTGGGTAGTTGCTTTAACTCAATACGGTTTTGAGTCTTTTGTTGTTGCAATTTCAGGTTCAGAATCGAACTTACAGGGAATGTGCTGGAGAGAAGAGTCCTTGCATACCTAGCGAATGTGTGGGATTAAGGGAAACATATTTCAATTGTAAAAGAGGCCAGGCAAGTTTCCATTAACTCCTTCTCCACCTCCTGCAGTCATTCGTTATTTGTTTGGTTAGATGTGAATCGTGTTACTGGAGCTTTAAATTATACATCATGATCCAACAACATGGAAATTGTGTTTGAAATTCTATATGGTATTAAATGGTTGCAAAGATTAATCTTCAGATAATTTGTCATTTCCTTATATTCTACTCTAAATGGGAAGTAGAGAACGTCTGTGGGTGGAGCTATCCAAAGTATTGTTATATGTAAATCAGAAAGTTTTCTTGGAAAGAAATACTAGGGTTTCTTTGTTCTTTTTTCTTTTTTAAGAAAATGAGATACATATTAGCAATCAAATTAGTAAACGAGAGAAGATATGTCTGTGAGGTTTACTGTTTACTATAGGTGAGTTTGAGTGTAACCAAAAGTCTGTAGATGATTTATGAAATGAGAATTCGATCGAATGTGCCCACTATAAGGAACTTGACAGTAGTTTAATTTAGCATAACTTAATGACCTGCTGGATTTTCTAGAAAATGAGTGGATTGGAGTGGCATGGATGTATGAGAAATTGTGGAGTATCCCATTTTGGGTTCAACATTTGTACTAATAACCAAATGGATGCAATGGTGGTCTTGAAATAAGCTGTATAAGGAAGTGTAATTAGGAAAATATCCCAAAACTGTCTGCCCAGCTTGTTCTTGTGTGAAGGCTTGATGTCCTTCAATGGTGATTCCTTCAATGTTTTGTTTCAAAACATCTGTACTCATCAGCTTGCCTTTGTGTTTGGAAGAAAGTGGAGTCGTCTGTTTGTTCTTTGCCCTTGAGTAGATTTCAGATTTTCTGTTTTTCTCACATCATACTTCGGAAAAGAATATATTTCATCTTGTTTATGGATATTACTTAGGGGCAAACCAAAAACAAACTTTAGGGTAGAGTCTCTGGTTGGAAAGGAACAATAGAGTTAAGATTGTTTAAATTTTGAGTTTGCTAAATTTTTTTGTTCTTACTAGGTTCCTGACATTCTGTTGATAATGCCTCCAATGCCTGCACTTTTAGTCTAATTCATATTTCTGGAAGCAGTGTTTTTCTAAACTCCATGGGGGACTGAGTCTGAATGGGTGACTTTAGTTGGTATATCCTTAACGAAATTTTTTAACATATTAATGAAATGTGGTTCCGTTTCCAAAAGAAAAACAAGTGCAAATCAGTGGCAGTCTATGCTAAATTTGTTTCTCCCAAAGTCGTTGGATCTTATTAGATAGTGTATAATTGATGTAATTTGCATCTCACAACACTGGGTGCACCTCAAAATTTCAGGTTGACATGAGGGCGAGGATTAGAGGAAACAAAGGTTATTGAATGAGGGGTGGAGCTGATCAAAGGTTATTGAATTAGAAGTTCGAAACTTTGAATGCCTTGAAGTTTGTCTGCAATGACCTGTAAAAATCTTGCCCTTCTGCATACATTCAGTAACATTCGGCTTTCAACTTTTTTCTTCCCTGAAGAGTTTTTGCATTAATCTGCTTAAAGAAGCCAGTGGGCCTGTAGCCAAAGATTTAGTCCTGAGTTAATATGTAATTTTGTTCCTTTTTGGGTTGGGTGATTCTCTTTTCTCATGTTTTGGGATTCTTACAGTAACTTTACCATGGCTCTTCAATACTTAAGGTTTTTTTACCATTACACAAGTACATACGCTACTAGAAGAAGGAAGGTATAACTTCACTTGATTGTTCAGTGGCATGGTATTCTTCTTCTTGTGGTTACCTTCTTACAGGAAGATGCTTGTGTTTGTATCCAATTCAAGCGTGGTCTAACGGAGTTTTCTTGTAGGTTTAAGGAAATTCTTATCGTTTTTTCAGGGTTCATGGTTAAGTTGGTCGCGCTGAGGGTTCTGCTTGAAATGATTTTCTAAGGACCTTGGAAATTTTAGGATATGCTCCAAAGAAGGTTTTTTCTCCATTTGTAAGTTCAATAGATCAAATATTTTTTTCTCCATTTAGGTATTGGAACTTCTAATAATTGTCAGTTTGGCTTCGCTTTGGATAAGATTTTGTTTTTAAATGATAAAATTGCAAAATACTTATTTATAAATATAATAAAATGTCAACCTATACTAATTTATGTGTTTATTGTTGATAGATAATTAAATTAAAAACAAACCCCTCTTGTTTTGAAATTTGGTAGAAAACTTTGAAAACCAATGACAAATAAATTTGGAAAAAAAAATCCCACTGTTTCTTAAAACAAAAAAACTAAATAGTCCTCTATCTAGAAAAAAAGAGAGAGGATAAAATTTAGACTTCAAAAGTTAATTATTTATGAAAATAACGGCTAAAATGAAAGTGATAGACAATTTGGCTTTTGAAAATTGAAAATGGGTCGCTGTATTTGTATTTTGTATATGGAGCCTATAATTGTTATTTATAATTGCAATTATTTCACTCACTTTAAAAAAAAAAAAAAAAGAAACAAACAAACACACGTGACGCACATGAACTGCTTTTTATTCATTTAAATTATATATTAAATGTTTTCCTTTTGAATGATAAATGATTGTTTCCAACAAACAAAATTCATTAACCAAAAGAAAAAATTAATTTAAAGAAATAAATCCCAAAGGTATACTTTTCAAAAACAAAAACATAATTGACAGGTCAGGTGCTCCTCATATTTTTTCTTTCTCCCTATTAACGCTCATATAAACTTCAACAACTCATTGGATTAAAACGTTACCATAGTTTAACATCAATCCCTAATAGCTATCTATTTGGAGGCAACTGAAAAGTTGAGTTGCTTACGATAACAAATAGACAACCACATCTTTCCTACAAAAAAAAAAAATTACTATTTTATAGTTTTTGATTAGTATTCAGTGTATTAGCTGTACGGTGTAAATATTATATAAACACACTGTTATATTTAGAACTCCAAATATGGAATAAGATACAAGTGTTGTTTACTTATAAATGCTCTTATTTCATGACCTTTCTTTTCCCGTGACTTAATTTACAACTGACTTTATTGGATATGGTTCGTTTGTTATGTTATTATTTAGTTGTTTGTATAAATTATTTTAGCTTGTACACTGATAGAGCAGTAGTAAATTTAACTAGTTTAATAATAGTGTTTGTTTTGGGAGATGACAACTGTTAGCTTTAGTTTTACACTTTCCATTAAAATCAAACATCATAATTCTAACATGCATACAATAATTGTATAATAAGTAGAAAAACAACCTTGTGAAATAAAGGTGGAAATTATTTGGGAATAAGAACTCGATTATTTTCTAGAATTATGAAAAGAAAATGATGAAGGTTGAATAATAATAGAGAAGCAGAAAGATAATGTTTTAAAAAAAGTTTAGAATGAATAAATTTAATTTGGTTTGAGAACCATTCGTAAATGAATTTGAGTCCATCACTTAAATTGATTTAAGAAAATTGAAGGTGTAAGAAATACGTATTTAAAAGATTGAGAAAGGAATGTAGGAAACATTAGAAATAGTAATGAATATTTTAGTGATAGGTAGGGATAGTTGAGTGTAATAAATAAATAATAAGGTGTAGAATTGAAGGTAAGGCATATATATATATAAGAATAAAATTGAAAAGAATGTAAAAAATATAAAAAAAAAAAAAGGGAAAGGAAAAGGAAGAGTCAAGTTTTTTGCGGTCAATGAGTTAGAAACTTACAAATTTGGGGAAAATCCAGGGCATTTCCAGAGAGAGAGAGAGAGAGAGAGAGAGAGGAAGAAGAAAGAAGGAAGGGGCGATATAGAGAAAATTCAAAGCAAGGCTGCCGCGTATTCATTCTTTTCAAAAAAGGTTACATCATTTTCTCTCTCTTAATCTCAAACCATAACCCTAATTCTAATTTCCCCCACCCAAAGCCCATCTTCTTCTTCTTTCTTCTTTCTTCTTTCTTCTTTCTTCTTGAAATTTTTAAAGAACAACATTCTTCGCTTACTAGCTACGCATATAGGAGATTCAGTTTCTTTTTCTTCATCAAAACCAAAATCCAACCTGAAAAAAATCATCGCTTTAAACAACCCCTTTTTTCTGCTTTTTTTCTCTCTCCAGATTCATTGCCTTCTTTTTTTTTTTTTTCCATTTTCTGCTTTCAATTTCATTGCCTTTCCACTTGATTTCATTTCTCTTCCTTGGTATTTGCTATTTGCTATTTGGGTCGATGGCCGATTTTGATCGAAGTAAGCAATTTTCCGAAAAACCTAAGTCTGCCTTCTTCAATCGTTCCCTTACCTTGCACTCCTCCGCCATGGATGCTTCCACCAAGAAACCCTACCTTCGAGCCTCTCTCAATCGGACGGATTCTGTCAAAAAGTATTACAGCCCTTTCGAATCCGTGAAATCTGCCAGCAATTCCATTAAAGGGAAGGTTAAGCAATTGTGTCATTTGTTTGAGGGAGCTAAGTCTTCTTCTTCGCCCTCCGAAGGATCGCAACATCAAATTCAAACCAAGCTCAAATCCACTAAATCCTTTGGTTCTGATTTCCGGGTTCCTTCCATTCGGTTGCCGGGTACTGAAGATAGAATTGTGGTGTATTTGACCAGTTTGCGAGGAATTCGAAGAACTTACGAGGATTGCTATGCCGTGAGGATAATATTCCGAGGTTTTAGGGTTTGGGTAGACGAGCGCGACATTTCAATGGATTCTGCCTACAGGAAAGAGTTGCAGAGTGTTTTGGGCGAGAAAAATGTGAGTTTGCCTCAAGTTTTTATCAGGGGCAAGCATGTGGGAGGAGCCGAGGTAATCAAACAACTCTTTGAAGCTGGAGAATTGGTTAAGATTCTCGAAGGGTTCCCCATTCGGGAACCCGGGTTTGTTTGTGAGGGTTGTGGAGATGTAAGGTTTGTTCCTTGTATGACTTGCAGCGGTAGCAGGAAGGTATATGATGAAGATGAACAAGTCTTGAAGAGGTGCTTAGATTGCAATGAGAATGGATTGGTTCGATGTCCTGGATGCGCTTCCTGAATCTTCTGGAAAAGCATGGAAGGAACAAACCAACCG
Organism: Cucumis sativus; assembly: GCF_000004075.3. Taxonomy (NCBI): domain Eukaryota; kingdom Viridiplantae; phylum Streptophyta; class Magnoliopsida; order Cucurbitales; family Cucurbitaceae; genus Cucumis; species Cucumis sativus. The sequence goes on along the minus strand of NC_026659.2, from coordinate 28,859,981 downwards.
ATGTTCTTCGGCGTGTATGTCAGATGCTTTGTTGTTGATAAATAATCACTAAACCCTCACATTATTGATTGTGGATGTGCCTACATAAGTTTGGAGTTTGGACTCTTTGGTTAATGGTTTATTGTTTAGCCAAGTGTTCATCAGTTGGGTACTGGTGTTCATGTACTTTGTGAACAGCATTTTGGTAATAGTGTATGTTATCAATGTGCAAAGTCGAGTCATGTTTTTTTTTCTTTTGGGTTTCTTTTTTCATTTGACCTGTTACAGGGGAAGCTAATTCTCCTCTTATGGGAATGTAAATATCTAGTGCTATTTGCCAACACCAATTTGCAGAGGTTGCAATTGATGTATTCTTACTAAAAAGGGTTTGTTTCATACCCATATCTATACCTATCTTCAAATTTTATATTGAGTTTACAGCTCTTATTAGTTATTACACTTTCCTTTCCTTTTGTTCAAGTTATACTAACAAAATCTATAAGATTTTCTTCTCTCCTTTTTTTGCGAGGTACTCTCTTCATTAGAATGCATGTATGTGGCCTCATTTCTAATTATTTTCTACTGTCTCTGACCATCTCATATGTTCATAGATCAGATTGCTCTGGTTTCTTTGTGTATGAAAGAGAAAAATCATTTAACTTTTATTAAAATGTGCCTAGTTGATATGTCAGATAATGAAAACGCCACTGTACATGCCTGTCATCTGAAAAAAGTTGACCTCTGATAGGCAAAGACTTTCTTGTTGGCTGAGATGTTGAAACATATGATTAATTTAAGTTAGATGGAGATTTAAAAAAAGGCCTTCTCCACCCAAATTTTGCTTTTGTGAAGCAGAGAAAATGAAGCCTGAGCTGTCCTTTGTCAAAATAGTCTGCCGTTGCTTGCTTTCTAATCTATTTAAGTGCCAAACTCAGAAACTCCTATTTTCAGAGGATAGAAACTAAAAGCAAGGTATGAAGCTGATTCATGAATGCAGAAACCAAGTATTTACCTGGTATTGACAACAGACAGATATAATGATCTATTGATATCGTTGATCTCTCTGCATCCGAGTTTGTAGCTGATAGTACAGCTATGTTTATGAAGGAGTCACACAAATGTTGAAACAGTGAGGCATGGATTTTCCAATGGTTTTGGCTTTTCATGCAGAACATCAAATGAATGGGAAAAGAAGGCTGTGGGAATGGATTTTTATGAAATGAAGTGCTCCAAATGCTTGAGGATTGACACTGAATGATATCAGTATTGGATTTGGATTTTCATCGTGAATTTTCACAGATTTTGAGATAATGATTTTTATGAAAAATATATAATGGGTTATAGTATTAAGTTTATATTATGTTCTCTCAGGCTTATGACTAAGAATGTGTCTGAGAGTTGGAATCTGACAGTTGCAATTGAATATTTGAATTCTTGGGAGATGCAAATATGATCTAATCATCTGTGATTATCAATTCCAATTATATTTTAGTTTGGTTTTAATCTATGTATGGACTCAGAATGGAATCTTCACAAGCACCACAATTTTTTTTTCACATTGTGAAAGATTTAATTTATGCGTTGCATTTTTCACAATCAAGTTTTGTTATTAATTTTAAGATCTATTATTAACAAATGATGATGATGGATTACTGATACATATTTTATTAATCTAATGGTTGCTATGAAGGATTGAACAATCTACCTATTTTATAACCCTGCTCGAATTGCAAGTGCTATCATTGTGTTTAGTTCAAGTTGGTTGGGTGTCTATTCATAAAATTATAATATACTAATTTTACATAACCTTAGAACATACTAAATTTACGTAATCTATTAACTTATAATAGGTCATTGTGGTAGAAAGTGAATCTATTAAGAGTGTGGCTTTATTAATAATGAACTTAAATTAGGTTACAGGTGAATCCATGGCAAACATTGCAATATTAGTATTTCTTTTATTGATGGCTGAAAAATAGTAAATTCTTGGTTATCGATTGATTTTATGTGTTCCTTCTTCTTCTTCTTCTTCTTCTTTTTTTTTTTTTTTTTTGAGAAACACGTTAGAGAAATTTACATTGTACCACATATAAATATAAAAGGGTGTGAAAATTTTATCCTTGGATGTTTTTTCAACTAAAGAAACACATTTTAACTGTTGTATCAAATTGCATATGGAAATGTTTTTAACTTGGGAAAAAAAAATCCCAGTACTAATTTGGAATGCATCAGGTAAATAAACGTTTCTTTTATAAGAGTTTCAATTAGAAAATACTATAATAAAGAACTTCCTTTATTGGGGTTGAAAAATTCACTTAGATTCTAAAATACTTCAAATTATGTGTAGAAAAAGCTAAAATTTGAGAAAGAGAAAAAAGGAGTCAGTTTTGAAAACTGCTTTGCTAGCGTATTGGCCTCATTTTCATTTTTGATGTGAACAATTGTCTGCTCCAACAGCAAAATGCCAAACAGATGATGAAAATTTTAACTCTTCCATTTCCAAGGGATAAGTCTTTGATTGTGATTTTTCAAAAACAATAAATCATTGACGGTATGGCATGAATGTTGCCCTCCACCTACCAAGTTATAATTTACTTTTTTGTCACACTGATACCATCTCAGATTGCAGGAAAAGAAAAGGCGCACACAATTCAGAGCAAAGCACAATTTAAATTAATCTCAACTTTTCAAAGTACAAGAAAATGTCAAGTTCTTTCTTCTTTCCAACATATAAACAAACTGTAGAAAGTTCCTCAATACCAAATAGTTTACAGAAAAATAAAAGGGGGTTAATGTTAAATACATGTTAAGAATATTGTGGCAAAAATGCTTCATCTTATCCACAAACATTTCTGCTCTGCCAGTGCCATATTTCAACTATGAACACAGGTATTCATCCACTGATATTCCTAAAAAGTAACCTGTCTCAATCTTCAGAGAATGATTTGCAGTAATCTCTAAAAAAAAACAGCTCTATCTATGGTTTCCTAATATTGTAAACAAACTGGTTTGAATGACTCAGCTGATTTGATATTTGCACTAGCCTTGGATGGGGTGAATGCTCATCCTACTGAGAAAGAGGAACACATTCAAGCTCCATCTCCAGCACGCCCCGCTCCACATTCTGCAGCTTCAAAGATATGTCTTGTCGAATCTTCCCATCAACAAGACTGATGATGCCATCCTTTGCAAGAGTGTTCTCCTTGCTTGCAACCCATTTTCCTAACTGCATTGGCTCACAGATTGTGGACCTCTCACAGGCTCGGGCCGCAGTGAGCAGTGGATTGATATCGATTTCTGCTTCACCCATGAAGTCATCGGTTGAAAATGTATCTTTGTCATACACAAGCTGCACAGAATTATTTTTAAGTTCCTACTAAAGGTAATCAAGAGAAAGAACTGGGTAGTATTTTCAGGTGTGCGAGAAAAGTTGTTACAAAGAAATGTTTTACCAATACTTTTATGCTTCACGGGAAATAAGGATCTGAGAAAGAAACCTTTCCACGAAATTCTTAGATCCCATAATAACCAAAATATCTAAACTCATATTCATGATCTAGAGTTTGTCTTCTCTTTTTGGCTGTCACTAAAGTAAATGGAGATTCAGTACCTCAGGACGTCGAAACAGTAAGGGCAAGTACTAATTTTGTAAATAGTTATCAATCATATAAAAGAAAAGGTGATTTCTACATTTATTGTGATATAATTTAGAATTGAGTCCAAGCATGTGTCTGACATGCCTTTTAAAATGCTTATGAATGACTAAAAATCGGTAGTGCTTTAGGCAACCTTTTTAAGTTTTCAATAATCAAAAGTAGTCTAAGAAATTCTGAAAGTATATGAAAAGCGAAGTGCTAATAGGAATGGCATATTCCTTTAATATGTTTACATTTACGGACTTACAGTCAAAGCATCAATGTGGTTTAGTCAGTCAATTCCCATGATTTCGGAAAAATTTTACATTCATCCAACTTACCACTTTTAATGGAGGAATGTAATCTGGAATAGACAACATTAGGCTCTCATTCCAGACTGGATTCAAACTGCTCTTTATAACTCGTGTTTTCACAGACTGCAAAGTATATAACCACAGGAGAATTCAGGTAATTTCCCACCTTATAAGCAATAACAATATGAATAAAGTCAAGTATAGGTCTCACTTGGTGGCCCAATGAGAGAATTACATAAGGATCACTCGTCACGACATCCCTGACAGCTAAATTTGTTCCTCTAACCACATTGACCTTAATTAAACCGACGAATTCAATCATACCCGCCTGCAAACAGTACAATTGAAGCAATAAGATCAAACGAACATAACAGCTAAATGTGAATTCTTTCCCCCAGACCCTACAACAGAGACTTGAAGCGAACATAAGCAAGGCAATGAATAAAATCCTTATTCCTTACAGTTAACAGCAACGGCATTGAGAGTGAAGTGTCTTCAAATGATTGTTCACTTATCAATTAGAAATAATTTAGCTCTTTTAAGTTCCTATTTTGACATCTAATTTCTCTGTTCATGGGAACTGCAAAACTATACGTGCACCACTCGCCTTATACTTCAGCTACCTTTTGTGCTCAAGCTTTATTAGGAAAATGATAAACAGAGAACATTTATTGTAAAAACACATGTGAATCATTGTGTGGGAAGTCATGCAGAAAGATGCAACTGAGAAATAGCATTCCACGAACGTATGGCTAATTTCATTACATACTGATAAAGGAAAGCATCTGATAAGGCAAATTGAACCACTCTATACAGCTACAAAAAAATGCAGTAGAAGCAAATAATGTTCAAGCATATCAAACTTCAAAAAATTAAATTATTCACTGATGGTTACCATTGAGCTGCTTAATACCAATGCATTTCCCTTCTTGCAGTTTTTATGTTCAGAATCTTTTCTTCCCCAGCTGTTCCGGAATGCACTTCCAATTCGAGTTTTTGTTGGAACTTTTTCATAATTTCTCCTTTCTTGGTTGGCATCAGTACTGGAAGTGCTGTGTGAGAGTAATGAATTTCTCTTCTGCGGGGGTGGAAAAGGACAGAAAAATTGATCGTCTAGATTTGTGAATTGCAGCAGCTCATATTTTTTCCTGTGTAGCCAACATGTAAGTATATCGTTAGGATGATATCTACTTCTAAATATAAAACAAAAATGATATCACAAAAAATTCACCTTATAAAATCAAAACGCTCCTCTATGGAGGAGTCTGGTTTTGGCTTTTTGTTGCCATCTGGGATGCAAACTTCATACTTTTTGTTTACAGCTGTATTTCCGCCAACGCTCATCAAAGCATCAACTTCTTCATCTGTCCAATCATCTAACTTCACTGAAAGAACCTGGCATAGTTTCAGAATCCTTTGTAAATTTATAATTTGTATGATCATGTTAAAAAAAACACACACACTGAAATGCTATTTTGATTCTCAAATGACTTGAGGCAAAAATCAAAAAGCAGGTCAATTAGTAAAAAGTAGACATCAAGCATGGTTTATATATTTAATATCTCTGACCATCACATGACTTTTCTCATTTCTAGAAAAATAATATTGCAAACCCCATACAGGACGGAAGTTTAGCTTGTAAAACATGATTTTTACAATAGATAGAATTTACATCTTCTAAATCTTTCATGCTTTGGTAGTGCTAAAGATTTTCAATAAAATATTAATCCCACATGAGGTTTGTGGACGATTGATTGTTTAATACTGAGCTAGGGATATTTTTCATTCGGCGGTTCACAGGCCAAGTTCATGAAAAGTCCCAACCTTGCAGGCACTAAAATCATAGTCAGCTTAATTCATAGTAAGTGAACTTCATGTCATCTAACCTAAATGTATATTCTCAAGCTACCTAGCAGGGATTTCTTCCCAGTCTTGGCATGGATACTGACCAATGCAAATTAATTATCTGCAAATCAAAGCCTTTGGAAGAAAGGAGTAGATTCAGAGCATAGAAGGAAAAACACCTTAGATATATGCACTCCAAGGCTTCTGTGTACTCCAGAGCACTTGATGCAAATAAATGCTCCAAAACTCACAGATCTGCGTCCAACAAGTGAACAATGATAAGAAAAACAAAACAAGGATGTAAAAGTTGAAAAGTTTTCAGTAGTAGCTCTCTTACTCTCTCAAGAACTTTTAAGGGAGTAGTTAACAGATAATTTGAGTCAAGTGATTTTGCCAGAAATACATCCCTGGTGGTCCTTTCATTAGTTTATCATATAATAGAGTTACTTTCATCTCACAGATACTTTTCCCACAATTCAAGGACCGTTTATATTTACAGATAGGGCCATAAAGATACTGTCGATTCAGAGATCAGACTGCAACTAAAGAGTTCTAAGAAAAGAGAGGATGATAAGGGAAAAACACAAACACGTCTACACATGAGAAGACCCTTTCTTGAATAAAATTTCAATGGTCACCAAATTTCTTCCCCCAAAACCGCTCAATCACTTCCATTTCTTCCCTCAAAATGGGGAAAAAGATACAGTGTGTTATTTTTCTGAAAAGTAGGTTGATTTAGGTTTAATTCAACAACACTGGTTTTTCGTCTAGATGGATATAAAGAAGATTACAAAAGATTCTAAAATATATACTGACAATTTATTCTCTTGATGCCCTCCTATCCTAGATTCATAAAAAGAAGATTACAAAAGATTCTAAAATATATACTGACAATTTATTCTCTTGATGCCCTCCTATCCTAGATTCATAACCAATAATAAATAGTTGCCAAGCATGAAAGAGTAAAAAGGAGTTGGCAAGCTGATATGTAGTCAGTCTTATAAACAATACCCCACAAGCATAGTTTTAGAGAAAAAATAATGGAAAAAAGTAATAAATAAGTGAAAACTGATTTTATTAACTTCATAGTATATTCACAATAATTTAAAATTAAGGATGCAGATTTCTGAGGAAGGATGGTACCTTTCAGAATTACGTGTCAAACTCTCTAGCACAATCAAGTATTTGCTCTCAGTATTAGGGGATATTTCCACTTTGTAGCATTTGAATTATGACAGAAAGGAAAAGTATGGCATCTACAAATATACAATACTTACACCCATTTTGGATCTGGAGATCCGCAATCTGCACAGTATTTATTGCCAGAATGAGCCGTTAGATCCTTCAGCCTTTTCTGGGCACCTGATCAAGGATGAGTAATGAAGCATGGAGGTCAGAATACGAACTTTCTATGCATATGATCTGGAAAATTTATAAAGAATGGCAATAGCAGGGAGGATGTACGATTGACGTTTCCAATGTTCCAACCTTTATGGGGAAAGATGAATCAACCATTCACTACATTTGTGAAACTTGGATTTCAAAACGCTAAATTACCAAGGCTATGGAAAAGTTGACATCCATTGATGACTCATTAAGGCATTTTTTTCATCCATTTTTTCCCCTCCGTATGCCCAAATGATTTGTTTGTGGAGACTATGATAAAGCATTCAATTAAAACCCCACATGCTTGATCTCATGAATAAAGAAAAAAACCCAAGCCTTCATGGAAAAAAGAATCTAAATGATTAGATTAATTTTAGAGCAAAAAGTTGAACTTTGAAAATTAATGTTGATTTAAAAATAAACAAAGTTGTTGGACGTATGACTTACCACATTCCAATTGCCTAGACAAAACTTAGATTTAAACCAAGAATGAAGAAAAAGTATACCTGAATAACCCTTTAGATCAATATGGTGTAACTTGAGTGACATTTCTGGAAAAAATGAATCGAAACTCATATGATGACTTGCAAACCAACAATCTCAACTCTTCAAATACACCTAGGAAGATTCCGACAGATTGATCCCTAATCACAAAAGTCTATCAAAGAAAAGAATTTTGAAATTGGGAAAATATAGATCCTAGAAAGGAAAGAAGATCTCGTAAAAAAAAAGTAAAGGAAAATTACCAAGATAAATACAATTCATCTCCGAGCTTCTTCTCTGCAATGCAGACTAACAAACAAGGGTGAGAGATGCTCACAGATCGCATTAGGGTCCATTACAACAAATCTTTGTTCCATCATAAAAACGAAAAACCAAATGGGTTCTCCAAATTAAAAAAAGTACAGAGAGAATACAAACAGGTGAGGATTGAATTTACGTTGAAATTGAACAGAAAAACGAACAGAAAATGAAATGGGTAGGAGGATCACAAACCATAAAACAGTATTTCGGCACAAAAATGGGTAAAATCCTCTGGTGATTTTGGTGAATAGTGGGAAAATGGAGTGGAAAAGAGAAATCGAATTTTAGGGGATGACACAATTTCTGGTAAGTTAGTTTATCCGTTTTTTGATTGACTGATTACTAAAAGACCTCGCGCCATCCACGTCGCGTCTTTTTTGGAATCTTTTTCCTTTATAGACTTTTACATTAAAGCTTTCACAAATGCATTCAACTTTTATAACATTCAAAAACATTCCTTTATTATTTTCAATCATCACAAACATTACAAAAACCTTTTTTTTTTTCTTTTTTAATTTCTCTATTTAAACATATACAAATTTCTATTAAACACCTCTGAACCTATCCTTTTATTTTTAAAATATCTCACTTTCAAAAATAAAGTCTTTTAACCATATGATCTAAATTTTGTTTAAGGTCATAGTTTGGAGGTTTGATCAATCAAATTATTTTTATTTATGATGGTTGATAATCTTTTATATCCAAAAGGTGGTCTTCATTAAAAGTGATATCTAAACTTAATTCTTTTCCCTAGGACAAGGCATAACAAAGACTGACTTGTGCCTATAATTCTAAATGCTCTCTCTCTTGAACATAGTCATCTTTAGTCATATGTGCCATTGCATGACGGTACAAAAAATATGCTTATGTGGTGATTGATAACATATATTGATGAGTGGTTTGTACTTTGTACCATCTCTCACTGTTTATAGCTAATCTCATTCTAATTTTCTATAGTTTTTTTTGTTTCTAATTTAATATATGGAAGTCTAAATGCAAGTTCAAATTCATGTACTTCCCGTTCTTGTACTTGGCGAATGTTAATAACTGTTGTTAAAAGAAAATTTTGAGAACAAATAGTTTAAAAATCAAAGCTTAAGGACAAAAGTTTATAACAGATAACACTTTTGACCCAACAAAAATAAAGAATTGAAGAGCAAAACTTTAGATTCATTGAATGGAAAAAGTCATAAGAATTAGGCAGAAATGATAGTAGGATCCAACTCCAACTGAATATAAATGGCTGCCACTTTTGGTAGCTTTAAACCAGACAACTGTCTTAAGGTTGTTCATTTGTTTTTCTTGTTAAAATATTATTCATTTTTAAATACTTATATAATAATCAAAATATTTCTTTTATACGTTTCATTAGTCTTTTTAATGACAGAGTGATGTTGAACCCTTTTCACCTTTTACTTGAATCAATAATTTTACATAATTAGTAGTGGACGTACATATTATAATTATTAACTGATGATTAAAATTGACATCCAGTTTCATTTTCTTCATTTAAAATAACTGCTGGACCTACAAATGTTATTTCAAGTATTGTGAGGGGCAAAAAGTGAAATAAATAAATAAAGAGATGAACAATGGAACACCTTTCTCTCTTGCAACAGTGAAGAAGTAAGAACACAGGTTTTTGCTGTCACAGTTCATTCATGTATTTGATTTTCCACAAGCAAACAGAGTTTGCCTTTGATTCTTCAACTAAAAAAATAAAATAACTACATTACATTACTGGAGACCTATCATCATATCACAACTCTCTAATTAGCCTACTTTTACATTCTCTTAGGAGTAAGGAGCTAAACATAGAACATTTTTTTAAAAAATGGTGATTGGAAACAGACCATTACTGCTCCTTCCAAATCCTACCAGTTACCCTGAGTTTCAATTCTTTCCGATCTCCCCCCGAGAAGAAGAGTGCCATATTACGTTGGATAATGAGACCGTCAAAACTGTCTCGGACCTTCCGATGACTGTCCCGAATACTCCGTGGCACTCCTTGCCACACCATCTTCCTCCCATTTCCACCAACCTCAAGACTATAACTATAGTTCTTTGCTTCATTATCGTCGCCCATAAACCGCAAGAAAGCTATGTAGACGGGTGCCATTCCGAGCTGGAAAGCTTCGAAATGTAAACAAAAGTATTGACCAAAACAGCTGAAAACCTAGAAATCAAACGAAAAAGGGTATCAGTTCTGTTATTCTGAATATAAACAAGTTTGTTCTTAAGAATTAAAAAGAAAAGGCTTCTTGATCCACTTTATAATTTTTTTTCGAGTTCATTTTTTAAAATGGGTTCACAAAACGAAAGTTGTTTCGGGGGAACCAAAAGGCAGTTCAGCTTCCAGTCCCCAAACTGTTAAAAAACAAAAATAATTTTATTGTCCTTTCTTTAAGTGATAGCAACGCTATAAACTTGATCTGATCCCTATCTAATAAAAGAGGACATGTTCATTGTCAGTCTGTTTATTCTCAACTCATAAGCCTTTTCTATCTTTTTCAAAAAGAAAAAAAAGGCTCTTTCATCAAAAATAAAACTTGCGTTGATCAAGATTCAACGGGCCAAACAAAATGGAACATGATAAAATAAGACAAACAGAATGGTACCGTTAACATCCAGGTGGCATTTTCGACCTCTTGTGGGTTTGACTTGACATATCGGTGATTGAAAGTGCTTCCATTATGCATGTCAACTTTGTGATCATCCTTGAGGTGGGATACCAAAAATGGAATGTCGCCAATAACTGAGCATTCCGAACCCGCATACGGACAGTTATAGGGTCGATATATACACTGAGATTCATGTTTCAGCTTGCTATAGTATGGATATATGCCCACACATCCAAAAGTTTGGTATTTACATGGAAGTTCCAGAGATGCAGCCACCTTCTCTAATGCAAGACATCTGATATTGCCAAGTTCATGCCTGCAGGTCGGACACCGGTTGTGCACCCTAGGCTTGCAACCGGAACACAATGTGTGACCATTCGAACACTGCAACAATAGAATGTTAATTGACATAAGAATACAAGATACAAAAATAATTGTCATATATACCAGAAATAAATGGGTATTCTCAATAATATAGGGGAAAATCCAGAACTCTCACATAAACTCAAGAAGAACACTTGGTCAAGGTTATAGAGAAAAATAGATCTCTACCTCCAAATTAGTTGATAACCAGATTAAGTTGTTCGTCTGTTTTTTTATCGCATAAACGAAGAATCTGAGCAAGGAGACGACTACATCCACACAAAGCACAAATATCTTAAGTAAGATTTTTCATTAACCTGCTATACTAATCCAATGGAAGGGGGTGTATTACGTATAGAAACAGAGCCAACATAGTCTATCATCCAAGATATGGAATGGCTTCTAGTTGTTGGTTAACCTTTTTTTTTTTTTTGGAATAGTTAGTTGTTGGTTAAAGTGCAGAATATGTTTGCTCAAATTTGTGCCTTCCAGAGATGCCTTTAAGTCTAAGGCCAATATCGTGTGGACAAATTAGGAATTCTACGTCACCTGTGGAATGATAAAGATCATTGTTCATGGGTTCTTTGAAGAGAGTTCGGTAGTTGTTTGGAGATTGAGGATAATAATACTTATTTGGAATCAGTATCCAATTTAACTATACAGTTCTTTTAATTCAAGTCAATTGGAGGTTTAGAGTGAGCTGACTTCTCATCTTCCACTTCGATTTTGTTTTGTATTATTCTCTTGACAGATACTGTAGTCTCTTCCACAACCATGAGTATAGGTATAGTTTCATGAGAAGATAATAACAAGGTATAATTAATGAGATTTTTCAAAGTTTAGGATGGCCACTTCCGCCTCCACCAGAAGCCCCTGCACCAAATCCACCTCCCAAAACCTAAATCTTTCCAACCCACCACCAAAACCTTTTCCATAACTAACATCACCACCAACTCCATTAGTTCATGATTGACACCACCTAAACCCTTCACCCAGGCCCTCTCCAGCAACAAATCAATTTCATTCAAAAGATCTTAAAAGGATGATAACAAACCTGATGAATGGGAGGGTACATAGCATTTAAGCAAACAGGGCACTCCAACAGCTCACGAACACTGCTAGAGACTACGTTAGGTTTTCCTCCAGATCGAGCAGGATCACTCACACTTTCACTAACATCCATCATGTCATCATCTTGGGGAGGATCAATAACCTCAGGTTTGTTCCGGATGTCATCAAAATAAGGATTTGCAGATGTCATTTTTATGAATAGAATGCCTACATGCATAAACCCGAGTTAGAAAAAGTATGAAAAAGAACTTGCAAGTATTAATAACGTAAGTGAGAATTAAGTAAGTAGGACCTTTTAAAAAGGAAATAAAATTAGACGAAAGCTCTCTCGTTTGTCAAAATAAAAAAGCAGTGTACTTGGAGAGCTTTCTAGAATTTCAATACCCTAGAAAAACACCAGGGAAGACAAAACGGATAATTTAACCACAAAACACAAAAAGCAAATGCTCCACATCCTCGATTCTTTAGATAGCATAGGGAAAACTGATGGGGCAAAAGAAACCCCTGGATTCTCGTGGTGGAGATTAGATATTACAGTGACACTAGAGTGCATAGAAACAAGGATTCCCTTGCCAGAAGTTCTTTCTTAGGGTTAGGATATCCAAGATACTAAACCAACTTTCCCACCTCCCTCTGTCAAATTCCCTTCCATTTACAAAAACCAGTCATTACTCCAAACATCTCTACAGAAACTAACTAGGCTGCTATTGTCAAAAACCAGTATATAAATCCCAAGGAAAACCCAGTATATAATCTTTCTACAAAAGGGTATTTCACAAGAACCAATCTTGACCATAAAAAATCTTTCACATTCGGATAGCCTGTCATCTAAAGCAAATCTGGCTTTTAGAATGACACTTCTCTCGAGAGACATGTCAAAATCCAGAAATCCTTCTCGAGAAGAGTGTTTATATTACGACAGGTTCTGGTAAAGCTCTAGGGGCTTTCAGTATGAGGTGAAGACCCTAGCATATCCATACACTTCTCTAAAGGGACACGTCAAAACCACAAATATTTCTAGAGAAGGGTGTTTTCACCAATTTAGATAAACAGCTGGTTATAAAAGAGTGGCTTACTTTAAGAAGAATCAAAGTACAGGCAGGAATCAGGATATTAAAAGTACACAGACCAACATGGAACGTAAGGGGAGGAGCGTCCAAAAGTAATATGATGAATTATAGTTACAACTTACAAGAAAACTTCAAAAGCACTTATGAAAGTCCTATTTCTTTCAAGCCAAATTGTGCAAAAATAAGACTGGCAAAAAAACTAGTCTATAAGGATCTAGGAAGCACCCACTATCACAAAAAAAGGGATAAGAACTACTTTCGTTAACATCTCGCAAATTGCAAATTGCAAATTGCAATAATTAAAACGGGTGGCCAAAAGGGAAACCCAAAAAAAAAAAAAAAAAACTTTAAAAGAACTCTGCCAAGCTTTTATTTTTGAGAACCATCTTGTTTCCTCCAATAATGAATTGGTAAATAAATATATGTCAACTAACACAAAAGATGCTTGACTAAAAGAAAAAGAGAGCATCTTAAGTCATAATCCAATATCCTGTTCAGTGATCCAAAAGATTACTAGCAAAAAACCAGAACACCCAAAGGAGAAAAAGAGTAAGTGCAGGATATATCTCGTCATTCTTGAGCAGTGCATGAAATACCACCAAAAGTTCAAATTCATGAGAGTGAAAACTGAAAACCAATGGAACGAATGAAAAGACAAAACAGCAAACACATTTTGCACTAAACCCTCCAATGGAATCAATTTAATTACCATAAAGGAAAAACTAAACCGTGTAGAAACTCATATCCAACTTTATCATGGATACTAACAACCTTTCTAAACCCAGAACACCAAACAAAAATTTAACTAAAGAAAAATTGAGGCCTATTGAACAACAACAAAAACAAAAACAAATGCGCAGAGTAAAGCAATCAAAGAACCAGAAACATCCAGAGTGACATTGAGACAACCCAAAAACTGAATGCAGATTATGACATTCAAAAACGAACACAACCCAGAAAGAAGAGAAAAAAGACCCATCAACAAGAAACCCAAATCACAACAACCCAAACCCCATGAAGAGAAAAAATCAAAGAAAACATGAAATACCTCAAAAGAGGACGAGAACCCCACCAAAGAAATCTGAGTAAACGACAACTTCGGTTTGTGATAAAACAATAAACAGCAAGTAAAAGAGGTAGTACAGAGAGAAATGTGAAGAAGTGAGCGTTTGAGAGCGGAGAGAATTCAAATTAAAGGCTAAGAGAGAGAGAGAGGGGGGGGGGGGGGGGGGGGGGGGAAGAGTAGGAGCCGGGGAAGAGGAGCGTATGATGAAAGAGAGAGATTTTTTTTTTCTCGAGAAAGAACAAAAAGGGGAAAAGAAAAGAGAGAAATTAAGACGTGCGGACCCTTCTCCCCTTGCCCACAACAACAAGCAGGCCGGCTTCAGTGTCCTCGAAATTCCGAAAATTTATTCGATTTCTTTATTCATTTTGAATGAAATCTGAGAGTTCTGTTAACCCTTTTTCATGGAGAGGCAATCAATCAAAGATTCAAAATACCCAGAAGAGAGAAAAGGGAAATTCTTTTCCTTTTCCAATTTTTTTGTATTTAAACGAAGGTTGGAAAGAGAGAGGGAAGGCGGCAGCGTTTGTATTTGTAAGAATCACTGTGCTTATGAAATATATGAATCATTGGAATGGTTGACTCCGAAGCAGCCGCCTCCCCTCGCCCTCGCCCTCGCCCTCGCCCGGTCTCCTTTTCTTAGGTTAACGCTCTTCTCTTCATAAATACTTTTATGTATTTACAATCACATTACACCAACCCCTATATAGCCTTTCAAAACACTCCAACATCAAACCATTTCTTCCAACCAAAAGCTTAACGCATATTTTGTTTCATCATTTCTCCATTTCTTTCTTAACCAAAATCATCCGTTTTTAGGGCATTTCTTCTTTTTCTTACTTATTATTTCTTCTAATTAAGTTAATTTTAATCATTTTCATATTCCACTTTTCACTTAAATTTCAAAAACAAAAAAACTAACTTTTAAAACTACTCGTCTTGTTTTCAAATCTTGGCTTGAAACCTATATTAAGTTATATGACACGAGAAATCGTACCTCCAGACTTCGAAGAAATCAAATTTTAGAAGTAAAACATGCTTCTAATTTTTATTATGTATTAGTCTTCAAGCTAATAAAAAAAAAAAAGTAGATAACAATAATAATAGGGAGTAGTGTTATAAATAAAAACTATTAACAGTTTTTTACATTTTTTCTTGGTTTGGAAAGTTTGTCATCATATTTTAGTTGTTAAAGTTTGTCATCATATTTTAGTTGTTAAAGTTTGAAAATATTTATTTTGTAAATTTCAAATTTCAAACTTTTCAAAGGTTAGAAGTTAGAAATAGAGTCCACAAGAAATAAAGGAGATAGATACTTAATTTGTCCTAAAATGATCAACATCAATTAATATTAACAACTTTTCAAAATAAACCTATAACTAAAAAGTCTCAAAGCTACCAAATTAGAAATGGTCAAATATTTAAAAACAAAATAAAAACAACTGAATTGTTTTATTTTTTGAAAAAACAAATATTTGGTTAACAAAATTGAAAGTTTGAAGGACTTTTTTTTTTTGGTGTTGTTGTATTGATTGATCCTAAAGAACATTATACAAAAGTTTACCTTTTTTCTTCCAAAATTCGTCAAAGGGATAATGATATAATTTGCATGGCAGAGGCTAATAAAAAAAGAGTATCATTTTATAAAACTTAGAGACATTTCTACTTTTAAAGTATGAATCAGAAAATCTAAATGTTGTCATCTGAATTGAAAAGGTATGTAAAGCACATATGGGTATATCACATGGTCTTAATTTAAGTCTAAGTGAGAACATCAAGAAGAAATAGTGGTTGAAATTATTAAATGTTATATGAGAAGACCATGACCAAGAACAATAAATGTTTGCCCATGTGCATTCTATTTTTATACTAAAAAATCAAGTTACTCATTCATACTTCATACTCAGCACTAACTTTCATGCCTTTTCTTTTGAAAAGAAAATCAACTTTGAACCAAAACTTAATTGTTAAGATTAATCTTAAACTTTCAATTTCTTGAAACTAATGGATTTAGGGAGATTTATACACGGGCAAACTAGGGCAAATTAATCCCAATGTGGAAATTTTGAAAATGAATTGCTATCACTTATGTTTTATTATTAGAAATTCCGATCCTCAAACTTATGTTGAACATTCAAATCAGGCACTTCATTAGAGAAGAAAAAATGTCCCTTAAACTAGTTTGTAATTGAAATGAATCTTCTCTGTGTTACAATAAAATCTCTTGGTAATATCACCAACGAGATTGCTTGGTTAAAGTGAAAGTTTAGTTGAGGATTAGAATAGAAAATCTGATTGTTGATTTGTGTTTATTAGATAAATGAACTTTTAGATGTGCCAAATAAATTCGAATCTTTTTATTCTCAAACATTTACAGATGTCAATATACCAATAACAGAGACTAAATTTTAATTTTGAAAGTTTAATGAATAGATTTATAGATTAACTAAAGAATATAGATCAGGGAAAAAGAAAAACAAGGACATAATACATTGAAAGGGATTATGATAAAAGCATAAACAGAGACGCAATACAAGTTAAATAATCACCAATATAACAACATACCTAAAAGATTAACAATTTGTAACAAATGCACATTGCTAATACATTACAACAGCATTATTATAACTTGTATTCAACATCAAACCAAAAGAAAAGAGCTGTTCGAGCATAAATAACTCGAACATGCTGCAATGTCAGGTCCTCACTCGTTAGGACAGCTTTGGCTCCACCCTCAATACGAGTGTGAGAGACAGAAACGCCGTGTGTATAACCACCCTTCACTGAGGAAGGCAATAACTTATCTGGACTTGCTGTACAAACAATGGGGCATGATAGGTAATCCAAAGGGTTTGACTCACATTGGAGGACACATCCATCTACAATCAATCTTCCCTTCCTGTGAAGCAAGCAGCAACCAAGTTCTGCCTTGACTGTTAAGTTGGAAAGTTTACTGGTAGACAGGAACTCCAAAGCACTGCATGTTAAGAAGAAATAGGAAGTCAATAATAAGTTTCCTTTAAAAATCATAAATCTTCCTTTGGGCCCTCTTAACTTTCGAGAACTCTAGAATGTCTGCCCTTAAACTTTCAAAATATCTATTTATTTTAGCTTATGTACTCAAAGAAAACAACCACTTTGCTTTTAACATACACACACGATTTGAGCATGTTGTACATGCTAACATAGAAATACATTGAACCTCATAGGTTGCCTGAGATGACCATTGGGTGAGTGAATATTGGCGACAAAACACTAGTAAAGACCAAAATGACAATTTTTAAAAGTTATATCACCAAAAACGGTTAATTCCTAAACGTAGGAAGGCTCCTTTGAACCTTGTGACCAAAATGAAACAAATATATGAAAGTTCTCTTGATCAAAATGGGATTTGAACCAAATAAAAAAAGAAGTTTATGCAAGGCCTTCTCCAGACCTGGCTGCTGAATGAGAATGCAATACATCCATGATGAAAGAATGTATGAATCAAGTGAAGTCACTATAAGTAAATAACAAATTCAATTAGAGGGCACCAATAACGAGATGGGTGATGATAAATGATCTCTTGGAAATGTTAAAGAGGGAGAAAAAAAAACCCTATAGGACACCGTTGCAAATTACATTATATGCTATCGGTTATGTACCTCTCCGAACCACGAGTACAGAAAAGTGTTGTCTCCTCAGGAAGCTCACCTCCACCAATCTGAAATAGTAAGTTTAAGATAAAATGATGAAAAATAGTGAAACTTAAATTCCTTATGAAATGAGTCTTTCACCACTTCTATCATAAATTAAGCCCCCAAAAAGGTCAAAACCTACAACATTATGGAATAAGTTGAAGCATACAAAGGTGCTAAAATCTTGAAGTTAAAAGCTCATAAAGTCCAAACGCTGAGCACAAGGGACCATGAATGTTTCACCAAGATTTAAAAGCAAGTACAGGGAAATAGCTTAACAATATTGCCACTTCAAACAAGTACTCAATTTGAATTGAAAATGCAGGGCCAAGCCACAGAGAAATTCACTTTAAAACTGCATAGCAGAACCCAAATAGCTAACTAGTTACCCCAGATCCACCTTCTTTTAAAACTCCAATTATATTTTGTAGCTATCTTGTTCGATCCAATCATTTCTTAGTTTCGTTAAAGATGAATAACATAAACCCAAATTCTAGCAAGCAGCGACCTTTCTAGAGAAACTAGCCACATTTTTTTTCCGAAAAGAAATGCTTTTCCTAGTTATTCATTGACAGGTCCTTCCACATATATAACATGACACTTTTCCTCTGGAAGGGTACTTGAATTAATCACAAACTAGACATGAGTGCTGCAGAGACAGGCCAATTGGATAACATTTAAACCATACATTAAGACCTAAGAGTAAAATTCCACAGCCAGGCAACTAAAAGAAGGGGGAAATGGAATATACCAGGCAAAGTGGTTTTGTTATTTGAATGTTAGAGGCAGAATGAACTCCACCTGTTGCAATAAGTATGGTGTCACCAGGCCTATAGAGAACAGAATCATTTAGGCTCTATAAACAACTTACTCTATTCATTCCCACTCTTAAGAAACAAATCGTAAACATGCAAGAATTTACCTAGCAGCAGCAACAGCCGCCTCGATTGTTGGGAAAACTCCCGGCTCAGATAAATCTTTAATAGATCGTTCTACTCGCAGCCACAGCCTAGGATGACAGGCCAAGTAACGCCATCTGTGGCAAACGAGGGCGGTGTTATACCGATCTGCAAACTCAATGGCAAAAGTGACAGGAAAGGCAGAAACTCCACGGAAATAAACAGGCGGCATCCTCTCAATTACAACTTCAGTAGGCTAAAAGTAAAAACTTGGTCACTAGAATAGAGAAGAAGCAAAAGAAATGCATCACGTGTGTTTTTAGTTCTTTAAACGACTCCTCAGTATCACATACCAATGTATGTATTATATCCAATCGATTCATATCCAAAGCCCAAGGAAAGAACTTCTCACTTCATAATCAATTCCATTAAACCACACATAATGAAAACCAATAAGGCTCAGTGATAGACTCCGACAGAACCAACCCAAAGAAGCTAAGCATTTCATTTCTTCGAAGTTTTTTTTTTTTTTTTTTCTTTTTGATATAGATATGCTGAAACAAGTACGTAAGTTACTTTATACATTGAAACAACAATCCCCAATTCACGCCAAGCCCAAAATTACAATTAAAATCCTTTCCCCAATCCATTTCCAGAAATACCCCAAAGATTGCAAAATCACTCCTTCATGGTTTTTGACAAGCGTTTCGATTTTTATTTCTGCTTAGCAGCAGAGCAAACCACCCAAATTTGCAAAATAAACAACAGAACCCTTAAATTTGAGATTCTAGAAACTGAAAGAATAGACGTTCAGACAAGAAATTGAAAGAGAGGTACCTGGTATGGGGGAAAGAAAGCTGAAAATATGCATTAGACAACCATCATCCAAGCTGTTAACAGAAGGCGAGGAGGATGAAGTGCCTTTTCTTTTCCACTTTCTTTGCTTGTTTTCTTCCATCGAAACTATGGCAACCCGGCTCTGGTCCTTTACCACTCGGCTCATATCGGCCTTGGCCATAGCCCCACAACGAAGCTCCCGACTCACTATACAGATGACCAAATCATAGCTTCCAGTTCCTGTCGTTTACTTTGTACTTGGATTTCCCTTGCTTCCATCCGTATATAACTAAGCTACGTAGAAGTTAGGACCTTCTTCTGGGCTTTGAACTTCTCAATATTATCAAAGCCCATTTTATCTGTTTGGGCCGGGCCACACATGGGCCATGATGTGGCAGTAACTGAATGGTCGAACCCAGCTTATATGTTACTTCTTTTTTTAATGAGTCAGCTAAAAAATACTACACCAACACCATCCTTTGACAAATCTTGGTTAATCACTTTGCACTGCAAATTTATCAAATTCAGAGGCTTTGTTTTAGAAATTGAACTTTGTCTGTGTAATTTTAATAATCTGTATGGTACAAAGTGGAATTGCACATTGTAAAATTGAACTTAAGGTTTGTATCATAGATGCATCCCGATGCTAACCAAGCATGTCCCTTTGTTGCTTCCTAAAACTCATTTCCACAACTTAGTACCATAATCTATAGAAGATGTCATATTTATCAAATGGACTATAATGAGAAGGTCTCACTAGCATGCATTCAGTAAAACAAAGGATAAGATGTTGAATCATCTAATCAGCGTATCATATTCAATCTCAAACAGTCAGTTTTTTTCGTAGACATACACATACATTGAGAATACAAATTCACTAGCTGAGTAGTTATCCAAAAATCCAACCAGAACTCGAGAAGCTCATTGAGAATACAACTTCACTAACCTTCACCTTAAGAAAGTAACCACTAGGATTTTAAAATTTATCAGAGTCGTGGAAACTCCATTGGTTTGGAGTGATGAATGATCTAAAGTTATATTTCAATCTTCCAACAAGAACTAAAATTAAAAAAAAAAAAAAAACATCCAGACGCTCACAGGTACTACACAGACATAGCATCACACAAATAACACAACCCAGTTGATGCTGGTGCATGTTAAGATACAGACAAGTTGGTCTCCAAATCGTTCTTCCGATTTTATTTTTTCTGAATACTAGACATGTTGTACATTCTGAGGTTTTGATACTTCAAGCTCCACGAGTTGGTCGATGTTTTGAACCTCCCACAACTGTGGTTTGTAAGATCTAGTAGGCAGATGAGCAAAAGGAAGATCTTGCATTATAAATCCATATGGTCAAAAGCATGCGAAGCAAACTGAGCCAGGAAGAGATAAAGGAATGAATTACCCGTATGATATTAATGGCATGCACATTTCCTCACTGGGAAGCTTCGTAGTCAAGAACTGCATCATCTACCAACCCATTATTGGACGTGTTATCTGATGTCTCCATACAAGGACTAGTTTTTATCTGCTGCTGCGTCTCTGCTAACGTCCAAGAACTTTTAGACCCATCAAGAGAAACATGATGTTTGCCCGATGCATTGTAAGGTAAGCATTCCATTGGCGAGCTCTTCAAATCTGCCTTCTGCTCAGAAGAAAGCTTAGTGGAAATAGGAGATCCGGGGGCATCGATATAGTTTTGTGAAAGCTCAAAGGGTCTATGGAAGAGCAGATGAGCCACAGTTCTATCAATGGGATTGGTCTCTGTTTCAGCATCCGGAACCCCAGCAATCCTAGAAAACAATAATATAAAAGAATGCAGAAGACATCACAGAAATTAGATATTCCAATGGAATTCCTCAAAACATACCGAAAATCAACTGTAATATTTACGGAATATGTAGCATTCGAGTTAACATTTGTTAAACTGAGTAACCACTAACCAAGTCCATTCTTGGGATGCAACCGCAGGATTAAATTAAACTAGTACAAAAGATATGAACTAATTTCTTACTATAAATATCACTATATCAGAGAGTTCGCCTTGTCTTATTTTGGCTTGACTTCTATTTTGTTTGCAGAAGCTCCAACTAAATAGAGTGGAGTTTGAGTCATAACTATTTATTTGAAAACACATGTAAAATACGTGGGGATTGGAAGGCTCTCTAAGCCACTATAAGCTAAGCTCCCAAATTTCCCTTTTTCACCCACCAGGTTTTTAACTTTCTCAAGGTCTTTTTTTGAAAAGGAGACAAACGTTGAAAACTTTCCTTTTTCTTATATAAGGAAACAATATTTCAACTGAAACATACATTTTAGCAAAATAGTTTTCAAGAATAGAAGACAGAAGCAGTCCTATTATTTTCATTAGGTTTTTTTCTGTTCTCTCTAGAATAGGAGTTCGTGACTATTTTTTAACTATAACTTAGCTCCAGTGGATTATGTTTTTGCATAACATCGACCATTAAAACACAGCAGAGTATGTTGCTCTAATTTATTTATGTTTTAGTTTCTCAATGCAATAGTCCCAGTTTTGACTTGAAAAGATTAAGCTTTCTTGGCAAAACAGGTTCCCAACTGTCTTGCGAAGGCCCTAAAGAGTCTTTAAAATGTCCCGTGCATGCTCTCAATATGACTGCAATTTTTGAAAAGATGAAAAAGAATAAGACATTCAAAATGACATAGACTACCTTATGACTCACATGAGCAAACGAGATTGTGACAAAAACTTAAAATTATTCTTTCAAGTTTCAAGATTCTAGGGGAGAATCTCTGAACAAATCAATACAGATAATGAGTATTGAAATGCGTCCTAACCTGCAATGACTATTGATTTCTCCTTTAGCAGTGAAGTCATTCTCATCTCTGCTACTTTTGTTGGAACTACTTGTGTCGTTAGCATAATGTCTTTGCATTGCACTTTGAGCCAATCGGAACAAGCTGTCCCGGATACAAAGTCTGATCTTGAAATCCAGCTGTAGTAAAACATTTCTAGGGCATTGTAACTAAAGTCAGGTTACTCTAGGAGGAAAATAATCCACTCACAAAGTCAGGTGTACCTTTGAAATAATTTCTTGAAGCCTGCAAAGAATTGTATCTTCCATAGAACGATCAACTGTGGTGGAGACCGTATTGGAATCATCTTGCTCTAAAGGCGACTTTGGATCTAGAGCGGGAAGAGTGTATATTTCTTCAGAATCAAGATCATTCTTTTCAATGTGCTGTGACTGAATTTCTTGGGGACATTTTGGAGAAATAGATTGACTACTAGTAGAGACTTGATTCTTGAACTGTTGCTGTTGTTTTCGAATGGCAAGCATTGCCTGCATTTGTTGCCTTCTCCTAAGTTTTTCAATTTTTTCTTGAGGTGTCATGGTAAGAGACTTCACAAACCCATCAGCTGGCTTGTCCACACGATTCGTACTACCAGGGGAAATATCTTGACCAAGAAGAGGTTGATGCTGGAGATCTACCGGCTGAATTTGGGACAACAAGGGTACAGCAGGATATGCATTTGCAGGAATTGGATAAAACTGGTGCATCGAAGGATTGGAACTTCGCTGGTATTGCAATGGCTCAAGTCCTTGAAGCTGCCGATGTTTAGTCATAATTGAAGGTGAAGATGTTCCCAGCTGTAGAGCTAGATTGTTATCAAACTGACCTGCTGGGCTTGTTGATGAAGGCCAGTTACCACGAAAGTCTTGAAACATCTTCTCATCGCTTTTCCCCTCAGATCTTTTACGAGATTTCAACAGTTTCTTCTGCCTACCAATCTGAAGCATTGAAGAGTAATAAAAGTTAAATAATGGACAGAAAAGACTATGACTAGATCTACCAGGGTCTAGAAATAGATGCCTAAACAGTGAAGTTGATGTAGAAACCATCGTTGCAGCACAAAAATGTAATCTGCAACAATCCCATGTCACATCAATGAAATCACGTGTTAACTAAAGTCTTTATTCTGACACGCTTAGAAGGTTGCTAGTTCTGGGTGGGTACATAGTGAACAGGCATATGTAGAATAATTACATGACAACTGTAAGTTGGAGCCTATTGCACCTCTCAACTTATTAGAGTTCAGTGTGATCTTCTAATTATTGGCTATTGGTAACTTACTATCAAGTTAATTGCAAGTTGTAACTCTGTTAGTTGGAGGCTTGTAATAAAAACCAAACAAGAAAGAAGGAAGCTCCTCGATCAAACCAAGAAATCAGAAATGAAACAATTTCTAAGGTCAGAAAATTGGTATGGCCGAGAAAACATGACAATAACTACAAGTAACCATGTGAAAGGTTACATAGAGAGCAACTATGACGAACAATTTGTCGGCTGCTGGAGTTTACCAGTAAATTGCAACCACTTGGCAGTTTTTATGGTTGTTACATGAATTTCAAACCTTTAGTGGAAAAGATCTTCAATGGAGGCAAGCTAAATTTTATGCTCATTGCCTGCCTTAGTTTAGGCAGAAGTTTCTAAGGACTTTCCTAATTAATAATAAACCAAACATGAAAACATCCCATCAGCCAAAACTGGCCATCCTTTTAGATTAATTACCATTGAAGTATATGGGGGTAGTTACTCTTTGAAACATTCAATCTCTTTAGCAGCTAAAAATGCTTAAATACGCCAACAGACCATCGACTAATTACTTCAATAACAAATGAGAAACAAACCTTATTTGAAAACTCATTGGCAGATGTGATAATATCAGCTCTTTGGTGAAGTGTCACTGCATCTGGATTTGGCATTTTCTCCAGACCTGTCTGGATGAGCCAAACAAATTACATAGAATTTAAAGTTTGACCAAAAAAATAGAAAGAGAAAATGCAATAGTTCTATGCGTGTAATATACCCGGTCCCTTGCAATAGAAGCAGTCATATCTCCTTCTACATTTGTTAAGATTGCACTTCCAGTCTGAAGCGCAAGTGGTCCAGCATCACTACTTTGCCCATTGGGAAGAGTAGATACTTGCTCATTTTGTTTTGAGTACTCTGGATTCTTGATTTTTTCTGTATCCACTCTGGAGTCCAAATTTCGTGACTCCACAGTCGGGAATAGCTTCATTGGGCTGTTACCCAAATCTTTTGAAGAAGACGACCATAGCTCATCAGTATCACTGAGACTTACTTGGCCAAATATTGGGTCATCATTGCTACAAAATTGGCACTTGTGAGGATATGCAGTCTAATGGATACCATTGGATAGAGAGAAAAAAAAAACTACAATAGCGACAATGATGTTTCAAAGAATAAGTTTGAATTTCTACGGGTCAAAGACAGAAAAACTCTGATGCACTATCAAGATGCAAGACTAGCCACCAACCTTGGTTCTAGTGATCATGCAACAACTAATTTTCACAAGATAATATAAATAATAAATCATAATAGATTTTTTGTAAGAACGAGCACGTTAAGTTTTGCAAGTGTCCAAAGAGCTCAACCTTAGATTAAGAAAGAAGAAGACAAAATAAAACACAAAATAAAAACCCAACAACGTTCTCTTCCAAAAGTTTTTCCACTTCATCATGAGTATAATCTGACTTCAGTTAAAAAAGTAATAAATAAAATAAAAAATAAAGAAGGATAGTTTTCTTCTAAATTAAACAAACTTCAATCAAGGAGTTAATAGGAAGAAAAAAAATACCAATGTACCTGAAAATTCTATCTAAGTCATCAAAACTTCCAATATTAGCCCATCCATAGTCAACAAAATCAGCTTGTTCTTTACCTTCTTCAGTACTTTGAAAATTCGGTGCACCTTTGGTCATCGCGGCTGTCAATATAATGCCAGTAAAAGGATCAGTACATGACTGAACTTTTATACCATTGCTCGTCAATATAGCATTTGAGCACATGTATACGGCTGTAGAAATTACAGAGAAAAGAAAACATAATAACTTTATTCTTTACCGTTTTTTGGTGAATTATATTCCCTGTTTCCAGTTAATTCATGAGATACTTCAGTACCCTTAGAGTCCTGGTCAATTCTGGAAGGTTTAGACAAGGATATGTCAGCCACTGGATCGTTGCTGAGGTTTGAGGCAGAAGTTCCTCCTTCATTGCCAGGACTGCTTTCCAGCTTTCTTCCATGGTTATCGGTCCCGGGTGACTTCTGCTCCATAAGCTTTGTGTATAACGTGTCTTGATTCCATTCTTTCTTGTCATAATAATTTTCACCAGCCTCCCGATAAGGCACAATATGATCATCAGTATCAGCAGCCTCACCCCATATTATATTGGCAAGCTGAAATTACCATAGAAATTTAAGAGTGGGGAATTGTTTTAGCACTTAATTGTTATGCGTAATCAATGAGTAGAAAGCACTTTCTAATGAAAACCATTTTGTTTATACACTAAAGAAAAGGAAAAAAATCAATGCACCAAATCATACAATCACTCAAATGGTCAACTATGCAACCAGATACACATGATACAATGAGGGTTATTCTGCTCTTTCACGGTTGAAAGGAAAGTCTTCAATATGGAAGTTAAAAAACAAGTACAGAGGAAGTCAAGCTTGTATCACTAATCCCCTACAGATATCTCCTCTTTTTTTTCTGCCTACTTTGGAGATATCTTACCTGAGTTTATCAGGCTGATTAAATGAATGTACTATTAGTATTTACTACTAAGTCTTCTACTTTCAGTGGATGCTATGTTGTATATGCTATTGCTAGATAACTGCTGCCGCTATACCCAAGTGCTGAAAAGTTGTATGGAATGAGCATCATAAATTCAAGAGATAAATACTCTTTTCATCAGTTGGTAAGTAATCGCAACAACTTCACTCAGTGGCTTCTAGGATATGTATATTTTCATGTACCAAAGAAAATTTTCATTTTTTCCCCTTTTCTTTTAGCTAATTATAAAGTTTGGTCTAATATTTGTACTATTCTTTATCTTGAATCTTTAAAAACTATCAACTGAATATCCTTCGTCTTGAATCTTCCAGAAGTTCCAATTTCATCCTAGATCCAAAAATGTGATCAGTTTTTATCAATGAAGTTCTGGCTATCTGATTAAATGCTAATATCAATTAATAAAATGGTTTCCTACCTTTGAAGCATATTCTGTAACTTTAAATGTAACTATGCCCAGGTTCTAATTCAATGATTTAGACATGTGCCCAGGTTCTAATTCAATGATTTAGACATGCCTACCTAAGTTAAAACCCTACCTACTTCTCACTGTTTGAACTAAAAATAACTAGCTTGACTCAGAATCAGTAGTTGTGATCGGAAATAAGACCCATCAGAGCTGTACTATACTACAAGTAACTAGTAAGAACTGAGTGTAGAGGGGACCATCTAACTAACAATCCCTGTAAAAGCAAGCATCTGAGCCATCCTTAGTAGAAAATTTCAAACCTTGAAAATAAAGAAGTTCCAAATTTAGAACATAAAGAAAAAACTAGAAGAGGAAACTCTTCAGAGGGTTCTATATGTGAAGTTTACAGACTTGTTTACCACCATGTCTTCATCACAAAGGCTAAAGTTTTCTACGCTCAACTCACCTATGCTAAGCCGTGTCAAAACAACCACCCACCTAATCAGAAAGAAAAAAATGCCTCTAAATCCAATCCATAGGGTTATCATCACATCGTCATGAAAAACCTGCCAAGCAAAAAATTGACCCTCTCGCAAATATTAACCTTCCACAGCGAGAAAAGTAAAGGTAAAGTAGAGGAACAAGGATTATACAATAGATTGAAGAAAGAAGCACAAGAGAACACTTTCAAGATCAGGAAACCAAATTAACGAGAAAAAGTCCTAAATATGTTAAAAGGAAAGCAGCCAACTTCGAAATTCACAACCCACTATAGAAGCCTATCTAGTCGACTCTGAATCATAGTTAGTACCAACAAAGAAGACTCCAAGGATGTTCTTGGCAAGTTTTTTGCTTGGATGTGTGAACACAACAGATAGGCTTTAGAGAAAGATGCCTTTGCTAATGGGCCCTTGGTGATGCATTCTTTGTCGCAAGGCAGAGGAAACGTTTGATCACCTATTCTTCCAAAAGTTTGGTTTCGCACTCGCTCAATAAAGGGATGTTTGTTTGATGATCAAGGAGTTCCTCCTCCATCTGATTGTCAAAGAGAAATGTCGTTTTCTTTGGGACGCTAGGGTGTCCTACCTTGTGGGATATCTGGGGAAGAGAAACATTAGAGTGTTTCGTGGTGTGGAGAGAGACCCTAGTGAAGTTTGGTCCTTAATGAGGTTTCAGATCTCGCTTTGGGCTTCCTTCTTTTTCTTTTTTTGTATTTATACTCTAGTCTATGTAGTATTTTTACTTAGTTGGAAGCCAGGCTTTGTGGGCTCAGTTTTTATTTTTTCCTTTCTTGTATACCCTTGTATTCATTCTTTTTTTTTCTCAATGAAAGTTGTTCTTTCTATATGTATAAAAATAAATAAATAACTCCTTGAAATCCTTGGTTGACCTGATCCCAACTTCCCTTAACTACTTGCTCAATGTTTGTTACTCATCTAATCCAACGTCTTAATAGTATCTGGAATCACTTGCTTTTAATCCTAGATTCTCAGATCATATTTCCAATTCTCCCAACTGCCTCATGCAAGGACAATTTCATCATAAACCAAAATTCCTCGTACTTGTCTTCGACATTTACACCCCATCAAGAAGGGAAGGATTTAAAAAAAAGAGAGCCACATATTCTCAAATACATACTAGTCTAAACCACACATGGTGTAGCCTAAACCCAAAAGGATAAACGTAACTCTCGGACCTGAGGATTGTCTCATCTCTTTAAAAGTGGTCAACCAACCTCTTGACACTTGACAGTAAGAATGTATCTCGTATACAGTACGTCACTCTCTCTCTCATTGGTTGGACCAAGTAAACCCAGCATTAACTATGGGAGGATTTATGAAACTATAACTCACCATAAACCTAGTAAAACTCATTGTGGATCAAGTGACGCCAGCCAAAAAGACTCCTTCATGTGACATTTGGTCATACACCAAAGTCCTCGCCAGACACCAACAGCAACCACAAAGCTCGAAAATAATTCGTAGCTCCTCCCAGAATGCTCTCCTCATTCCACGAGCTACTAATTGACATTCCTTCGCTTTCAAAGAAATTGAACTAACTAAGGAATGAAATGCTGAAGTGAGTATCAGATCGACCAAATTCCTGTCATATTCTTGCAGTAAGCTTTTCCAAAGAAAGCGTAAGATATGGGTTTGGCCGTGAGCACACTGATTCAGTGGCTCAATGCAAAAACTATCCATGGCAGTACTTTAAACCAAACAAGCTAAACAATACCCAGAAACAATTTCCACACCCAGCCACAAAAGCACCAACTGCTTCCTCGTACAGAAGTAAAAAAAAAAGAACAAAAAAAAAATCCACTAGAAAAAGGAGGGGGTTACCTCTTCGTCGTTCCAATCAAACATAGCTGAAAATCCCAGACAGAATCTCTAATCCAGAATCAAAATCCAATAACTGATCGAAGATTGATCCGCACATTATCCGAAAAAAGAAAGTAGTTAGAGAAAGAAAATCTCGAAATCCGCAATAGAAAGCATCAAAATCCGGAAACAGAAGGGCGTTGAAAAAGCCCGCGAAGAATCGAACGAAAAAATAAGAGGGAACACACAAAGAAGAGAGAAGAGGCAAGAGATAAATTAAGAAAAACAAAAACAGAAAGGAGGCTTGTGGAGGCAAAGGAATGGGAATGGGACTGGAAATGGAAATGGAAGAGGAAGAAGAAGGAAGGAAAAGAGAGGATTTGGTTTGGTTGAAACAGAAGGGCACGTGAGAGGTCACGTGGGTTCTGTGAAGGGGAGTTGAGCGAGAGAAACGACACGTGTGAGAAAACGTATCTGAAGTTGTGGCTGGGAAGACTGTGATCAAATACTTGAATCTGATTGGTTGGAACTGAATTTGAATTTGGAATTTCATTTGGGTTTCATTTCACATTTGAAGAGATAGTGGCCAGTGGGGGGTGGCGGGGATTGTGGACCCAGTCGTCAAGACTTAATTTGTGGTTCACCTTAACTCACCCGTCGCTTTAACTCTTTATCGAAACCCCCTCTCTAATAAAAATCCCATTTTTCTATTTTCTCCTAATTAATCTTCCTTTTTTTTCCTTTCTTATTTTTCTACCTCATTCTCACCCATGATAATAACCTAATTTGGTATTTACACAACTATGTTTTCTTTTTGTTTTTTTAACTCAAAAGTCAAAACTAACCAATCCGTATCTTAGATATTGAAATATATTACTTTCACGTGTGGTTTTTAGTCGTAGTCTTTCAATTAACTAACAAAACCATTATATCTCTGTCTAACTTTGATAAATCATATCAAACTTCTTGAAGAGCGAAAAAAATCTTTGTAAAATAGTTGAATCACCACCAACTTCCATGTGCAATTACAAAAGATATGTCGGATCAAATAACAATGTTGTGATTGATTTTATAGGGTGGCCCCAATGTTGGATCCAAACTTGTTTATATCATTAGTTTGTCCCCGGTCACACTCGCAACAAGCAAGATTCTCAAGATCTTGAGACATCCAAAATTAGAAATTTAAAAGTACCATGGCTAACTCCATGTTACAAACAACTACAATTGCATTTTAAAATTTTATTTATAATAAATAGATTCATTATCTTTTTAATTAATTTATACAAAATCATGAGGTCTCTGAACAACTTTCATATATATATCTACTCATTCTCTTTCAATAATCTCTGAAGTTCTATCAGTCGCAACAAAAATGGAACGAAATCGTACATTTCAAACACCTAATGAACAATGATTTCATCTATCTTAAGCCTACTAGGCGTATCTCCATTCACAAGGCTCTTAAGACCAGCTTTAAGCTCATCAACGCCCTCTTCCAAAACAGCACAAACGGGAAATATGGGAACTCCTTGCACTCTAGACTTCAACTCTTCATACACTTCCTCAGCCCCTTCTTCGTCAATCTTGTTAGCCACTATTAAGGATGGCCGATCTGATAACCCGCTCTGATGGCGTTCAAGCTCATAAACTAAATCTCTCAGTTGTTCCCATGGGGGTATCCCTTTCCTACCATCTAAAGCAGCAGCTAAGTCTAGGACATACGCTAGGACCCTTGTACGTTCAATGTGACGCAAGAATGAGTGTCCGAGTCCACGATTTTCATGAGCACCCTTTATAAGGCCTGGAATGTCAGCTACCGTGATTGATAAGTCATCATAATGCAGGTTTCCCAAATTTGGCCTCAGGGTTGTGAATGCATAATGACCAATTGTTGGTTTTGCTCTGGAAATGGCTCCAAGCAAAGTACTTTTCCCAGCATTTGGCATTCCAACGAAACCCACGTCGGCAATGCTTTTAAGTTCTAAAACAAGCACAGCTTCGCTGCCAAGAGAACCAGTTCGTCTGTTAGACTCGTTGATTTCGGATAGGTTAGAATCTATGGATTTATCTTCATGCCCCACAGAGGATTTAGGCTTCTTTGAAAGTTTGTGTTCGTGAACGTTGCCCAAACCACCTTCCCCTCCTCGAGCAATGATAATTCGTTGACCTTCTTCAGTCAATTCTGCAACATTGTACA
This sequence comes from Cucumis sativus, assembly GCF_000004075.3. Lineage (NCBI taxonomy): Eukaryota > Viridiplantae > Streptophyta > Magnoliopsida > Cucurbitales > Cucurbitaceae > Cucumis > Cucumis sativus. Next base: position 28,828,849 of record NC_026659.2, on the reverse strand, counting down.
TCATTTCTTCACTTTCTCCAAACTCATCTTGAATAGAACTGTCAGGAAATGCAGAAACTTGAGAAATCTCATCGGTTGATGCTACTTCAGAAGTTTCCCTCCTGAACGACGAATTTCTAACATTATTTTTACTCTCATTACATGTCACGAGAGTAGTCTTAAATGCCGATTCTACTTCTGTTTCTCTGTTTGAAAATTTAAAAGAATTCTTGTGGTGACTAGAGAGATCATCAACTAGTGTGCCAGGAATCTGCCAAGGGTCTAAATCTGTTGAAGAATGGTGCTCGACTACACTGGGAACTTCACCCTCCACAAGATGAATGACAGTGCCAATTGGTACTCGTACAATCTAACATTCAAATACATAACTCAGTAGGGTTGGATACTAAAAAATTTAATAGCCAACAGAAAAAATATAGTTCGCACTACCCCTTTCATTAGTATGAGCAACAGATAAAATATTGTTTGCACTACAAATAATTTTAATAGCCAATCATAATTCAAAACTTAGGAACACCAATTGAAATTTTATAAGATTTAGAGATGGAACAGATAGCCTCCAAAATTAGGAACTAAATTTGCAGTTTAAATGAAAAATATAATCAATTACAAAACAAAAAAAGGCAGCAAAAATGCACACATACAGATCAGGAGATAGATGACCTTATCTGCACCCTTAGTTCCAATCTTATTCTTTGAAGATCCATGTCCTCCTTTACTTGCATTCTGCAATAGATGATAGAAAATTAGAAATATTCGTACATATCGTAATTCTATAACTGTAAGGATAGTTTATCATTCAATTTCAATATGTTTCTAGCAGGAGCATAAAGAAGAGTCTAACGTACAATATGATGATTCAAACTGCTGAAGTCCCATAGAGCAGTGGAACATTCCAGGATCACGTCGCCCCCTCTTCCACCATCTCCACCTGCATCAATTAGAAAGGAAGCATTCAGTATATATATGCAACAGCTAAAAAGTAAACTTTGTCCAAAATTGAATAAAGCAGTGGCTAAGAAACTTAAAAGAAAGAACATAAAAACTGCATTTGTTTGTATAGGAGATAGTTGGTTTAAATACTACTCTAGCCCATGTACTTTCAAAGCTACACTTTGCTTGTGTACTTTTGGTTGATTTTGATCTCGTACTTTCAATTGTAGTTCATTTTCATGCATATCCATTTTAAAAGGAGATCATTTTGATTTCTTAAGAATGAAATAAAAATGAAAACGAAGAAATCAAAAGGATTGCTTTGAACCAGGACCAAAATGCATGTTTTGAAGGCAGAGGACCAAGATGGACCAAAGTTGGTAGTATAAATACCAAATTACTATTTAGACCTACATAATTTGATAAATGACGTATTGGTCGCACATTTTATTCATATAAGTATAATGTCAGTGGTCACTAATTCTTGTAATAAACCATTCCTAATCCTAGCAATAGTCGGTAAGGGAATGTTTTAACGTACCTTGTGCATCATTCCAAAATGATAGATATCCAGTAATTGGTTAATGATATACATAAATAAAACGTACCATCAGGATGACCGTGGCGTTCGTGCCTACTACGCCGCATGCTTTGGCAACCATTTCCACCATCACCTCCTTTAGCATACACCTTAAACCTGTCTATCATTCTCCTCTCCTACATAGCATCACAATAATCCCAAAACATGAGTAGAATAATTTGCATTTAACTAGCGAAAAAGTAATCAACAAAATATATATATATAGAAGAGAAGCAGGTGAAAAACCTGTAAAGGGGCAAGCTTGGACTTCTTTTTGGGAGTATCTGAGTAGTAAGAAATGGCAGAAAAAAGCCATGGACAACTCGAGGATTCTCTCAAGCCTCTTAAATGAAGAACTCTTTTCACACACAAGAACCTCATGTTCCTCCCAGTTCTTACTCCTCACCCACTCTTCATAATTTGGGAACCCAGAGCTTAAACTAAATCAAATTCCTCCGGCTAGAGCTACACAACTTTAGTACCAAATAGTGACGCAAGAACAAACTATGCCAGATGTTCGAATGCGAGCAGGCTGCCGGCGGAATATGGCGGGTGGTAGTTTTGGGCAGTGACGTGAGCTTGCCCAGTGAAGAATGCCGGTGGCTTCAGTGGCTGAGCAAAACACAATAGCTTTTAGGGCTAGCGTTGTCACAGCTGATTGGGCCTCAGGTTTAGAACCAAGTCCAGCCCAAGGCCCAATTAATTTCGACAGTGCTATTATCGTAGTAGTATAGTTGCAAATTTAGCAATTAAATTCAAAATAATTAATCATATAACAACATTTTTAAAAAATTGTAAATATAGCAAAATTTATCAAATTATATCAATGATAAAGTCTATCACCAATAAATCATACGAGTCTATGAGTGATACAAGTCTATCAGCGATAGTTTTGCTATATTTGCAATTTTTTTAAAATGTTGTTATATCCTTAATTATTATTTCTCAAATGATCATCTATTACAATTACCGATCATAATAATTATATATGAGACATTTTGAAAATATATGAAAAGTAGTAGAATTCATAATCATTATAATATTATAGTACATGTTTTCTGAATCAAACAATAATTTCATTTATTTTTGTCAAACTTAAACTCGTTAAAAGATTTTTTTTTCTTTTTGGTATTAAAAGTAGCATATACTTTTAATTACTACTTTAGCCTTTTCAAGGGAAAAAAAAACTATGTATAGTGCATAGTACACAGAGTAGGGTTGAGATAATTTGAAAGTAGTGTTGGAGAAAAGGGGGAAAGATGAAGAATAAATCATAAACGAGAAAAAAATACATAGTTAGATCATGTCAAAACCTATCCTCGGTAGAAAATTGAATTTTATTTCAAAATAGAGAAATACCAACTGACCTTACCTATAATGGAGGAAATTTGATACAACTTCATGTCACATTAATGCATTCGTCAAAACTCCTTTATTTTCTTTTTGAAAATAAGTGGGACAGGAATAATCAAAACTTTACGATCCTAAAAGTTAAAAATACAAGTGTTATGTCAATCGAGTTAAGGTTACTTTGAGAAGTACTTGCTTTATTTGAAACGCGACATCAATAATTAACATATGTAAAGATTGAAGCCTTTAGATATCACCATTATACTAAAAAAATTAAGTTACATGTTCAAGTTGACACAATTGATAACCCAATCTTGCAATCTCGTAGGAATAAGTACATGGTCTAGCAGTTGGAATATGCTAACTTTAATAACATCGTTTTTGTTGAATCGTTGTAAAATTACAATACTTTCCACTTGAGGTGCCAACATGAGCTTAGTTTGTACTTGTAGATATATTTTACCTAAGTTTAAGGCGAAACATGGAACCTTTAATTTTATTTTTATTGGTTATGTGTATTCAATAATGCATTTTACGATGACTATTGCTTGAAATACATTTTAAAAAGAAGCAAAACAAAAAATGAGAACCGACAAATTATATATAGATGAAACATCATACTCGTGAACTACAGCACACTGATTGAACCTTACATTAATTTGTTGCGTAAACGTTTTTCTCCTTGTTTTCACTTTTGGTAAGTTCATCAACAATATTGTCATTATTACTTTTAATACGTTTAGTTCACTGTTAATGAGTATAAAGAGAGAAGAAAAAGCATAGCAAAGAAGGATGCATGAGAGAACAAAACAAACTAATCAAAATTAAGTAAGTTTATTAATTTTGTTTCCTTAATTGTCATGAAAATAGGAGGATTTAACATTACATTACAACTCATATTTAAAACCTTGACGTAGATTAAACAAATATTGAAGTTTTGATTTAACAATAATTCTATAAAACCATTGATAACATGTATATTTTGATGGATATTTGTTGAAAAATATTAAATAATATTTACATTTATAAATAAACATTTTACAATTTAAAAATAAATTAACATTAATTACAAACACGAAAACTACCTCGGATTAAAAAATATAATTTACATAAATAGAAAAAAACTGAAACTATTTACATTATGTGTCAACAATAATTCGAGAAAATATATTAATTTTCTTTTATTCCAAAATCACTTCACATGTTTTACTCGTCCTCCATCTTTTTTTATCAGCAACCTATTCCTCTTATTTATTCATTCATTGTTTATACTCTGATGTTTGTTTGTTTTTTTCGAAGCGTATTCATCATCTTCTTCTTCGTCTACCTCAAATTAAGGATTTCACACGGTCGGTGTTTCCACATCCAAATCAGCCTATAACACCATTTTTACATATTGCAAATATAGTAAATACAACAAACAATTAGATATATTACACGGATGTCCACTTTTAAATTTGTTATTTTTGCAATTTAAAAAACTTATTATCATAAATTTCTTTTTTCTTTTAATGTTTTTGGATATGCTCTTTACAATTATGTCAAAAAATTATAAAGAATTTTTTTTGTTCAAAAGTATAAAATTTTGATAAACTGCATTGGGTAAACATTTGGTCAAATATTTATTTTTTTTATAATTTTTGTAATTATATAATTTAATATGGTTAAATCTTACTGTAGAGAATTATTAAAACTGTAAAACGACGTCGAATCTCCGCAGGAATGCTAATAGGGAAGTCCAGCGCAAAAATGGTTGACGGCCAACAGTTCCGACGCTCCAACTAAGAAAAACACCAAACTCGTCTAGTCATCATGACGACATGTCGACACCGTCCTACTTTGGAAAGCTTACACCACGTGGCACGTGTACTCTGGTTTGGAAATTAAAAAAGAAAAAAATAGCTTCTATATTCCTTCTATTAATGTGTATTGCTTCTTTGAGATAATCCAAAAGTTTCACTTTGATCCATTTTCAAACTCTAACATTTATCCTTTAATTTTTCTGGGAAAATAAAACAAAACATAAAAGTGATCGGGCAATCTTATTTATATATATATAAGAACGATCACTAAACTATTCAATCGTTAATCGAAAGCAATTTAAGAGTGTATAAATTATACATCGAAAGCAAATAGCTAGAAAACATCCCGTTTGATGTTACGTTTTTACCATTCATGAAAAGTATAGTTGAGATTTTTTTACGCTAATTAACTCAATTAGTTAAAACACACTTTACATAGAATAAAATTGAAAATTAAAATATTTTAACTTACGTGTAGTTTATATAAGTGAACATGATAGACCGAAAAATTGAGTAGGTCAACCAAAATCGATCGAACAGTAGACATTGGTTGAAGATAAGAATACTTTGAAAAACCGATCGAAAATCTGTGATTTAGCTTTTGCACTCGATTTTTACATTTCAAAATGTCTGACTTAGTCATAAAATTTGAATTTAATTTTTGTTGTTTGATAATATGAGTTATGGGTCAAACTTTTATTTTAATTTCTATATATTTTAAACATTCCACAATTTTATTTTCCGAGTTTTCACTAATAAACCGATCTTTTAAGTTACCTTTCAATTATTAGATAATAAAATAATAATGTATTAAATTATTAAAATTAAATTTAATAACGATGGATGAACATGAATAAGTATATATTAACACCAGGAAAGAAATGGAATATTTAGTAAAAAATTAAGATGAAAGTTGAAATGGAAACTGAGAAATAAATGAAACCAAAAGGTAATATATTAAATTTTAGGAATTAAATAAAATTGAATGAAGGTAATTTGTAAAAGAATTGAGTGAAATTGGACGTCGTGGTCAAGCAATAGCTATCGACTCCCTTTTGTCTTTTTGTTGAAACGAAGCGGGAACACAAATCTTTCCCTTTTTTATTTGTTTAATCATTTCCCTCACTTTTAATATTTATTTTAATCATCCTGTTTACTTCATAATTGTTAATTTCGTATCTTCTCAAACAAAAATTTGAAACTTTATAATGAAATCTGTTTTTAAAAGTTTTGTTATTTTTATTTTTATTGCTATGTTTGATGGAATTTTGTTAACATGAATATGATGTATGTGTAATAATAAAAATAAAATAAAAGTGCCATAGTCGATCCTAAATGAGTGGGGAGGTAGCGTTGTAGGCCACGTCGAGCAATCTCCGGTGGGGGCGTGGATTTCAAGACCAGAGCTCCTAAAATTCAAACACAAGCTTACCATTTTCAGTATTTAAAGACGAGGGTAGATACAGAGTGAGAGCATTCCGCACCTTAATCGGCACATACCCAACTCATAAATCTATCTAAACTTTCAAGTTATGGCCACCCTTCTTGTTCCTCATGATGTTCCTCCCCCAAATGTTGATGCAGAAGCCATTAAAGCCGCTTTCCGAGGTCATTTCATCCATCCGTTGTTGTTTTTGTTCTTATCGGATCATGTTTAGTTTGGCTTTATAAATCGGAATCTCTTCTTCTTTCTCTCTACAGGCTGGGGTACTGATGAGAAGGCCATCGTTGCCGTCCTGGGTTACAGAAATGCACCTCAGAGGAGGCAAATCAGGATTGCTTATGAACAGCTTTTCGAGGAGGATCTTGTTAAGCGCTTTGAATCTGAGCTCTCTGGCCACCTTGAGGTGAGTCTTTCTATTCATTTTTCATCATACTCTTCCTCATTACGCTCTGGTCTTTATAGATCGTCGTCTTTTTCATCGGTCTCACTTACTGCTCTCTTGTTCGCGATCATCGAAACTATTGGATTCTCTGCCCTTTTCTATATGAAGATCGGCCGATTTTCTTGTTTATACGATTTTTTTTATAGAATATGAGAGTTTGATTGTTTGTTGTTGAAACAGAGAGCTGTATACCGATGGATACTAGATCCAGAGGACAGAGACGCTGTGTTGGCTCACGTCGCCTTAAGGAAGCCCAATGAAGATTTTGCAGTACTTGTTGAATTTTCTTGCATTTACTCTCCTGAAGAGTTCTTGGGAGTCAGAAGAGCGTATCAACACCGGTACAAGCGATCATTAGAGGAAGATGTTGCCGCCAACACTCACGATGATTTTCGCAAGGTCCGTAACTTTTCCCTTATCCATATTATTTATTCGATTTCCCATTGATCACGATTTCCTTAATCATCTGAACTTGGATCGATGAACTTGGGGCTGTAGATCAACTTTTCATTTGGGGATTGAGATCGCTATAGTTATTTTAAAGAACAAAGAACTTCTCATCTTATTAATTTATTTTACCAATCATGTCTGAGTTCGATGATTTAAGCTGAAACAGTACTCCAAGAGAGAGGATATTCCTTCCCATTTAATATATGGATTCTATCCCGCGTTCTGAACTGATAAGAAATTGTAATCATGGCTAAACCCAGTAAATGATATGAAATAAACAAATTAAAAAAAAAAAAAGTTAAGAGGTTTGATGTATTGGGGGAATTTGAAACTGTAAGAGGCCAAAATGAAGTGATGGAACTTGAATACAGATATTCTACTGACACAAGACTAAGAGTTAATGATACATTAGTTAAGGGAATATCAAGGTAAATAGAATTACATGAACAAACTTAAACTCAAGAATGAAGATGATAGGTTTTGTGAATTGTTGATTGATGGTTTATGCCTAATGATTGCAGCTGTTGGTGGGGTTGGTGAGTGCATATCGTTACAACGGTGGAGAGATAGATGCAAAATTAGCCAAATCAGAAGCTGAGATACTTGAGCGTGCAGTTAAAGACAAAGCCTTCAATCATGAAGATGTTATAAGGATCCTAACCACAAGGAGTAAGGCACAGCTGATTGCAACTTTCAATCACTACAAAGATGCCAATGGTATTTCTATTTCTAAGGTATAAAGCTGAGGATAAAGTTACTATTGGATAGTTCACCACATTGCTTATTAGTTTAGCTAGAGAGTTTACAGCAGAATATCTTTGGAGCTGGATTGTGTTTGAGCTTTAAGCTGTTATCCTTTTTTTTTCTCTGTTGCAGCAATTGGGCCAAGATCGTGATGCCAATGAGTTCACAGAAGCACTTAAAACTGTGATTCGGTGCATCAATGACCCTGTAAAATACTACGAGAAGGTGATGATTTGAAACTCTTATCAAAGTAGATTATGTACTTGATTCTTGTCCGTATTTTGATGTGATTCTCCATTCCAATGCCTGCATTGAAATCTCACTGAAGATCTGAAAAAGCTTTCCATCTTGATTTCTTTAACTCTATTTTAAAAGAAGCTGAGATCAATAGTTCGAACGATACGGAGATGATTAATATTCTTTTGGAAAAATGATTACAAACAGGTAGTGCGAAATGCAATCAAGAAGGTTGGGAAGAGCGATGAGGATGCATTGACTCGCGTGGTGGTGACAAGGGCGGAGAAAGACTTGAGGCAAATAAAGGAGGCTTATCACAAGAGAAACAGTGTTACCCTTGATGATGCTGTGAAGAAGGAGACCTCTGGCGACTATGAGCGCTTCATCCTTGCTCTTCTTGGTAACCAAACTGAGTAAAAGCACTGCTTCTGAACCCACAATAATATATATTACGTATGAGTGTTTTAATCGGCTTGTAAGTAGTTGGTTTATTAAATAATAAGCTGTTTTGTGCTCTTGAGACTTGTGTTTGTTGAAGAATGCTTGGTTTTGTAATGAGGACATATTTATATTAACTAAGTTGTGTGTTGTTCTTTATCTCTGTTGTTGAGACCCCCTGTTTTCCCTCTGTTTTCATTCACCTCTATCTCTCTGCCATTATTTGATTATATGTCCATTTCCTTTCTCTATAAATGTGACATTGGATAGGCCTGTTTGCCTTAATTCTCTAACTGATTTATAAAAGTGTTTTTAAGTAGAATCAATATTTTTAACCACTCGGATTAAGTGTTTCCAAGTGAGGAGAAAAAAAAAAAAGGTTTTTCAATCAAATAATGCTTCAAATTTTATTTACGTAAAACGTTTTTTCTTTGGTTGAAAAGAAAGGAAAGCAAAATGTAAGCCAAATTCTTTTTTGGTTGCTTTATTTATCCGATACATAGGTGTGGATTCAGGAAATGATTTCCTTATTCAAAAATGGGTCCTTCTAATGTCTTTTTGCTGTGGTCACCGTCAAAATTATCACCGCCAAATTTGATTCGAGTGTGATTCAAAAGGGGAGAAGGGCAGAGCAATCAAGCAATTCTATCTGTCCTTTATTGATTTTTTCAATTAAAAAAAAAAGAAGCTTTATGTAGTTTTTAATTATATATTGCAGCTCTGACAAATTTTGCAGAAATGCTTTTTCAGAAAGCACTTCCCCCCAAGTGTTCACCTCACCCACATTTCTTTTCCCCCTCCCTATCTTTTTCATTGTAGCATTTAGAAGATTTATACACATCTGTGTGCTCGCGCGAGTTGTCATACACAATCAAACATAAAATTAAGAGAATATATTGTACTTTTTATGCTCTCGCTTTATTTGTTTGAATTTTATTTCAATTTCATCTATACATCCTTATATTTACATTTTATTCTATCCATCGCTGAATAATTACTCTAAAATAATTATGAAACCAATATTTAAAATTAACTCTAGATTGAGACTAAATTTATACTTGTAACCCTTTGAATCAAGAGACTAAATTAAGACTAAATTGCATTTAAACTCAAAACTTAACCCAAATAAAAATAGAAAGTAAACTCAAAATTTAAATTATTCTTTTTAGTGCATTACATTTATAAACATAATGATAGAGACTTTAAACGTTAGCTCTTGAGATGAGGAGTGTCTTCACCTCTAAGCTACACTTACAAAAACTCCCAACAAATCATAGTTAATAATGTTTATTGAAATACAAAAGATGGAAAAGTTTGATCCCTTATGCCCCTTGATATTATTGTACATGGACCCATTTATTTCATTTTGGAAGACTTTTGTGCAACAACAATAAGGAAGAAGAGATATGAAAAATCAAGAAAAGAAAATGAATTGAAGTCTCTTTAATTAAACAATAATGAATACATTCAAATTAAGAAAATGTTTCCTATGATATAAAGTTTTTATAGGAAACGTTGGTTTGGGGCCATATATTAATTATTTCATATGAATTAAAATACGTGTATATAACAACAAAGCATAAAAAAGGAAGAAGAGATCATATATGGTAATTTGTTCAAAAGCTGCCATCACCAACACACCTAACCCATTTTGATTGATTCTTTAACATAAAAATCAAAATTGCCAACTAATTAATAAATCATACCCAAAACACAAACTCCAAATAACGTTTTACAGACTAATATCACAATCAGACAAATGGCATCATTACAATTAACTTAAACAAAACCATTTTCAAGGGTTTGGTTTCTCTTTTTCAAATTTTATATATAATGTTAACTTTAATTTCTTTTTTCCCCTTTAAAATCAAATCTTAAGTTCAACTATATATAACGTGAACTTAAATTTAAAATTAATACAAAGTTGAATATTAAAATGTCTTCACTTGAAGACTTTATATTACATGTAAATTTATTTCAAATTCAACTAGTAAAAAAAAATCAAAGCTGTAATATAGCAAATTTTTCGTTAGAAATATGAGTATTTTTTTCAAAGAGCCTTAAAAACAACCCATTAGTCCAAATAAAACGCTAAATCGAGCTTAACTCAACCCTAATAACCATTAAAAACTCATATCAATTGAGTAATGAAAAAATGAATATTTTGGTAAAATATGTTAGGATAATGTAATTTAACCCAACATGTGAAGAAGATCAAAAAAGGAATATTATTATTATTATTATTTATTCTATTAATGAATCTAAAGATTAGGGCAGGGAAACATAAATTCCAGAAGACATTGGGAAGATCGAAGAACATAGATAATTAAAAATAAATTAGCTCAACAAATTAAAGAACAATATATTATGAAGAGAAGCCATGTGGGGTTGGCGTTAATGTCAAGGAAGAACAATGCATTGAGTCATTTTTCTTCATTCATATTCTGAATTTTCTCACCTTCCAAACACCAAAAAGAATCAAAGATTTAGCCATGTCACAAACACTGACATATGATTTCTTATGCAAATAATGATCTACTACTATTTTTTATTAGATGTGTAAAGATCACAAAATCTGTTTGATTATAATATTAATAAATTTTGAATGAAATTATAAAAAAATAATAATTATTTTACGTATTTATTTATTTATTTAAGTTGTGAGTTAAAATTTTAAAAAAATCATTTTACGTATTTATTTATTACTTTATTTTAGTTTGAGAATTATTATTAAGACAGCAACGAAAGAAGAGGAAAATCCGGATTGGAGTATAAATAGCGGGAGAGACGCCAAGTGAGGAAGAAAGCATTTTGTACTGCCAACTCAACTGGAAGAGAAACTCTAAGAAGATTGGTGAAGCTATGGCTACCTTGATTGTTCCTCGTGACGTTCCTTCTGCCAATGTTGACGCCGAAGCTCTCAGAACCGCTTTCAAAGGTATTCAAATCCATTCCATTCATTCCCTTAGCCCTTATCATTTGATTTACTCATCACTCATTTGCTTTCCTTCATTACCTATTTTTCCATTTCTTCTATTGTTGTGTGCTATGGTTCTGAATCTCTTTTCTCTTCTTCATAGGCTGGGGATCCGACGAGAAGGCCATTATTTCCATCCTTGCTCATAGAAATGCGATTCAGAGGAGGCATATCAGGATTGCTTACGAACAGCTTTTCCAAGAGGATCTTATCAAGCGCCTTGAATCGGAGATCTCTGGCCACTTCGAGGTTCTGATTTTCATTTTTTTTTTAAATCGTCCGCATCATACTTGTGTTCATCGACTTCATCCGTTACCCTTAGTAGCCCCAGCTTTTACGGTTCAAGCCTGCTCATTTTTCTGTCTTTTTCAAAAGTCGATCATCGTCATTATTTTCTTTCTACTTTCTTGTTCATCGGCCCATCGTCTTTATTATCATCACCATACATGTGTGATGTGTTCTCAACGTCGATTATCGGTATCATCAATATCAGTTTCTGTCACATCGATGATTGACTCTTACCTGGTTGTCCGCCACAATTTTTTCGCTGAAAAATAAAGCAAAAAAAAAAAAAAAAAAAAAAAAAAAAAAAAAAAGAATAAGAAGAATTAACTCTAGGTTTTTGTTTGGTATAGTTTCATCAAGAAGATCGATTCGGTCCGATTCTTTTTGTTTTGGTGGTTACAGTAGTTCGAGAGTTAATTTGTTTGTGGGTGAAACAGAGAGCTGTGTACCGATGGATGCTGGATCCTGAGGACAGAGATGCTGTATTGGCCAACATAGCCATAAGGAAGCCGAAGGAAGATTTTGCTGTGCTGGTCGAGCTTTCTTGCATCTACTCTCCTGAGGAGCTATTGGGGGTCAGGAGGGCTTACCAGCACCGCTACAAGCGTTCCTTAGAGGAAGATGTTGCAGCCAGCACCAACGACGATTTACGCACGGTCCGTAACTTAAGCTTAACCCACACAGTCCCCACCCCTTTTGTTCATCTCTTAATTCAAAAATTATTTAACTTCATATACATATTTTATTTTAATAGTATGGGGTATTTTAAAAATTAACAATAAACAATAAATAGTGTATATATAGACACTGTATCAATGAATTTCTCTTCGAACTCAAAAAAAGAAAAACTTTTATTTTCGAATAGAACAATAAATAAATGTTCAAATAGAAAAATGAAAAATTTGGACAATTTCAAGTAGAATATGTTTTGAACATGTGAGGTAGACACGGTTTGGCATTAGGTTGGATAATTAAGAAGTTACAAAAATAGTGATGAAACCAAATGGTTGCAGCTGTTGGTTGGATTAGTGAGTGCATACCGTTACAATGGAGCGGATGTAGATCTAAGCCTCGCTAAATCAGAAGCGGAGAGACTTGAGCGTGCAATCAAAGACAAAACCTTCTATCATGAAGATGTTGTCAGGATCTTAACCACAAGGAGTAGGCCACAGCTGGTTGCAACTTTCAATCACTACAAAGATGCCTACGGTATTTCCATTTCTGAGGTACACAACTTAACTCATAACAATTCTATTTTTGACCCTTTGGCATCATTTTTGTTCCTACTCTGTTTTTGTTCTTTCTTTTTCTGCCCCCTCTCCTCTTCCCTCCCAACACTAAAATTCCATAAATGTTGGTTGATTTTCCAAATGACAATGCCATAAGAAAATTATGTTCATGGAGAATGAGTGGAGTTCTATATGTAAGTTTGACATAAGGCTTATATGTATTGAAAAATGAATTGCGCGATAAACCATGTTCTGATAGTTTTGATTTACCTTGAAATCTTAAGACTAAAAGCTTTGTAGTTGAGCTATATTGTTGGAAGATAGAAATAGTATCACTTTACTTTTCCTCTAAAACAATTGAACCACATGATATTTAAAGTCTAAACAAGTGGTTCTTTCTTGTAGCAATTGTCCAGTGATAAAGCAGGCAAAGAGTTCACAGAAGCATTGCGAACTATCATTGAATGCATCGATGACCCTTACCAGTACTACGAGAAGGTACCTTCCGTCAAACTACCCTTATGTTCCTGCTTAAGTTTGTTTCTATACACACAACTTATGCATTAGTTTAGTTATTTAGGTCACTTTGATTATTATTTGGTTTTTAAAAATTGTACTTAAAACACCCTTTTGACTTGAAAGAAAATTTCAAAAACAAAAACAAGCAAAGAAACCTTGAGAAAAAAATGGTAATTTTCAGGTGGTGCGAAATGCAATCAAGAGGGTCGGGAAGAGCGATGAAGATGCGTTAACCCGAGTGGTGGTATCGAGGGCTGAGAAAGACTTGAGGCAGATAAAGGAGGCTTATCACAAGAGAAACAGTGTTACCCTTGATGATGCTGTGTCCAAGGAGACCTCTGGCGACTACAAGCGTTTCATCCTTGCACTTCTTGGTAATTAAATTTCTGATTAAATACTCAGCCTTGTGTGTTGCTTCTTGCCAATAATAATAACAATAATATATTCTCCTTATCAGTATCCTATTATGAGTTTTGTTATAATCGGCTTTCAATTATTGTATGTTGCTCTATAATATGTGATAAGTGTTTTGTATTGCAGACCTTTGGTTTTGTATGAATATGAAAACTTCTTTAGTTGCATTGTGCTATCTTATTCTATGCTTCTCTAATTTTGAAGCTCTCTCCATTAAGTTGTTTTTTCCTCATATTTTCTACTCTTAAACTTCTTGCTTCAAGAACTACATGTTGGTCTAATAGGCCCTTAAAACTCAACTCAAAAACTTGGTTCTCACAATAAACATTTACAATCAAGTTGTAATATAATGTTTTCTTGTTAGTATTCTTGACTAAAAGAAACGTAGGGCAAACCATGATACGGAATCACAGCTTAATGCCAATTTAAGTTAACACAAATCTTCGGTATATTATATAGTTGTATATTTTGAGTTTTTAAAAAAAGGTTAAAATGATGTTGTGCCCATGAAATATAGAATGCACAATACAAAGGATATATATATATGATGATGATGATGATGATTGAACGAACATGTATGAACAAATTTCAGTGTTCAAATTTATTATGGCAAAGGAGAATAACACAGCCTCGTAAGGAAAAGAGAACCATGAAAAAACGACCAACTCATACATGGAAAGTAAACACAGCAAATTTCGATCTCCTAAGCGAAAAAAAAAGTGCAATTTTCAAATTTTTTTATTCATATCAACTATAGTAATTAATCTGATCTTGCCAGCAAAGTGATTAAGAAATCTTTGTAGCTACCATTGCAAACAGACCCAATTTTCTCAGCCAATGATATTCCAAATTGTTTTTTGAACTCAACTTTAATCTCCTTCATGTCATTATCAGCTCTCGTAACGACAATTCGAGTCAATACCTTTTTTATCTTCTTGTCTGCGTCGGCTTTTAATGACACATTCAGAAGCTAACCACATAATAACAAACGACATTATTCAGTATCAGTGAAACAAATATGAGAAAACTTTGCTTTTATTGCAAAACACAAGAGGGGTTGAATTTAGATACCTGAGTGAAATACTTAACAGGATTGGTTAAGCATAACACCGCTTCTTGAAGCCTCAAGTCACCATGAAGATCCTGCCAAAAGAAAGAGAGAAAAAAGGAATCTCAAACCTTAGCAAGCATTTTAATTTCGTTCATCCATAAGTTTATCATTAGAGAGCATTAATTAGAATTAGGTACCTCATCAATGGAGCGACCTGCTGAGATTTCGTTGTAGTGTTTGTGAAGAGCATGAAGAAAGTGTTTGCTTCTTGTTGAGAGTATTCTCACAATCTCTTCGTCTTCAATGAGGCTGCTTTTTTTGCTGTTTGCTTCCTTAATTGAATGAGCAAACTTTTTTGCTTCTGATTTTGCTATCTCCTCCTTATATTTTGGTCCTTCGTATCTATATGCACTCATTAATGCTACCAAAAGCTGCAATATTCCAAAGTTACACCAACCACTCAATTCTCGTTTGGTAACTATATAATCTTTTATTTTTTAACACTATGTATAAATACTATTTCTAGCCTCGAATTTTGGATGGAATGTGAAAAGTAAATAGGAAGTTTACCTTGCGTTCAGGGCCATTGAGGTGGCTGGCAACGTCTTCTTCAATGGAATGATCAAAGAGGGAATGGTAAGCTTTCCTAGCACCCAAAAGCTCATCAGAAGTTCTAGTACAAGCCACTTCTATTAAGATGTTAATGTTTTGGCCATGATGCCCTTTGCTCAATGCTTCCTTTACCAAACGAGCATCTCTTTCCCATGGATGTGTTGTCCATAGAACCACAGCATTCTATATATAATACAACAAGAATACATGTATATTTATATAAATTACCTTTAGCTTTTATTTCAAAATTCTTATTGAAAGATCGAAAAAAGAGGATACCTTAAAGCGCATGAATTCATGCTTGAGAAGTCTCATCCCATGTTCTTCCCATCGCTCAAAGGAACGTTCATCTTCACTGAAAAAATGGCTACTTTTCTTTCTGAACAATTTCTTCTCCTCATGATCCCATTTTCCCAATGTCTCTATCATTGCGTTTTCATTTATTCCATGCCCTGTTTTTCATTTCACATTTCTCAACATTCTTAAATTCTCACTTCCCAAACATTTTCTTTTAACATTTCTATCTATGTTATTCATTTTTAAGAACCAAATCCTACATTGTACTAAAGATCCATTATCCATAGTATATAAGTGAGTATGGGGCTTTTTGGGTCAAAACAAAAAAACAAAGTCACCATCCTAATATCATACAATTGTGACGATTTTAAAAGAGTAGTTATCTTTACCTATGTATCAAAGCTCATCAAATTCAACCTATACCAAGTCTAACAATAGTTTTCCAAGATGAGATCAAAGTAAAAAAGAAATTAGAAATATAATTTCTTTTAGAAATTCAGCTAAAACCTAAATTATTTTACAACAACTATAAAAAGGTAAGGTAGCTGATTGGAGATTTCTATAAATGTAAATTTTGATTTAAAATTGTTAGTAAGTAGGATCTTACAATAGGTATCAACTATCATATCAATTGAAAAAGTATCTCAATTAAATTTGTAGACATATCATATTGGGGTAGCCATTCGAATTTAAGCAATATAATTTTGTTGAATGCCCATAAAAAGCAGTGAAATTTTCTCAACGTCCAACATAAAATTATTAACTTAAATAGAAAGCTGATTAATTAATTAGTTTTCTAAAAACAGAACAAATTAGTCTTTGATCAATCAAATAATATCAATGAACCACACTTATGCCTAACCTTAGTACATCAACTTTAAATGAATTCTTAAAAACTTTAGGGATTAAGGACTGGAAAGTAATTTTCCTAAGAATTAAACATCCAGTTTTACCAAAAATGTGGTAATATTATTATAACCCAAAAAAGGTATGCAGGGGCATAAAGGTAATTCAACTGAAAATGGATTCCAAAATCAAGATTGCATTATCATGTAAATTGGAGTGAGTTTAACTAAAAATCCAATAAATAGAAATAGAAAATCTTAGCACAAAATTGGATAAAAGTGATAACGATTATTCAAGTAAATTTCAACGTAAACTATCTGTATGAGAACAGAGAGAAACTGTGATCGTCGCCGGAAGTTGTGTTTCTCTGGCGAAGATCATAGAGTTTACGATGAAACTTTTCGCGAGACGGAGTAAGGAAAGCAGATAGACAGCGACGTAGAGGCCAGATATCGTACTTCTCCGGCGAAAACTAAAATGCATACTCAGAATGAAGAAAAATGAAGATGGAGAAACAGATGTCGATTAACTACGTAATGAAGAGGAGAAAAAAGGGAAAAACAAAAAAACAAAAACAAAAACAAAGAGAGAAAAATGAAAGAAGAAGGAATGGGGAGTTAACCTGAGAGAGCTCGAGTGAGAACTTCGACGGCAGAATCCGCCATTATTGAATCGGAGAGAAGACGAAAGCAAAAGTAGAAGAAGAAGAAGAAGAAGAAAGCAGAGTGCGATCAGGTAATGTAATTCCTCCCACGTTATAAAACAAACTCAATATGCCCATTTTCGTCATTTCCTTAACAATTTTAATATTTTCGTTTTATAACAATTAAAACCACTTTCTTAATGACATCCCAATATTTTCTTTTTAATACTCTTCCAAGATCCCAATTAAACTCTTATTTTTAACCATTTAATTCTCCAAAGTGAATACCTTAAACTTTCTTATTTTCCCATCAACTAAGTAATTGAAATATATATAAGTAATTGAAATTAAATTAAAAAATATATATTTAAATATAAGTAATTGAAGAAAATTAAATCTGACTAATTAAAGTTGAGTTTTCATATGTTTTATTATTGTTATAGACTTTATTGTTTATGATATATGTTAATTGAGTTTGAAAAAGTAATGGCACGCGTTACTTTGTGAAAGAGAGGGAAAGAGAAAACTATTAATTAAGTGATAAATGATCTTAAGCTTAAAAATTAAAGAAAAAAATCGCTTATAACTTTAAATATATATATATTTTAATAAAAAAAACCCGTTGAAAAAACAAAAACGCTTTTAAAATAAACACTTAAAAATGACGTCTCCAATAAACATATATTTCTCTCTCTCAACTTCCTCTCTTGCTATTCAGTCCTTAGGCTTACGGTACTTTGCTATTCGTGCCATAACGTTTGTTTATTTACACACCCCTTTAATTTGTTAGAAATTACAAAACGTCCATTATTTTCTCAAATTGCATTTTGACCCACATAATTTTTCAATATATATAATAATATTTTTCTTTTTAAAGAGAAAAATTTGATAGACTAGCAATTATTTTAAGAATTATTATAATATTCCAAATGTACACTAACTTTCCAATATACTATTTTCTTAGAATGAGTATACTCATTATTGATTATGTATCACGTTATTTATATGATTTGATGAACCATTATATTTTATAACTTTTATCTTCTCCAGTAAATGATTTACTTGTTTAATATTCTGAATTGTTTGTTTGTATACTAATGTTGATCTTTATATTTTTATGAATATTATACATTTAAAAAAAATGCTTGTGATTGTTATTATTATTGAGTTATTAATCAAATAATACACTACGGTAAAAATAGAGCTACGTAAATTTAAATAACTTTGTTGAGTGAACCATCTCCATCAATTATTAAAAAAAGTTATTTACCAATACTATAAATTTAAGATGCCATGCAAATCATGCATTAAATTTTATATTAACTATCTACTAAATATATTTAAATTTGTTTCACATTAGCTGTATTCACTTACTTAACACACTAACCATACATATACACTTCTTCATTATCAAACTCCCAATTTATAAACACTTTCCGTCAAAACCATTACTATTCTAAATGCAAAAAATAATTTGATCTCGTTAGATTTCAAGTCAAACAATAAGAGCAATATGCTTAAAGTTAAAGTAATCTATGGTATACGTGAATTAATAAATTATTAAACATTTTTTTAATTTATCGATATCACGTCTCAATAAATTTTTAGATATTGTTAAACATATCATAACTTTTTTTAAAAAAATAGAGTGAAGAACACGTGGAGTTCTATCTTAAACATCCATATCAATCAATTTTTTAGTTGAATTCAAACAAGTAAGTATATGTATAAATGACTAAGTATACTGTATTAATTCTATTTAAACACGGTGTTTTTCACTTCAAATTTTAGTTTATTCTAAATAAGATCGATGACTATGGCCACATTTCACCAATGCTTCGTTTACATGTTTAATTTGTTCATAAAGAAAGTCTTTTGGAAGAAGAGTTGGTTGGTGTGGACTAAATAATTAACGTTCATTTTTATTTTATATATATGAAGATTTTTTTCTCCATTTTTTCATCTTTATTTATTTTAGTTGGTTGGCCTATCAAATCATGTGTGAATCACATGATAGACTTATTTCTCTAATGTGTTCTAAATAAATTTAATGTGTCATGGCCTTCCCATCAGTGACAGTGTGACAACATCAAATTGTAATCCATAATCTACACCACATAAAAGTTACTATAGAAAAATATCTGATTTGTTATTAGAAAAAATCATTTGTGTATCTCAATTTTGATTATTTTGTGGCTATTTTTTAGATAGGAAAAGAAGATCACAGACATTAACATAATTATAATTGTAAGGTTGTAGGGTATCATAATTGACCATATTCTTATACACACTTTTCATTTATATATATAATTGTAATAGCAACGATACAATGCACATGATTTTCTTTTACTAATAACAAAATGTCTTATTTTAAATCAATCTTATGAGTCACTAGACTAATAATTGATTAATTAATCCAAGTATATATATTTGATAAAAATGTAAAAATTTCAAATCTCCTCAGAAGCTTTAAAAACAATATGAAAAATAGAAGAAAGAAAGTGATTAAGGAAGTTTTTTTAAACGTTCTTTTCTGAAGTTCAAGTGAGATATATATATAAACGTACGTTAGGGTTTAATTAACTTTATCCAAAAGCAAAAGATTATTGCTATTTGGATTTTCTCATTGGTTTATTAAAATTTGCTTTGGCTTTTTATTTATTATTATTATTAAAACAAAATTCGAAGTGGCCTTTGCTTTAAATTATTGACGTCGCAGGAGACAGCCATCATATGCTTATCTCTTCAAATCTGTCCATTCAATTTCCTTCTTCTTCACCTATATTATATAATTTATATCCTTAGAAAAGAATATTTAGTTCATGATCAATAAGACCTTGCCTTGTATAACTTGATCTTAACGAAATTAAATTTTGTATAACCCTTTAATTTTAAATACAAAAGCACTCAAGATGTGTAATATAAGAGAAAGAAGGGAATAAGTGACAAAATTATATATTAGCGATAATGCGTTAGCGGATAAAAAAACTAAGCATAACTAAATAAGATGCATAATGATTATATAATATAGGTGTTTTTGTATTTATACACGAATGTTTTTGTAACCTTACAAAACGTTGATTGACATCTATTGTACTAAATTAAAAATATCGTAGACAAACAAGTTAGCTAGGGTCCTATGACAAGTAACATGAATGAAACTGCTCGTGTTTAATTATGCCTTTTCTTCATCAACATTGCCTCCCAATTATGTCTACAAATGTTATTAAATTTTTTGAATTAAAAGCCAGAGAACATGTATTTGCTTATAGAGAACAACCAAACTTTGAAAAGATGTTCACTAAAAGCCAAAAGACATACAGATGTCCCAATAAGAAAAATTTAATTTCATCACAACCAACAACCACACAAATAATGAAATGTAGTTTCAACATATATAAAATGTGTAGAAAACAAGTAAATATTATGATCAATAATTATCAGCTATATGCTAAAATTCAATAACATAACAAATTGCTGCTATCAAATGTTATGAAACGAATAGTTTTTCTTAAAAAATAGGTTGATAATTTCTTATAATTTGAAGCTCAGCTCATATATATACATATAGAACAAACAACTACACCAATAAATTACTATAAATTATATTAAGAGCCAAAGATTAAAACAAAGAAGTTTGTGGCATATTCACAAAGACATATCAAGTTGATGAGTACAGCTTCTGCATGCAGACATGATATCTTCATCCTTTTAAGAGGATGATCAATGTAGAATCTTTAGTGATACCAAGATCCAACCTTCAAATCTTTAATGTGACGAATTCTGCCCTTGTATGAAAACTCAAAGATTACAATGGAAATTTTTTCAAAATTAGTAATATATACTCAAACCAACTCCACAATGATAGCAATGAGTGGATGGAATTATCGAAACACTGAAAAATGTTTGAATAGTAAAACAGTGTTTAGGGGTCGCAAAACTGGGGTTAAAAGCGTAAATTACATATTACACTAATTAATCAATTATACACAGCTGGCTTTCCCGCTAGCCGTTAATGATAACGTCTAAGCACAAACGTCTTCGTCGTTGATTTTTGTTGTCGAGAGTTGGGGACCCAACACTTTAACGCCTTGAGGAAAACGTGGCCATCCCATCTCTTTCTTTCTT
The DNA here is from genome assembly GCF_000004075.3 of Cucumis sativus. NCBI lineage: Eukaryota > Viridiplantae > Streptophyta > Magnoliopsida > Cucurbitales > Cucurbitaceae > Cucumis > Cucumis sativus. The sequence continues at coordinate 28,807,428 of NC_026659.2, read as the reverse complement.
TGCAATTCAGTACACAAACTCTTCGAAAACTAAATTTGCACCCACCGTACCTTTGTGTAATTTCCAACACATCCAGGGCTCAAGCTGCAAAATTATATATTTTAGTATCTCTTTATTTATTATTAATTTGTTGTTGAAATAATATTTGTTATTTATATTATTGTTTAATCAAATGCCTATTAAAAAAAAAATTACTTTTGGAAAAAAAAAGTAAAGATTTATTTAAAGTGTTTGAGAACTAAAATGGAAGAAATTCAGAAATTAATCAACCGGGAAATGGAGGTGAAAAGAGAAGGAGAGAAAGGGTATTTTGGTCAGAGAAAAAAAGGCGAAAACAAACTAAGCTATATTGCGTTGTTGTATTGTATCGAAGTTTGAGGGAGGGAAAAACAAAACGGACAACAGAGAGAAGTTCCTATTTTTGGATCATCAACCATTGTTACGTTACATTACATTACAAAAAAACCTCTCAAAATGAGCAGTTTCTCCTTCAAATCCTTATCCTGGAGGAAATCCAAATCCTCCAAATCGGATTCAGCTCATTCCTTTTCGTCGGAGGAACAACGGTTTCGGACGGAAAATATGGGAACTCTGAGAGTGCCGGAGACCGTTCCTTCTCCCGCCCAGGACTGTGATAGGCTCAAGAAAGCTTTTGATGGTTGCTTTCCATGAAACTAACTCTTCTTTCACATTTTCATTTTTAGTTATCTATTTCTCTAACTTCTCCATATTTCATTGACTTATCTGTTGGACTCTGTATGTTTTTGTTTCTCTGATTGAATTTTTTTGTGTGCTGTAATTAGTTCAATGTAATGCGTGGATTTTGTTTGAATTGAAGTTATCGTCAGTTCAGTTTTTTTGGTTTCGAGCTAGCTAATGTTGAACTCTTTGGCTGCAGTTTTCTTTTTCTCATCTTTTTTTGATTGATTTATTTTTTCTGTAGTCGTATGGATTGTTGTATTTGCATTTTTTTCCTTCAAAATCTGTTTTTCTCTGTTTTATATAATTTACTACTTTTTTTAAAAGAAAACTATTTTGGCAGTTTGCGTTAATTTATAAAGTTGAAGATATTCAAAAAGCTCCCTTACTTTCTCTCTCTTTATCTATATTTTAATTTTCGAAATTAATTAAAACTAAAAAAAAAAGTTAAAAAATGGGTTGATTAGAAAGTCAAATTGAACAAATTAATGGCAAATGGAAGTTTAATTTTTACAAGCAATGTGATTTGCTTTCTTGGTTCTTTAGCATACATGATTTCTCTTTTTTTTTTTTGTAATAATCGAAATTAGGCAGCTAACTTTTAGCAATCATTGGCATGTAATTCTTCTCAAAGGTTCAAATTTTTAGACATCCACACCTGCTACTCAAATTAGACCCTGCCAAATCTTCATGCTTTTCCTTCTTTCTTTTTGTTATTTATGGTGTTTTCCCCCCCAAAGAGTGATTTGCTAGTTAGGATAATTTGTATTTCTCATGTTGTGTAACTCTGTGCCGTAATCAAAATTTAACAATGTTAAAATCTCTCATTTAGTGTTCCTCTTTTTCTAGTAGACCTATTGCTCAAAATTGATATAATAGC